>NC_041382.1:324074661-324126312 GCF_002162155.2 Triticum dicoccoides | reverse complement strand
TGGTACGCCCCGAAACACTTCATGTGTCCAAATACCATCGTCCTATATATCAATATTTACCTCTCGACCATTTTGAGACTCCTCATCATGTCTGTGATATCATCCGGGACTCCAAACAACATTCGGTCACCAAAACATATAACTCATATAACACTATATGGTCAACGAACGTTAAGCGTGCGGACCCTACGGGTTCGAGAACTATATAGACATGACCGAGATAACTCTTCGTTCAATAACCAATATCGGAACTTGGATGCCCAGATTTTTTTCGTGAATACGCAAAAGGCTTGTGTATCATTGCATTGATAGGTAGAAGTAGTAGCAAGAGCAATTACAGGAACCTCTGACAAGCACGAACACGTGACGCGGTGTGAGTCAGGAGGTTAGAGCGTACAACAGAAAGGGGTGTACGCGTCCCAAAGCAGAAAAACTACTCCGCGGGCAAAATGTTGGAAGTCCTAAGGTGCCCGCATGGGCCCAACCGCGAGCTTCCTCCATGATCGGCGCCAAAGTCCGGGAGGTGGACGGCCGGGTGGCATCAAAGATGCAAGCATTATGTTGCTTCCAGATCTCCCAGGCAATGAGCAGAGCTAGAGTGGTGAAGCCGTGGTACAAGCAGGAGGGGGTGGTGGCGGCTGAAGAAGCAAGCCAGTCGATGAAGGGGGTGTCCGCGGGAGGGATAGTCACCGGGAGTCGACACCAAGAAAGAGAGTCAGAAGAAGATCTTCACGCGAACGGGCATCCCAAGAGGAGATGGGCCATGGTTTCCGGTGCCTGGTCACACAGGGAGCACGAAGAGCCGTGTTGGAGGCCACGCCTAGTGAGGCGCTCCACCGTCCAGCATCGATCCCTGACTGCAAGCCTGAAGAAGATCTTCACGCGAAGTGGCGCCCAGGGGCGCCAGGTAAGCCGCCAGTGGGGGGGGGCTGGATGGAGCCAAGGAACATTGCGTTGTAGCACGAGCTCGCGGTGTAGGCGCCGTTGGCGGTCCATCGCCAAGTCAGTGAGTCCGAAGAGTCCGAGAGAGTGAGCTGACGTAGCCGCTGCCATAGCTGGACGTACTGGACCAGCGCCGCCGGCCCAAGAGAACCGAAGGTGTCCCATGCCCAGGAACGGTCGGCTAGGGCATCGCAGACAGAAGGGGTCTTGCGCTGCCGCCTTGGAACTTTTTCATAAATCAGTGGGGCGATCTCCACGATAGACATGCCATCTAGCCAGTGATCAACCCAGAAGCGGCATGTACGACCGTCTCGAAGAACCCACGTCGTGGAGGCTCGAAAGATGGCCTGGACCTCGGAGTAGCTAGGCATGTGCAGGTGGTGCCAAGGGCGGGAAGGATCAGTCGCCTGGAACCACAGCCACTGGGTCTGCAACGCAACCCCGGTGCGCTAGTAGTCAGGGATGCCAAGCCCGTCGTGCGAAATCGGACGGCAAACCAAAGGCCAATTAACGAGACAGTGGCCTGATACGTCCATTTTGCATCATGTTTTCTTACTGTTATTTATAATGTTTTTATCCATAATAATGCTTTTTGGAGTAATTCTTATGCCTTTTCTCTCATAATTTACAAGGTACACACCAAGAGGTAGAATTCTGGCAGCTGGAAATCTGGACCTGGAAAAGCTACGTCAGGCCACCTATTTCGCACAACTCCAAACAAGCTTTTTTTTGAGATAAACGAAAACTTTATTCATTAGAGATAGCAAGTACATCGTCTGTGAGGGTCATTACAATTTCATTTACAGGTTCCTCAAACCATTCAGAAACCAACGAAAATCTAGCTAAACTCGCAAGCTTATGAGCTACTTTATTTGCTTCTCTGTTGCAGTGTTCGAATCTAGTAGCAACGAAGTCACAAGCATAATGAAAACAATCATCGAAAATTGCCGCCGCCGCACCCGTCAACTATCCTCCGTTCTTCATGGTATCAATCACCTCCAGGTTGTCCGAGTTAATAATAAGGCGATTACATCCCGCCCTTTGCGCCAATGTTATACCAAATTTAAGAGCTGAGGCTTCCGCCATCGACACATCATCGCAATAGTCAATCTTCCCGTTTCCCCCCATGATAAACCTACCTTTTTCATCTCTCAAAACCGCCCCCATCGTGCCCTTAAGTAGGTCATGGTCAAAAGAAGCATCAACGTTAAGTTTCATAAAACCCCTAGGAGGACATGACCAACCCCCCTTTTTCATAGTAGCCTTGGGGGATGATGCATTTACGAAGTTTGACGTAAGGGCTAGAATCCCCATTGAAATCTGAAGTGCATTCTGAGTTGTCTCCTTGTGCACTAACTTCCTTCTTTCCCACCATAGATACCATGCTGAAACAGCAATCATTTCACGCACATTGTGATGACCCATTATCCTCAACTCTTGGTCTGGCAGAAGTAGTAGGTATTCCAGCACCGCCTCTCCAGCAAGGTCAACCTTGCAAGCTTTATCAATGATATCATCCATCCCCAGCCTTGTCCAAACCTCCTTTTCTCTACTGCAAAGGAAAAGCATATGCTTTGTATCTTCAGAACCCTCAGAGCAAGTAGGGCAAATGGGCGTGACCTTCATATGTCTATTTGCGAGCGTAACCCGACATGGAAGCGTTCCATGTAATGTACGCCATATAAATTTTTTGACTTGTGCCGAACACGATAACTTCCATATCTTACTCCAAATAGGATTAACGGTGCTTCGCCCCATCCCGTTAGAATGTCTTAGTCTACTTCCATACTGGTGGTTCCACTCCACAAAATAAGCAGACCGAACCGAGAACATACCATTTTTCGTATAACTCCAAGCAATGAAATCTGGCATATCATGTTGTGAGATTGGAATTGAGAGAATCCGTTGAACATCAATGGGCCACATTGTTTGTGTGATCAGATCTTCGTCCCAAGAATTTGAAACAGGATCAATCAAATCACCCACCTTAGTTAAAAGTTGTCCCCCCTAGGTGTCACAACTTTTCTAGTATCACTATTTGGGATCCAGGCATCTTCCCAAATATTTATATTTTGTCCATTCCCCACACGCCAAATATAGCCACGTTTCAGAGAATTTATGCCAGCCATAATACTTTGCCAGGTGAAAGAAGAGCATTTCTTTTGCTTAGAATTTAACAAATCGCCATCAGGATAGTATTTAGCCCTTAGAATTGTGGCACACAAAGAATCAGGATTATCCAGAAGGCGCCATGCCTGTTTGGCGAGCAGTGGTAGATTGAAACAGTGAATATCACGAAATCCCATCCCTCCTTGGTTTTTAGGTACACACATTTTCCACCAGGCCATCCTCCTCTGGTTCTCCTCGTCTCCCCACCAGAAATGCGCTATCGCGTCAATGATTCCTTTACAATTTTTTTTAGGAATTTTAAAGACCGACATTGCATAGGTGGGTATGGCTTGGATCACCGCCTTGAGCAGGATCTCCTTTCCCCCGGCAGACAATAATTTTTCCTTCCAGCCAATAATTTTCTTGACAATCCATTCTATCAGAAATTGGAAACAGTCTATTTTATCTACACCCACATTTGCTGGCAAGCCCAAATATTTATCACTGAGGGCCTCTGTCATTATATTCAGCGTTATACACAATTGTTCCCTAATCTCCACCTTCGTGTTTGGGCTAAAGAAAATGCTGGATTTTTCAATGCTTACCAATTGTCCCGATGCCTGACAATATAAATCTAACGCTGTTTTTAGAGCTTCCGCATTGTGTTGGTTGGCTTTCATGAGAATCAAAGAATCATCCGCAAAGAGAAGGTTTGTGATGGGCGGGGCATCTTTACAAACTTTTACTCCTGAAATAGTTCCAATTTCCTCCGCCCGTGTAAGTAGAGCATTCAATCCCTCTGTGCACAACAAGAAAAGGTATGGTGACAATGGGTCACCCTGCCTCAAACCCCTTGTAGGCTTAAAACTCTCACTATCCTTCGTGTTAATCCTTACTCTGTATTCGAGCGTTGAGTCGCATTGCATAATTAATTTCACCCAATCTTGACGGAAGCCCAGTCTCAGCATAATCTCCTTCAAAAAAGGCCACTCAACTCTGTCATAAGCTTTGTGCATATCCAGTTTAATAGCACACAAGCCCTCTCTACCTTCTCTTTTATTTTTGATTGTGTGAAAGCACTCATAAGCTATCAATATATTATCCGTTATTAGTCTGCCAGGCACAAAAGCATTCTGAGTCGGGCTTATAATATCTAGCAGGAGAACCTTCAAGTGAAGGGCCACCATCTTTGCAATTATTTTATATACCACATTGCATAAACTGATTGGCCTAAATTGGGTTACTTTTTCCGGGGTGTTAACTTTGGGATCATCACAATCGCACTATCGTTCCAACCAGCTGGTATAGTACACGTATTGATGGCTTGTAGGACCTCCTCAACTAGATCACCCCCTAGCATAGGCCAAAATCTTTTATAAAAGATAGCATGGAGTCCATCTGGCCCTGGAGCTTTTAAGTCCCCAATCTTGAATAGTGCCTTGCGAACATCTTCGGCAGTATAAGGGGCAAGAAGAGCATTGTTCATTTCAGTCGCCACTCTCCTACGAACTAGGGACAAAACCTCTTGATTCGGATGCTGGACTTCTGACATAAAGAGTTTTGAAAAATAATCAGTAATGTGATTCTTCAGCTCCTTACCTTCTCTCCAAATCCCAGAATCATCTAATTGTTTCTTTACATTATTTCTCCTTTTCCTAGCCATGGCTGCGTTGTGGAAGAACGATGTATTATGATCCCCGTGCATCAACCACTTTGCACGACCCCTTTGTAGCCAGAAAATTTCCTCTTGGTCCAATAGGTTCTCAATTACCACAATAATCTCCTTCTGTCGTCATCGTGATTCTGTGTTCAAGGGACCACGCCTCAGTCTCTCTAACTCTTTTTTTAATTTATTAATTCTTCGCTTTGGGCCCTTGAGAGTTACATGATCCTAAGTGTGCAAATCGGCATGCACGGCTCTCGTTCGATCAGCTAGTGAAGGGGCAATACCTGCTAACTTTGCTCTTTCCCAAGAAGCCTTAACAATTTCAGTAACAGTCTCTTCCTTTAACCACCTAGCTTCAAATTGCTTCACGCACCTCTTTGGTCATCTGAAAATATTGTCATCCAAATAATCCGTGTCCAAGACCAGTGGCCGATGATCAGAATGGACATGTTCTTCATTAATCACCGCCGCACGAGGAAATTTATGTGCCCACCCTACATTGCAAACTGCCCGATCGAGACGCTCTCGGATTTCACCTCTACTCCAAGTAAAAGGATCGCCCATGTAACCTAAGTCTTCCAGCCCACAGTCCATAAGGCATTCACGGAAGTCCCTCATCATTCCATTTGGTCTCGCATTACCGCCCTCCTTTTCCAAGGAATATAAAATTTCATTAAAATCCCCCAAAACCACCCAAGGGTGGTCGCCCTTACTATGTAAATTACGAATATCATCCCAAGATAAATGACGCTCATTCCAGTTCGGATGACCATAAAAGCCCGTGAATCGCCACTTTACAACATCCTCATACATAAACAGAACATCAATAAAATAAGACGATACATAGTTCAACTCGATTTTATTCTACTTATGATAAAACATAACAAGGCCACCGGCCCAACCATCACTTTCCACTACAAACATAGAATCAAAACCTAGGACACGCCGAAGCTCATCGGCTTTACACTTATTCAAATGGGATTCGGAAAGGAAAATTAACTCCGCCCTTGTACGCTCCTGTAGTTCTAGAAGCTCTCGAACTGCCGTGTTGGAGAGCATACCACGGCAGTTCCATCCTAGGATTTTCATTTGGCCCGGCGGTCCTCCTCCTCAGAGGCCGCCGATGCGCCATTCTCATCTTTTTCTTCACCCACCGACTCCACTCCTTGCGGAGTATATTCTTCCTGCTTCTCATCTATCTCCTTTGTAACGTGCATAACACCCCCTCCTTGTCCTGAACTACCTCAACTCTACCAGTACACACCCGTTTGGATGAGGCGGTTACATCGCCATATAACATGTGCTCATAGTTGTCCATCTCTTTTTCAAAAGAGAACTCTAAGTCACTACCCATCGGTTGGACCCCAAAAGAATGTCCCCTTTTTTCCCTAAAACTTTCTTACGAGCATCCTCAGCTCTCTTTGCTCCCCCTTTCTTTTTTTCTCTCTTTTTTGAGCTCCCCTTCGTATGGTTTTTCCCTGCACTGAACTTAAAACATAGGGCATTATTTTCTGGGTCGCCACCTGCCGTACCCATTCTTGCAGCAACATCATTTGTTAATGCCTCTAGCACACCCGGTTGGAAAAGAAATCCGTCATCATTAGCCCCATGATTTGGGACTAGGCTGGGCATGCCCAACGCTTGAGAGGATTTGGGCTTCAGACCCCCCAGGAGAGACTGGTTCAGACCAGTAGTGTGGCGTACCTGACCCTCCTGGTCGTGCGATCCTCCATGGTGCGGGTGCACCAGAGGCACTTTGCCCGCCTGTCTCGCTCGCCAGAAACAGCCGGCGCGCCTGCCTGGTCCTCCCGACTGAGTGCTGCGTCAGCCGGAACAGGCGCCATGAGCCCCCGCTCCCGGCCCTCCTGGCCGAGTGTTAACTTGACGGATGAGGAGGCCCTTTTGTCCGAGACCGTGAGTCCTCTCACGGTAGTGGCCACCTTGATGACGTCCATGGGCTTGGCGGTGTTGTTGATGGTGCCTGAAGAAGAATTCTTGCCGTCGCGAAGATAGTTCCCGAAGAGGAGACCCCTCTTACTAGCTCCTTGGCTCTTCCAGTAGGGTTCTACACTCAGATTTCTAGGATAACAAACAACCCTCTTATCACGAGGGATTTTACAAAACCTCTCAGAAGTGTGGCCAACAATGCCACAACACTCGCAGTATAGGGGAAGCTTTTCATACTTTACATCATACTTAAAAACCTTAGAACTACCTAGAGGTGTAAACTCTACAGAACACTTTAGAGGTTCATGCAGTAATATCTTGACACGGACCCGCAGGTATTTATCAACAATTACATGGTTTTGGTGAGAAACCTCCAACACCTCACCTAGTTGATCCTCAAGAGACCTCCCTATACTCTCAGTCTTAAGCCCGAATGGAAGATCCCGTACCTGGACCCATATGGCCATGACACCAAGGTCGACCTCTGTTGGGTCCCCCTTGCCGTCGAACTCGGCAAAGATGAGACCGTCACGCTTGAAAAGCCAAGGTTGCGCCTTTAGCACAAATCGACGATCGCTGTCAGCAGCGAGATTGAGGATAAACCTCCCATCTGCGCTGTCCACCTCTTGGATGGTGAACGTCCCTTGGTTCTTCCAGGCCGTGTTCCGGAGGTCATTGACAATGACCCTCGGATTGACCTGGAAAGGGGAGAGAAGGCGCCCCACCACTAGGAATCCGCTGACGGCCTTGCGGGCAGCCTCCAAGTCAATGACGAGAGGACGACCCTCTCCCCGGCCGCGCGCCAGAATCATCGAACTCGGCTGGACATGCGACACTAGGTGGGAGGAGGAGCCAGCATGGCCGAGCGACGGCGGGGAGCAAGTACCCGTCGATGCAGCCGTCGCCCCCCCGGAACCCACCACAGTCACAGGTTTCTTCCCCACCTCACTGCTCACAAGCTCTCCCTGTCCCGCCATAGTACAGACTAGGCCACGGCAAGAGGTGGACTGTGTAGAGAGAAGATGGGTGTGCTTGGGCTCAAGAGAAGATGGAAGACAGCCGCTCCCGAGTCCCCAGATATAGCAAGCAACAAATCCTTCCCAAACAACCTCAGGAACGAAATTGATGTAATTAAAAGTGAATAAAAAGCCATGAATGAGCAGTTTCCTAATAACTGCTCCAAGAATTCCTCCCTTTCCCTCAAATGAATCCCCAATTGCAGGAAACAAAATTGAAACAACCTTCAATCCCGGCTGCAATCTGATTCTACAATCCTGAAGGAATAAATAACTAGCCTTATCTACTGAAACTTTCTCTAAAGAACCGGCGGAACCCATGCCCACCCCCTGCGAGATGCACTCTTTCGATCCCGCGAGGGGCGCGGTCGATCCTCTCCTAATCACCTCCCCTGACCTCGACGAAATCACACCTGCCAACAAATTAGCTATCTCCTTCGCTCTTTTTCTCGACCGGATCAAGACTTGGTCCTGATCTGTCGCTCCCCAAAAGATCTGCCTCGATCTTTCCTTGATTTTCTCCCACTCCCTCCCGCTGAAGAGACCTAGCTCATGGCCCCCTCCAGGAATCAATCGCCTCTGCCCCAACGGATTTGCCGGTGTCGAGGCCGCCGGCTCACCCATCATCGCCGCCAGATCGCCTTACAACTCCAAACAAGCTAAAACTTCATGGAGATTTGGATGGATTATTTAAGAGTCATTGGAGCAAATAACTACCAGAGGGGGCCCACCAGGTGGGCACAACCCACCTGGGCATGCCAGGGAGCCCAGGCGCGCCCTGGTGGGTTGTGCCCTCCTCGGCCCACCTCCGGTGCCCATCTTTTGGTATATAAGTCATTTTGACCTAGAAAAAAGTAAGGGGAGGACTTTCGGGACGGAGCGCCGCCGTCTCGAGGCATAACTTGGGCATGAGCAGTTTTGCCCTCTGGCGGAGCGATTCCGCCGGGGGAACTTCCCTCCCGGAGGGGGAAATCATCGTCATCATTGTCACCAACAACTCTCCCATCTTGGGGAGGGAAATCTCCATCAACATCTTTAACAGCACCATCTCCTCTCAAACCCTACTTCGTCTCTTGTGTTCAATCTTGTTACCAGAACTATAGATTGGTACTTGTGGGTGACTAGTAGTGTTGATTACATCTTGTAGTTGATTACTATATGGTTTATTTGGTGGAATATTATATGTTCAGATCCAATATGCTATTTAAAACCCCTCTGATCATGAGCATGTTTATCATTTGTGAGTAGTTACCTTTGTTCTTGAGGTCACGGGAGAAATCATGTTGCAAGTAATCATGTGAATTTGATATGTGTTCGATATTTTGATAGTATGTATGTTGTGATTCCCTTAGCGGTGTCATGTGAATGTCGAATACACGACACTTCACCATATTTGGGCCTAAGGGAATGCATTGTGCAGTAGCAATTATATGATGGGTTGCGAGAGTGACAGAAGCTTAAACCCCAGTTTATGCGCTATTCCGTAAGGGACCGATTGGATCCAAAAGTTTAATGCTATGGTTAGAATTTGTTCTTAATACCTTTCTCATAGTTGCGGATGCTTGCGGGAAGGTTAATCATAAGTAGGAGGTTTGTTCAAGTAAGAACAACACCTAAGCACAGGTCCACCCACATATCAAATTATCAAAATAGCAAACACAAATTAAACCAACATGATGAAAGTGACTAGATGAAATTCCCGTGTACCCTCAAGAATGCTTTGCTTATCATAAGAGACTGTTTTGACCTGTCTTTTGACTCAAAAGGATTGGGATACCTTGCTGCACTTTTGTTACCACTATCGTTATTTGCTCGTTACAAATTATCTTGCTATCAAACTACTCTGCTACTTACAATTTTAGCACTTGCAGACATTACCTTACTGGAAACTACTTGTCATTTCCTTCTGCTCCTCGTTGGGATCGACACTCTTACTTATCGAAAATAGCCACAATTGATCCCCTATACTTGCGGATCATCAAGGCTATTTTCTGGCGCCATTGCCGGGGAGTGAAGCTCCTTTGGTAAGTAGAATTTGGTAAGGAAACATTTATATAGTGTGCTGAAATTTATTGTTACTTGTTACTATGGAAAACAATCCTTTGAGGGGTTTGTCCAGGGTATCTTCACCTCGTCCGGAACCACAATTAGCTACGCCTCAACCTACTGCACCTACTGAAAATATTGAATATGAAATTCCTTCGGGTATGATAGAACAACTGCTAGCTAATCCTTATGCAGGAGATGGAACCGAACATCTCGATATGCACTTGGTATATGTAGAACAAATGTGTGGATTGTTTAAGCTTGCAGGTTCACCCGGACATAAAGTTATGAAGAAGGTTTTCCCTTTATATTTTAAGGGAAAAGCATTAGCATGGTATAGGCTATGCGATGATATTGGATCATGGAATTGGAATCATTTGAAATTGGAGTTCCACCAAAAAAATTTATCCTATGCATCTAGTTCATCATGATCGGAATTATATATATAATTTTTGGCCTCGTGAAGGAGAAAGTATCGCTCTAGCTTGGGGGAGGCTTAATTCAATGTTATATTCATGCCCCAATCATGAGCTCTCAAGAGAAATTATTATCTAGAATTTTTATGCTCGGCTTTCTCGTAATGATCAAACCATGCTTGATACTTCTTGTGCTGGTTCTTTTATGAAGAAGACTATTGAATTCCGGTGGGATCTTTTGGAGAATTAAACACAACTCTAAAGATTGGAAACTCGACAAAGGTAAAGAGTTAGGTATTAAACTTGAGTATGATTGTGTTAAATCTTTCATGGATACCGATGCTTTTCAAAAGTTTAGCACTAAATATGGACTTGACTCTGAGATAGTAGCCTCCTTTTGTGAATCATTTGCTACTCATGTTGAACTCCCTAAAGAGAAGTGGTTTAAATACCACCCACCTATTAAAGAAGAAATTAAATAACCGGTACCAGTTAAAGAAGAAACTATACTTTATAATATTGATCCAGTTGTTCCTTCTGCTTATATTGAGAAACCACCTTTCCTTGTTAGGATAAAGGAACATGCTAAAGTTTCAACTATGGTTAATAAAAGCTATATTAGAACACCTAAACCTGATGTGCAAATTAAAGTAGAACCTAGTATTGATATGGTTCAAGATCTCTTGGAAGAAGATATGGATGGGCATGTTATTTACTTCTGTGAAGAAGCTGCTAGAATTGCCAAACCTGATAAGAAAGATAAACATAGACCTGTTGTTGGCATGCCTGTCATCTCAGTTAAAATAGGAGATCACTGTTATCATGGTTTATGTGACATAGGTGCTAGTGTGAGTGCTACTCCTTATACCTTATATCAAGAAATTATGAATGACATAGCACCCGCAGAGATAGAAGAAATAGATGTTACTATTAAACTTGCTAATAGAGACACAATATCACCAATTGGGATTGTTAGAGATGTTGAAGTCTTGTGTGGGAAAATAAAATACCCTACTGATTTTCTTGTTCTAGTTTCCCCACAAGATGACTTTTGTCCCATTATATTTGATAGACCTTTCTTGAACACCATTAATGCTAACATAGATTGTGAGAAACAATTTGTCGGTGTTAGTTTTGGTAATGAGTCTCATGAGTTTAATTTTTCCAAGTTTAGTAGAAATCTTCATGAAAAAGAATTTCCTAGTAAAGATGAATTAATTGGTCTTGCTTCTATTGCTGTACCACCTACTGATCCTTTAGAACAATATTTGCTAGACCATGAGAATGATTTTCATATGCACGAAAGAAGTGAAATAGATAAAAAAATCTTTGAACAACGTCCTCTGCTTAAACACAATTTGCCTATTGAAACTCTAGGAGGTCCTCCTCCACCTAAAGGTGATCCTTTGTCTGAATTAAAACAATTGCCAGATACTTTGAAATATGCTTATCTTGATGAAAAGAAGATATATCCTGTTATTATTAGTGCTAACCTTTCAGAACATGAAGAAGAAAGATTATTGAAAGTTCTGAGGAAGCACCGAGCTGCTATTGGATATACTCTTGATGATTTAAAGGGCAGTAGTCCCACTCCATGTCAGCACAAAATTCATATGGAACCTGATGCTAAACCCGTTGTTGATCACCAACGTCGGTTAAATCCGAAGATGAAAGAAGTGGTAAGAACGGAAATATTAAAACTTCTGGAGGCAATAATCTATCCCATAGCTGATAGTAGATGGGTAAGCCCTATTCATTGTGTTCCTAAGAAAGGAGGTATAACTGTTGTTCCTAATGATAAGAATGAACTTATTTCACAAAGAATTGTTATAGGTTATAGAATGGTAATTGATTTTAGAAAATTAAACAAAGCAACTAGAAAAGATCATAACCCTTTGCCATTTATTGATCAAATGCTTGAAAGATTATCTAAGCACACACACTTTTGCTTCCTTGATGGGTATTCTGTTTTTTCCCAAATACCTGTTTCTCAACCTGATCAAGAAAAAAACCACTTTTACTTGTCCCTTTGGAACTTTTGCTTATTGACGTATGCCGTTTGGTTTATGTAATGCACCTGCTACTTTTCAAAGATGTATGACTACTATATTCTCTGATTTTTGTGAAAAGATTGTTGAGGTTTTCATGGATGACTTTTCTGTTTATGGGAAGTCTTTTGATGATTGTTTAAGCAATCTTGATCGAGTTTTGCAGAGATGTGAAGAAACAAATCTTGTCTTGAATTGGGAGAAGTGCCACTTTTTGGTTAATGATGCATTGTCTTGGGTCATAAAATTTCTGAAAGCGGTATTGAAGTGGATAAAGTTAAGGTTGATGCAATTGAGAAAATGCCATGTCCTAAAGATATAAAAGGTATTTGTAGTTTCTCAGGTCATGCTGGTTTCTATAGGAGATTTATCAAAGACTTTTCAAAAATTTCTAGGCCTCTTACTAGTCTCTTGCAGAAGGATATTCCTTTTGTTTTTGATGATGATTGTTTAGAAGCCTTTGAAACACTTAAGAAAGCCTTAATTTCTGCACCTATTATCCAACCACCTGATTGGAACTTGCCTTTTCAAATTATGTGTGATGCTAGTGATTATGCTATTGGTGCTATTCTAGGACAAAGAGTTGATAAGAAACTTAATGTTATTCATTATGCTAGTAAAACTCTAGACAGTGCTCAAAGAAATTATGCTACTAAAGAAAAAGAATTTTTAGCAGTGGTGTTTGCTTGTGATAAATTTAGACCTTATATTATTGATTCCAAAGTAACGGTTCACACAGACCATGTTGCTATTAAATATCTTATGGAAAAGAAAGATTCTAAACCTAGACTTATTCGTTGGGTTCTCTTGTTACAAGAACTAGATGGTTCCCCGTGCGTTGCTGTGGGAACTACTGTCTAAATAAATATGTTACTCTGCAAAACAACTCACCTAAAAGTACCAGCACAATAATGCATAAATGATTATCTGTTGATAGCCATACATCAGAATGATATGGCTGTAGTGCTACATAGGCACTTAGGCAAGATCGATCCTTCCTAGATTATATCATTGAAAGTCTGCAGAATAGACGAACAATTGTATTTAGGTACACCGGAGGCCCGCAGAATGAATATTCAACCTTCAACTATAACATCACCACCTAGCTATAACCCCATTCTTGATTGTGCAAAATCTCCATCACAACTGACATGTACATTTACTTTGATCCATGCAACAATAGGTAGTAAACAAATGGTATTTGTCTTGATAGAATCATACGATTTCACCTTCTAAACATTTATGTAGTATTTAGTTTTATCTTACATGTTTCATTCGAGAGCTCCCACTTGTGACGATTATTATGTATTGGACCTATGCTGAAAGATTAACAAAGTAATCGACTGATCTGTTTAGTAGCTTTACGAAAGTGGCATAAATTGAGGTGGTGCCAAACTTACGGAATGTTCATCTATGTCGTCGCTCATAATAAGCAAAGAATCTGGTCTCCACCTAGTAAATAACTCGGGAGGTAGCTCCTAACCAATTCAAATGTGGAGTGAAGGGCCACTACCGAACAATTCCACAGCAGGAGAATTTGTAGTTTGACACTTGAGCCTGTAGAATGAGAAAGAGATAACATAATTAAAATATTACATGGTATGGGTAGATATTTTGATCTAAAACTTAAATTTCTTACTATATATGTATAACCATTTCTATACATCATCATTCATGAAAGAAAACTTCTGCAATTTTACAAAGTAAATTCATCGGACATCTTCAGCAATGCACGATAATAAGATATGTGCGAATGTGAACCTAAAAGAGAATGAAAGAGCAGAAGTTACATCATGTGGATTATAGAATTGTCTTCATTCAATGGTCTGACAACATGGTTAATAAAATTGTATGTTCTGCGCAAACTCAATAGCATGTTTGCAGACCTTAATTGATCTGGGATCTCCAGTGTACGTAAATACTGTTGTTACACCAGTATCTTTTCTTCTGTAGCTGAATGCATTGTAGATGTCATGAAACCTTGCCCCCTTCTCCTGACAAAGCATAGGCTTCAGCTGGCTGTTGCTACTGTTAGACACATCACGCGGTGCACAATTGTTGAATGGCGAGAGTACTGCATGAGAAATACAAATGAAGAAAATCACAATACTGATAGAGAGAAAAACAGTTGGCAAAAGAATCCTAACCCCATACCTATTTTATTTCTTATCTTATGAATCATAGGCTACGGCACATGGTGTTTTATAATCTGTCCATGGGAAGCATGACAAAAGACAAATCATGGCAAAATTTCAGCAACTTATTTTTTCTTGCAAGGGGTTCATGTGACATCAGTGCCCTTTTTTTTTGTGTATACATCAAGATCAGTAGAAAAAAATATTTAAAGAGTGCCATAGGAGGGAACATCAATTTAAAAAAATCAATGGAACAATGAATAGATGCACAAATCAGAATTAGCCAAATCTAGTATTTGCATAACATTTTAGCACGTCAAAAAAGAATGCATATTACTGGTACCGGAAAATACCAAAATTATTCTATGAAAATCTAAAGTTACATCACCATAAATATACTACAAAGAGGAGCGGGGAGAGTCCATGGAGGTGATGGTACCGAGTCGACGACGCTGTAGTCACAAGAAGCCCAGAAGAACCCCTGCATGTGCCTATACGGAAGAAACGTAAACATGTGCCACAGTCTATCCTCCACTGGCCTTAACGTGAGAGCATAGGAACGGGATTTACCTACAGGAGTCATGGATTGAGGATTAGAAGCATTGTAATGGAGAGAGAGAAGGAGCAAGCCGTCACTTTAAGAGGAGCTCCAATCTATCCCCATCGAGGCCTCGCAGCCTTCTCCATCCGTCTGCTGCGCTCACCCGACCGCTCATACTACCGGAGAGAGAGAGAGAGAGATTGGAAGGCAGGGGATTAAAAGGGTCAAGAAGGGGAAGAGACCGGGGAAGTGAGAAGACCACGCGGTACTTTTAGCGTCAGTTGAATAAAAAGAAGTAATCTGAATTAAAAATATCTGCGATTCTTTGTTGATCGGGAGATGGCTGTTCGGCTGGAGATTGGCTTATTTTGTAACAGAAATGGTGACGTGGCGTGTGTGATGATGTGGACAGTCTGCATGTTGAGATAAATCAAGTAGTGGGGGTGAACTTCTTAACTATATAGGATTTGATTTACATATCATTGATAGAAAAGGAGCTGAGAACCCACTAGCTGATAATTTATCTAGGCTTGAAAATGCGCTTGATGACCCACTACCTATTGATGATAGCTTTCCCGATGAGCAGTTAGCTGCAATAAATGTTTCTCATAGTACTCCTTGGTATATATGCTGATTATGCTAATTACATTGTTGCTAAATATTTACCACCTAGCTTTACATACCAACAAAAGAAAAAAATTCTTCTATGATTTAAGACATTACTTTTGGAATGACCCACATATTATAAAGGAGTAGATGGTATAATTAGACGTTGTGTACTAGCATGAACAGGGACAAATCCTATGGGAATGTCACTCCGAAGCTTATGGAGGGCATCGTGCTGGAGACAAAACTACTCACAAGGTATTGCAATCTGGATTTTATTGGCCTACTCTCTTCAAGGATGCCCGTAAGTTCGTCTTATCTTGTGATGAAAACCAAAGAATAGGTAATATCGGTAAGCGTCAAGAAATGCCTATGAATTATTCACTTGCTGTTGAACCATTTGATGTTTGGGGATTTGATTACATGGGACATTTTCCTTCCTCTAATGGGTATACTCATATTTTGGTTGTTGTTGATTATGTTACTAAATGGGTAGAAGCTATTCCAACCAGTAGTGCTGATCATAACACCTCTATTAAAATGCTTAAGGAAGTCATTTTCCCAAGGTTTGGAGTCCTTAGATATTTAATGACTGATGGTGGTTCACACTTCATTCATGGCGCTTTCCGTAAAATGCTTGCCAAGTATGATGTTAACCATAGAATTGCATCACCCTATCATCCTCAGTCTAGTGGTCAAGTAGAATTTAGCAATAGAGAAATAAAATTAATTTTGCAAAAGACTGTTAATAGGTCCAGGTAGAATTGGTCTAAGAAATTAGATGATGCACTTTGGGCTTATAGAACAACATATAAAAATCCTATGGGCATGTCTCCTTATAAAATGGTTTATGGAAAAGCATGTCATTTGCCTCTTGAGTTAGAACATAAAGCATATTGGGCAATCAAATAACTCAATTTTGATTTCAAACTTGCTGGTGAAAAGAGGTTATTTGATATTAGCTCACTAGATGAATGGAGAACCCAAGCTTATGAAAATACAAAATTATTTAAAGAAAAAGTTAAAAGATGGCATGACAAAATGATTCAAAAGCGTGAGTTTAAAGTTGGAGAATATGTTCTTTTGTACAACTCTTGTTTCGGATTCTTTGTAGGAAAACTCCTCTCAAAATGGGAAGGCCCATACGTCATTGAGGAGGTTTACTGGTCTAGAGCCATCAAATGAATAATTCTGAAGGTGCTAACCCGAAGGTTGTCAATGGGAAACGAATAAAACATTATATCTCAGGTACGCCTATTAATGTTGAAAGTAATATTATCCAAACTTTGACATCGGAAGAACACATAAAAGAGTCTTTTCGGAACACTCCAGAATCGTGAAAATAAGGAGGTACGTGATACGGTAAGTAAACGGACTACGAAAAATCCGCAAAAATATATTTTATCAGTTTTGGAATATTTAAGAATTTTTGGAATAAAGAAACTTCCAGGAAGCGTCCCCTGGTGGGCACAAGACACCAAGGCACGCCAGGAAATCCTCTGTTCTCTTTTTCCTTGCTGTTTTCTGTCAGATCCCATCTACTATGGCCTCTTCAAGCTCCTCCAAGGACAAGTTCTTCAAGAATGTCATCAACCCATATCTGCGGGAAGTGGTGCAGCACCCTCAAGTCATCCAGATGCACGAGGGGGTGCTTCACCTCCGTGATGTGCCATGTCCCAAGGGGACAGGAACCATTGAGGCCAGGCTTGAAGCTGTGGAGCAAGATGTCTTCCGGTGCAAGGGGGTGGTGGAGCGTGGGCTCAATGCCAATCACCTCATGATCACGGACCTTTCCCGTGATCTCAATGTGGATGGCAAGCCCATGAAGGACATCATCTTCACCTTCGACAAGCAAATCAACTTCCTCCAAAGCCAGATCTATGATCTTCAAAACCAAGTCTTTGAATATGAGGCGAGGTTTAAAGGTATGAGTTTGGCTGCTAGTTGCAGGACCCATGAGACTCACTCCTGCTCTTATGATGGTGGACCACTTCCATGGAAATCCGAGGACAAGGTCTCTTCTTCATCACCAACATCACCTTCTTCACCACCAAAAGAGAACTGAGTATCGGGTATGGGCACTCCCCTTGGCTTCCACCAAGCTTGGGGGAGGTGCCTAGGTATCGTATCATCCCACTACCTTTTTGCTTTTACTTATTTTAGTTCAATCCTTTTGCTTTAGATGAATAAAAGTTTAGTTCGATCCTTTCTTCCTTGAGAGTTTGCTTAGTGATCTATCCTTGTAATCATGTGCAAGTTATATAATAAAGTTTAGTATGAGTTTTTGCTTTCTTTACTTTCATGTTGCAAATAAAGAGAATAAATAAGAAAGGAAATAAATAAGAAGAAAGGGAATAAATAAAGAAAACATTATATACTAATCCGATGGTAGGTGATGGCACCACATAAGGAAAAGTATAAGTAGAAAATTTTATTAGAGATTGACAAGCATAGCATTAGTCAATGATGCAACTCATGAAAGAATTAATAAGGGAAGAGAAGATTCACATATAAATATACTATCCTAGAAATCTTTTGTGATTGTGAGCCCTCATCAAAATATTATATGCCAAAATTGTTGATGTTGGACAAGGAAGACAACTTAATGATTTATGTTTGTTCATATTCACGTAGAAGTCATATTGTTATAGATCCTTTAACATGTGGTGCTTCCCCTATCTTTGCTAGCCAAAAATTCTGCACTAAGTAGAGATACTACTTGTGCATCCAAAAACACTACAAAAAAATACACTTTCGTGATGATACATGTTTGTCACAGTAGGTCACATTTTCTGTCATGCATGTACATCCTTGACGATTTTACGACAGAATCAAGATAGTCATATCTGTGCTGTCGTCGAAGTGTTCCATGACATTACCAAAATTATGATCACAGAAGTGTTCACTTCCATGACGATAAATGCCACGTCATGGAAGTGCTTTTATCAAGGGTGACCGACACATGTCATCCACCGTAACGGATCGCCGTTAAGCAATCGGGTCCAGTTTTGCATCCGATAACCCGCTAACAGCCATGACCAATGCCGATTTTCCACGTGTAAAATTCTCATTGGCCGACGGAACCACGTGTCAGCTTCACGTTGTCACAGGTGTCACTCATCCAAGGAGTGAGATGCGCCTATGATATGTTGACACGTGGATCAGCCCAAAAGTGGACCATAAAGATTAAATGGCCCGGCCCAACCAAAGACCCACAAGATTTTGCGGACCATAATGGGCCGGCCCAGCTAAAGGCCCACAAGATTTTGCGGACCATAATGGGCCGACCCAGCTAAAGGCCCACAAGATTTCGCCGACCATAGTGGGCCAGCCCAGCTAAAGGCCCACAAGATTTTGAGGACACTAGTGGGCCGACCCATTAACAGGTTGCCATGTTTTGGGCCAAATGCCGGCCCATATTTGATCCGGTCCCAGCCTGCCACGTTCCAGGCCTAATAAAGGCCCATATGAGACCCGACCCATTAAAATCCTTCCATGTTCTAGGCCAAATTTCGGCCCAGATCAGATCCGACCCTTTAAGAGGCTTTGGGCTAAATTATGGCCCATATCAGATTCAACCCGTCAACTAGACGCTATCCTTTTGGGCCCACTTGCTAAAGGCCCATTTAATAATTCATCCTGTTAATGGCCCGTTTAGCATTTCGGCCCTATATTTATTTCGGCATGTTAAAAGCCCGTCATATAGTTGGGCCTAACTACGGCCCGATTTGCATCCGGCATGCTCACAGCCGATAATCTGATTGGGCCAAACAAGGACCGAGACAATTTTGGCCTGTCAACAGCCCGTGATGTGATTGACACAATCATGGGCCGGGGTCTATTTCAGCCTGCTGCCGGCTCGTGAGCTGTTCGGCACATTTCAGGCCCAACCTACTTTTCAGCCTCCTAAAAGCCCATTGAGTTTTCTTGCGAAAATAGGGCCAGCGATTTACTCGGCCTATTAACGGCCCGAATCTACTAGTGGGCCAGTTTACATTTAGGCCTATTAACAGGCCAAGATGACTGGGCCCATGATACGGATCATACATAGTGATTTGCATGACGACCCGATTATGTACCGTAATTTTACGGTTTGGCCGCTTTACCTCGAAGGCAGGATATATATACAGTAAAATAACTGCAACATCATGAATAAGAAAAAACCTAGACTATACAATAAAGAAATTACGACATATTACATCCACTGGGATCAAAGTTCGCTACTATGATAATAAAGCACAAGAAGACAACAGATTACATACACTAGGCATCAAAGATCGCCACCAGTGCAAATAAACACGCCGACAAAATAATAAACAAAACCGACAGCACTTCAATAGAATTCAAGAAATGTTAGCCCTGCTCGGGAGTTGCAGCGCAAGCAGATGAGCAAGCTGATGAGACTGCGCTTGTTTGACACTTATATCCTCCTCACTCTGAAAGATAAACAAGCAAACAGATGACAGGTTTTGCACATATAAGTATCAGTGCTGACAATTCATCACATTTCTTACTGACGAATAAGTGACACAGTTTAGAATAGCATTAACACAATATAGTATTGTTCAGGTCAAGACATGGCAGGAAATGACATTGTGAAGGAGTTGGCAGCTTCACGACACCACTGGATTATAGATCAAGAACTCATAAGTATCAATAGTTAGTGTGCTGTCAATTTATCCCATTTCAGATAGGCAAATAAAGAGACGGTTTAAATAATAGTAGAATTATATGACATTGTTCATAGTTAAGACATTGCAGAATATGACATTGTGCTGTAGTGGGTAGGTTCACCACACCACTGGATTACAGAACAAGAACAGAAGCATACATGCAGTGCGAAAGAAGATCACTTGCTCTGTATAGTTTAATTTACATGGTATGAAGAAGGAACTTGGTTGTACAACTGAAAACTTAAATTGAGAAGGACAAACTTTTGTTTATGAACTACATAATAAACTTTAAACAGGCAATTTGATGCAAACACCAAAAATAAACAGCTGTTGCAGTCATGCCTAACCAAATATACACAAAAAAGTTTGAAGGCTTGAGAAGGACAAACTTACATTATTAGTGAAGACAGGCTCTATAAAGCCCTTGTCCATGCTGATGGGGGGGCAATTAAAGAAGTTTAGTACAGAATCTTCTTCATAAGCATTGCCTTTATTCTACATTTTGTTAAGAGTAAATATAGATGTGATAATATAAGAATAAATGGAGAATATTTAAGATAAGATTAAGAGTGATGCTACATAATGAAGTGGCTATAAATGTAAGTACAACAATGCAGGCAAAAGGTACAACCAAGAGCAATGCAGAGCTAAACTTCTTCAGTACTATCGGTGTTATCCAACCTTATGGTAAGAGTAAATATAGATCTGATGTGTAGAAAATGGAGGGCAAAGGAAAATAAGCTGCAGAGTGATGGTACATGAACAATTACCTGTCAATATAAATACACTGATAAAGGACAACAGGTACTTACAAGAACAATGCAGAGCTAAAAAATTCCATTGGCATTGGATATATTCTACACTAATGTAACCATTCATACAGATTAGATAATTTGGAGTGAACAATTGATAAGCAAGCTATCATGCATACTGCTGTCACATAATGAACCAGTTATGTATGCAAGTACAATGATACACGACAACAGGTACTAACAGGAGCAAAGCAGCAGACAACATATTTGTGATATCCTGTCGTTCTTTTCAAACTGGAATTCTTCTTCGAGCAGATTTCCTGCAAAAAAGATCCGTAAGGCTCATGCAGAAAAGTACAAGTTCAAATTGTCATGTGATATCATAGATAGTACCTCATCCTGGGAACGAGACCAATGCATAACAAGGTTTTTCCATTCAATGTCTTCTAAATTTAGCACTGGAGACTTCACCGGAAATTCCTTTATAGACTTGCCATCAAAGTGTGATTTCCTCAGGTAACATTGATACTGCTGCAATGCTTCCTTGAAGAGGCCAAGCAAGCTTTCCTCGTCATGACTATCCAGATTGACCCTCGCCTACTTACAACAATGTAATGTAAATCATTGATGTATTCAATCAGCAGAAAACAAGAAAATAATCACCATGAATAATAGCACTTACACGTAAGTGGGACAGGAAGATGTGAAAATGGTGTTTGTCTTCACTATAATCTTCCCATGATGGGAATATATGCACGTAGTCCCTAACAACATTGAAGCATTGTCTTTTAAACTGGGAATAACTGGAATGGGGTTCCAATCTGCAGGAATTGGCCGTCTTTGCAGTTGGGACAGGTCTTCGGCCGGTGGACTTGTTGTACTTTTTGCTGGAGTGGGATTTTTCTGTGGTACGGCTGGTGCTATGGCAATTGAACTCGGCAAACCTTTTGCTGGAGTGCAGGTCCTGTGTGGTGGGGCTAGTGGTGTGGCCAGTGAAGTATGGGTGCAGTCTGCTGGAGTCGGTCCTACGTTTTGTGTCACTGGTTGTACAACCAATATAAGTGGGGTGCTGTCTGATTTCTCCGGCACCACAACATTTTTCAAGAACTTTGTCAGTGCTCCTTCAGGTTTTGCAATCACCCTCTTCCTTTTCAATGTTTAAAACACAAGAACAACATTTGAATGAAAAAACATGGTATGACGACAAATGGAATAGGTGTTGATAGTGGATGGGCATGGCATCTTCACATATATCACGAGTAAACTAAGAAGATGGCGGTGCAATGAAGCAAAAGAAATGCAAGACACCTTATGCAAGATATGTGCAACCAATAAAACCCTGCCAAATTAGAACATGCACCTTATTGGGTGAACAGGATAGACCATCTGCCTTTGACTCCTTGAGCTCAGAATAGTCATTAGGATCATATTCTGAATACGAATCTATAGGTCGGGAGCATGTGGGTTTCATTGCATCCACAATGGACCTCAATCCCTTGATACCAAGTTTGTTACCCATTGAACTGTTTTGCAATATTCTTCTGATGTGCGCATTCTTATATTCATTGTCATTACGTACAATATCTCTAAAGCATGAAAACACAAATAGTAGTGAGATTATCTTTGTAATGCAGAGGATATTATAATATAATAGAGGCTCCCTGTAAACCCTTGTGTGCTATCACTGGATTCTGATGAGAGAGCCCATGTGTGCTGTAATATGATGAGTAGATTAATATAATCTAGCACAACTACACAAAAAATAAGCTCCATGTTGGGAGGCCCAGATGTAAGGATAGTTGGTAGACGATAGGTTCATAATATACCATATAGAAAGTTTATTGCCAAACCATGTTAACGAGAGCGCAGAGCTAGTAGGCAGATCGTAGTGTAGATAATAGGGGTACATAATAACCACCATAAATAAATCAGGAAAGCGGAACTGGCTGAAAACATAGGGTTTTGTCGCTACTAATATGCAACCTATCGATCACCTACATGCCAGCTCTATTCATCTGAAGGCGCACAACTGTTACTATCAGTTTAATCTATCAAAGACCGCGCGACTCCCACCATTTCTGGGGTATTATGGCAGACCAACTCGAAGTGCGAAATCATTTAGCAGAACCGGCCCAATAGAGGTGTCGACTGCAGATGTCCCTGCTCGCCTTCCTGACAAGGAACATACTGTGCTTACTAAAGAAGAACAGAAGAGGAACATGTTAAAGAACAGAAGAGGAATATGTTAAAGAACAGAAGAGGAAGCATATTCTGCATGTCTACGTGCAAGTTGCGTGACTTTTGTCATTTGGGTCAGTCGACCATTTCAGGTGGTTGGATGAAGATCCTACGTCTCCTAACCCTTCTTCTTCCATGTCTCTGATTCTTCCCATACAGAACACCGCACGGGCCGCCGGCCGAATCACCGGCCTCGACCCCCCGCCCTCCCCTGAACCGCCCCATCGCCTGTCTTCCTCCGCCACCCCCACCCCCACCCTCACCCCCACCCACGTCGAGTTTTCTTCGTTCAGTGAGGCCCCAAAACTGCCCCCACAACCACCATCCCCACCCGAGCCCCTTCCTTCGCACCGGCGAACTCCGATGAGCTCTGAAAAATCGACTAACCCAATTTTGAAATTTAGTCTACTGTCATTTAACTAGAGTGGAATATAAAAGGGCAAAACCATAAGCATTGCGAGTATAGTGTTGAGCGTGCCATGGTGGATCTGAAGGTTCAAACCGGACAAAGGGAACTTCGCAACCAATGTTTGCTTTCAACTAGCAAGTAAGTGATGGACAAGAAATCAGAGTTAAGCAGTGGCGATCTATTTTCTTGTTGCGATAAATAAGTTAAGCAGATACGAAAGAGTACCCGCCTCTGGTGCGGCGCCCTGTATGCATATGCTGAGAATTTGACGTTGCTGCAGTAGCGACGGCTGTTGGCGGCGTGGAAGCAGATCTAGGAGGGTAGATGGTGGCGGAGGGGCGTGGTGGACGAGACGGTCGTAGGACCGGCGCCAGCAAGGTGGACGATGGCGGGGATGAAGCGAGAGGACGGGATGCAAGGATCCCAGTCCGAAGCCATGGATGAGAGAGGTCGATCTCTTGTAATGGACGACGGCGTCGGGGTATCAGCTCGGGCATGGTGGAGGAGGACGGCGGTGGATGGAGTGGCGGATGGAGGAGGCTGGCATGAAGAGGGTGTTTTGGCTCCCACGAAGTACGAATGGGGAAATGGAGGGAGAGAGGAAGGGGGAACCATGTCTTCAGGGCGCGCTTGTCTCAAATGCGAGGAAATTTACAAACTTAGCCCCCGTTTAAAATTTCCTACATCACATCAATATTAGTCGGTTGGGGATAGGACGGTAATCTCGCATACACCGAATATTTGCCGACGGGAGTTTGTTTTTGGCGCCCACCGTGTATGAATCGGGGAGGGAGTCGATTTCGGTCGAGGAGACACTATGTTTTGGCGCCCACCGTGTATGAATCCGGGTGAGAGGCAATTATGTCACGTTTGAGTGAAATTAAAACCTACCCCTATCGAAACCTATAGAAATCGAGCCGATAGGCTTTGCGTGTCAGGGATAGGAAGTAATTTCCATCTCGCAGATTTTGGTTTCGGGCTGTTACTGCGACTTTCCCCGCTTCGTTAATTTTTTTGCAGAGCAAGAGTGCACGTTTACCGTACCAACTCAATTCGAATCCAATTTGTATTCTATTTTTGTTCGGGCAGGATCCATTTGCGATTGGAATAAAATCCTATATACATCATATTTTTATATGTACTTTCAGAAGCACAACAAAGAATTCTGCTCCTTTATATGTATAATATGATTTACAAATACAATGATCTCGAAATCATAAGGTTTAATTCAAAAAATTTAAACCAAATTATGATCTACTAAAATGTATGGATCAGTAATATCTACATCTTAAATAACATAGATGCACGTGAATTCATATGAGTATGCATGTTTGATAGATCAATTTTGGTTCGAGTATGAATTACATGTATCATCATCATGAATTCAAATATTTGAATCCCTTTTATGTTGACTCCTTTCACGCCCATCTCTCTCGCATGCATGCTCCTTCATGTAGCTATCACTCTCTTTTCTCCAGCTCACCTGCACGCTCACTTCATGTTTCTCCCATTGTCGCAAACAAGGTCTCTCGACGTCTCCCTTGAGAAGTGTCACACTCTCCCTATCATTATACATTACACGGTTTTTATTATCTCTCACGTCTCTACCATTCTCTGGTATCACTAGGTACCTAAGCTTTCTGTTTCACCGCCACACACACAGTCTCACTCGTCTTTCACTTTGTCTTTCTCTCTATGGGGTTCTCTCATACACCCTATATGTCTCTAGATATGACCCATACCACCAAAATTACTCTCTCCTGTAGACACAACATTTGTTGCGGTCTCCTTTCCGTCTCCATCCCAGTTATAAAACTGACATTATTCATTTGTTTACCGATCAGAAAAACTCGCCCCCCTCTGTGCTCTCTCACACACACAACTCCTGCTTCAACTCCCCTTCCCGACTACCATCTCTCTCACACACACAAAACTCTCGTTTTCGCACCCCGACTCATATTTCTCTCACAAACATTTATCGACTAGCCTCTAGATAGGTTTATACACCCGGAACTCGTGCTTCCACTATCGCATACATGTCTCTCTCGCGCTCCTTGTATCTATGTAGATTTTTCTTCCCTTCTTGAGACACGCCCTCTCGATTATGCACAGACACACTATCGCCTCATTTTAAGCTGATACCTCTCGCACACACACTCTTTGTGTCTTTGTCACACATGCACTCCGTCCTCCTCCTCTCTCGCTCTCTCTCACACGCACATGATCTTTTTGCAACAACTAGCAAGATGCCCATGGGTTGCACGGAACATCAAGATGCATTTGTATGAGTAGTTTATCTTGTGGGAGAAAAGGATGAACGAGGGAAGGCCTTATTTGCAAATGTGGAGAGAGGTGTGGGGTATCTTTTTTGCAAAATTGCCATAGTTTCCTTCCTATCCGTCAGATATAAATCATACGGCCTATATTGCAGGATGGCAGGCACACCATCATCACCAACGCTGTTTTTATCTCTGCTCTTATAAAAAGCATAGTCGGCGATGATGGTGTGCCTGCCATCCTGCAATATAGGCCGTCCGATCTATATCTAACGGATAGGAAGGAAACTATGGCAATTTACCCGCACTCCTCTCCACATTTGCAGATAAGGCCTTCCCTCGCTCATCCTTTTCTCCCACAAGATCTTGATGTTCCGTGCAACGCATAGGCATCTTGCTAGTAAGAGTAGAAATTAGACATATACCACTTCTCGAATCTTCAAACCAACAACATTCCTCCCTTATCTCATCAAAACCGCCAAAGGAATATATTTTGAGTGAAACATAACATATTTTTAGTGATACACGCATTTCAAAACTAGACTCTATTTTCTATCAAATCGGTGAATACGTATTAGTCTACTTTGATCGTGTGGCAACGCATTGGCACATTGCTAGTAGTTATTACCACTGTATAATTTTTTGGACACCAGACAAATGGTGGAGTACATATACGAAGAGAAGAGGTGCACACACACAGTCGATCTCTCGCTGTCTCGCACACATGATAGTTACGTAAAGGCACCGTTAACAAATAAACCCTAAAACCCTAGGTGCACGATTGCTGCATGCGCGGGTACCGGGTGTGTGGTGGAGTGCACCTTTGTAGGAATAGTTAGCTCGCGTGATAATTTGATCCGTAGGAGTTGATGGTCGGGACCACAGGTGAACGACCTGGAGGCGGTAGCTCGCCAGTTGCCACAGATCGAGTAGCCATGTTTAAAATATCATTTTTTAGCGGGGTAAGAGTTCCGATTTACAATGCCGCGTTATAAGTACTAAGTAGTTTTTAGAACGATTGGTATGGAGCAAAAATGGAATTCATAACTACTACCTCCTTGGCGTATGGTTGTATGGGATTATGTTGCGAGATGTTGAACTTGGTAGTTCTAGGGAAAATACTATGGTTTAGATGTTGGTTTTCAGTAATGAAAATCGGAAGGGGAAACCCTTCTTTGATAAAAAACTACTACCTCCGTTCTGGTTTACTAGTCCCCATCGTAGTTTGGGTTAAAGTTTGTCCACAAATTTTACTTGTAAAATGTGAATGGAAAACGAGATTTTGTTATACCCAAACAAAAAAGGACTTGAGGGAGTGATTGCTCTGACACAGACGTGACCTCTCATAGCGCAGGCATTGAACCGGCACGCCAGCCAAGAGGGCCCCACTCACTGCAGGCCCGGCTGAACACGCCTCCTCGCCACATGCAACCGGCTTCAGACTGCCCTGTCTGCCGCCATTGAATCCACACGTGTGCCAGCAACACGTCCTTCCGTGAGCCAGCTGGCATTTTAGAACACAAAAAATGACCAAAATATAATTGATTACACATGGTCTTTACTTTCATGTTGCAAATAAAGAAAATAAATAAGAAAGAAAATAAATAAGAAGAAAGGGAATAAATTAAGAAAAGATTATATACTAATCCGATGGTAGGTGATGGCACCACATAAGGAAAAGTATAAGTAGAAAATTTTATTAGAGATTGACAAGCATAACATTAGTCAATGATGCAACTCATGAAAGAATTAATAAGGGAAGAGAAGATTCACATATAAATATACTATCCTAGAAATCTTTTGTGATTGTGTGCCCTCATCAAAATATTATATGCCAAAATTGTTGACGTTGGACAAGGAGGACAACTTAATGATTTATGTTTGTTCATATTCACATAAAAGTCATATTGTCATAGATCCTTTAACATGTGGTGCTTGCCCTTATCTTTGCTAGCCAAAAATTCCGCACTAAGTAGAGATACTACTTGTGCATCCAAAAACAGTACAAAAAAATACACTTCCATGATGATACGTGTCTATCACAGTAGGTCACGTTTTCTGTCATGCATGTACATCCATGACGATTTTATGACAGAATCAAGATAGTCATATCTATGTTGTCGTAGAAGTGTTCCATGACATTACCAAAATTATGATCACAGAAGTGTTCACTTCCATGACGATAAATGCCGCGTCATGGAAGTGCTTTTGTCAATGGTGACCGACACATGTCATCCACCGTAACGGGTCACCGTTAAGCTATCGGGTCCGGTTTTGGATCCGATAACCCGCTAACAGCCACGACCAATGCCGATTTTCCACGTGTAAATTTCTCATTGGCCGACGGAACCATGTGTCAGCTTCATGTTGTCACAGGTGTCACTCATCCAATGGGCGATATGCGCCTATGATATGTTGACACGTGGACCGGCCCAAAAGTGGCCCATAAAGATTAAATGGGCCGGCCCAACGAAAGACCCACAAGATTTTGCGCACCATAATGGGCCGGCCCAGCTAAAGGCCCAAAAGATTTTGCAAACCATAATGGGCCGACCCAGCATAAGGCCCACAAGATTTCGCCGACCATAATGGGCCAGCCCAGCTAAAGGCCCACAAATTTTGAGGACACTAGTGGGCCGACCCATTAATAGGTTGCCATGTTTTGGGCCAAATGCCGGCCCATATTTGATCTGGTCCATTAACACCCTGCCACGTTCCGGGCCTAATAAAGGCCCATATGAGATCCAGCCCGTTAAAAGCCTACCACGTTCTAGGCCAAATTCGGCCCAGATCAGATCCGACCCTTTAAGAGGCTTTGGGCTAAATTATGGCCCATATCAGATTAGGGCCGTTAACTGGATGCTATGCTTTTGGGCCCACTTGCTAAAGGCCCATTTAGTAATTCAGCCTGTTAATGGCCCGTTTAACATTTCGGCCCTATATTTATTTCGGCCTTTATAAGCCCGTCATATAGTTAGGCCTAAGTACGGCCCAGTTTGCATCCGGCCTGCTCACAGCCGATAATCTGATTGGGCCAAACAAGGACCGAGACAATTTTGGCCTGTTAACGGCCCGTGATGTGATTGACACAATCATGGGCCGGGGTCTATTTCAGCCTGCTGCCGGCTCGTGAGCTGTTTGGCACATTTCAGGCCCAACCTACTTTTCAGCCTCCTAAAAGCCCATTGAGTTTTCTTGCGAAAATAGGGCCAGCGGTTTACTCGGCCTATTAACGGCCCGAATCTACTAGTGGGCCAGTTTACATTTAGGCCTATTAACGGGCCAAGATGACTGGGCCCATGATACGGATCATACATAGTGATTTGCATGACGACCCGATTATGTATCGTAATTTTACGGTTTGGCCGCTTTACCTCGAAGACAGGATATATATACAGTAAAATAACTGCAACATCATGAATAAGAAAAAACCTAGACTATACAATAAAGAAATTACGACATATTACATCCACTGGGATCAAAGTTCGCTACTATGATAATAAAGCACAAGCAGACAACAGATTACATACACTGGGCATCAAAGATCGCCACCAGTGCAAATATACACGCCGACAAAATAATAAGCAAAACCGACAGCACTTCAATAGAATTCAAGAAATGTTAGCCCTGCTCGGGAGTTGCAGCGCAAGCAGATGAGCAAGCTGATGAGACTGCGCTTGTTTGACACTTATATCCTCCTCACTCTGAAAGATAAACAAGCAAACAGATGACAGGTTTTGCACATATAAGTATCAGTGCTGACAATTCATCACATTTCTTACTGACGAATAAGTGACACAGTTTAGAATAGCATTAACACAATATAGTATTGTTCAGGTCAAGACATGGCAGGAAATGACATTGTGAAGGAGTTGGCAGCTTCACGACACCACTGGATTATAGATCAAGAACTCATAAGTATCAATAGTTAGTGTGCTGTCAATTTATCCCATTTCAGATAGGCAAATAAAGAGACGGTTTAAATAATAGTAGAATTATATGACATTGTTCATAGTTAAGACATTGCAGAATATGACATTGTGCTGTAGTGGGTAGGTTCACCACACCACTCGATTACGGATCAAGAACAGAAGCATACATGCAGTGCGAAAGAAGATCACTTTCTCTGTATAGTTTAATTTACATGGTATGAAGAAGGAACTTGGTTGTACAACTGAAAACTTAAATTGAGAAGGACAAACTTTTGTTTATGAACTACATAATAAACTTTAAACATGCAATTTGATGCAAACACCAAAAATAAACAGCTGTTGCAGTCATGCCTAACCAAATATACACAAAAAAGTTTGAAGGCTTGAGAAGGACAAACTTACATTATTGGTGAAGACAGGCTTTATAAAGCCCTTGTCCATGCTAATGGGGGGGGGGCAATTCAAGAAGTTTAGTACAGAATCTTCTTCATAAGCATTACCTTTATTCTACATTTTGTTAAGAGTAAATAAAGATGTGATAATATAAGAAAAAATGGAGAATATTTAAGATAAGATGAAGAGTGATGCTCCATAACCAAGTAGCTATAAATGTAAGTACAACGATGCAGGCAAAAGGTACAACCAAGAGCAATGCAGAGCTAAACTTCTTCAGTACCATCGGTGTTATCCAACCTTATGGTAAGAGTAAATATAGATCTGATGTGTAGAAAATGGAGGGCAAAGGAAAATAAGCTGCAGAGTGATGGTACATGAACAATGCAGAGCTAAAAAATTCCATTGGCATTGGATATATTCTACACTAATGTAACCATGCATACAGATCAGATAATTTGGAGCGAACAATTGATAAGCAAGCTATCATGCATACTGCTGTCACATAATGAACCAGTTATGTATGCAAGTACAGTGATACACGACAACATGTACTAACAGGAGCAAAGCAGCAGGCAACATATTTGTGATATCATGTCATTCTTTTCAAATTGGAATTCTTCTTCGAGCTGATTTCCTGCAAAAAAGATCCGTAAGGCTCATGCAGAGAAGTAGAAGTTCAAATTGTCATGTGATATCATAGACAGTACCTCATCCTAGGAATGAGACCAGTGCATAACAAGGTTTTTCCATTCAATGTCTTCTAAATTTAGCATATGAGACTTCACCGGAAAGTCGTTTATAGACTTGCCATCAAAGTGTGATTTCCTCAGGTAACATTGATACTGCTGCAATGCTTCCTTGAAGAGGCCAAGCAAGCTTTCCTCGTCATGACTATCTAGATTGACCCTCGCCTACTTACAACAATGTAATGTAAATCATTGATGTGTTCAATCAGCAGAAAACAGGAAAGTAATCACCATGAATAATAGCACTTACACGTAAGTGGGACAGGAAGATGTGAAAATGGTGTTTGTCTTCACTATAATCTTCCCATGATGGGAATATATGCACGTAGTACCTAACAACATTGAAGCATTGTCTTTTAAACTGGGAATAACTGGAATGGGGTTCCAATCTGCAGGAATTGGCCGTCTCTGCAGTTGGGACAGGTCTTCGGCCGGTGGACTTGTTGTACTTTTTGCTGGAGTTGGATTTTTCTGTGGTATGGCTGGTGCTATGGCAACTGAACTCGGCATACCTTTTGCTAGAGTGCAGGTCCTATGTGGTGGGGCTAGTGGTGTGGCCAGTGAAGTATGGGTACAGTCTGCTGGAGTCGGTCCTATGTTTTGTGTCACTGGTTGTACAACCAATATAAGTGGGGTGCTGTCTAATTTCTCCGGCACCACCCCGTTTTTCAAGGACTTTGCTGGTGCTCCTTCAGGTTCTGCAATCACCCTCTTCCTTTTGGATGTCTGAAACACAAGAACAACATTTGAATGGAAAAACATGGTATGACGACAAATGGAATAGGTATTGATAGTGGATGGGCATGACATCTTCACATATATCACGAGTAAACTAAGAAGATGGCGGTGCAATGAAGCAAAAGAAATGCAAGACACCTTATGCAAGATATGTGTAACCAATAAAACCTTGCCAAATTAGAACATGCACCTTATTGGGTGAACAGGATAGACCATATGTCTTCGACTCCTTGAGCATAGAATAGTCATTAGGATCATATTCTGAATACGAATCTATAGGTCGGGAGCACGTGGGTTTCATTGCATCCACAATGGACCTCAATCCCTTGATGCCAAGTTTGTTACCCATTGAACTATTTCACAATATTCTTCTGATGTGCGCATTCTTATATTCATTGTGATTACGTACAATATCTGTCAAGCATGAAAGCACAAATAGTAGTGAGATTATCTTTGTAATGCAGAGGATATTGTAATATAATAGAGGCTCCCTGTAAACCCTTGTGTGCTATCACTGGATTCTGATGAGAGAGCCCATGTGTGCTGTAATATGGTGAGTAGATTAATATAATCTGGCACAACTACACAAAAAATAAGCTCCATGTTGGGGGCCCCAGATGTAAGGATAGTTGGCAGACGATAGGTTCATAATATACCGTATAGAAAGTTTATTGCCAAACCATGTCAACGAGAGCACAGAGCCAGTAGGTAGACCGTAGGGTAGATAATAGGGGTACACCATAACCACCATAAATAAACCGGGAAAGCGGAACTGGCTGAAAACATAGGGTTTTGTCGCTACTAATTTGCAACCTATCGATCACCTACAGGGCAGCTCTATTCATCTAAAGGCGCACAACTGTTACTATCAGTTTAGTCTATCAAAGACCGTGCGACTCCCACCATTTCCGGGGTATTATGGCAGACCAACTCAAAGTGCGAAATCATTTAGCAGAACCATCCCAATAGAGGTGTCGACTACAGATGTCCCTGCTCCCCTTCCTAACAAGGAACATACCGTGCTTACTAAAGAAGAATAGAAGAGGAATATGTTAAAGAACAGAAGATGAAGCATATTCTGCATGTCTGCATGCAAGTTGCGTGACTTTTGTCATTTGGGCCAGTCGACCATTTCAGGTGGTTGGATGAAGACCATACGTCTCCTAACCCGTCTTCTTCCTTGTCTCTGATTCTTCCCATACAGAACACCGCACGGGCCGCCGGCCGAACCACCGGCCTCGACCCCCCGCCCTCCCCTAAACCGCCCCATCGCCTGTCTTCCTCCGCGAGCCCCACTCCCACCCACGTCGAGTTTTCTTTGTACCGTGAGGCCCCACAACTGGCCCCCACAACCACCATCCCCACCCGAGCCCGTTCCTTCACACCGGCAAACTCCGACGAGCTCTGAAAAATCGACTAACCCAATTTTGAAATTTAGTCTACTATCATTTAACTAGTGTGGAATATAAAAGGGGAAAACCATAAGCATTGCGAGTATAGTGTTGAGCGTGCCATGGTGGATCTGAAGGTTCAAACCGGACAAAGGCAACTTCGCAACCAATTTTTGCTTTCAACTAGCAAGTAAGTGATGGACAAGAAATCAGAGTAAAGAAGTGGTGACCTATTTTCTTGCTGCGATAAATAAGTTGAGCAGATACGAAAGAGTACCCGCCTTTGGTGCGGCGCCCTGTATGCATCTGCTGAGAATTTGACGTTGCTGTAGTAGCGATGGCTGTCGACAGCATGGAAGCAGATCTAGGAGGGTAGACAGTGGCGGCAGGGCGCGGTGGACGAGACGGTCATAGAAGCGGCGCTAGCAAGGTGGACGATGGCGGGGATGAAGTGATAGGACGGGATGCAAGGATCCCGGTCCGAAGCCATGGATGAGAGAGGTCGATCTCTTGTAATGGACGATGGCGTCGGGGTATCAGCTCGGGCATGGTGGAGGAGGATGGCGGTGGATGGGGTGGCGGACGGAGGAGGCTGGCATGGAGAGGGTGTTTTGGCTCCCACGGAGTACGAATGGGGAAATGGAGGGAGAGAGGAAGGGGAACCATGTCTTCAGGGTGCGCTTGTCTCAAATGCGAGGAAATTTACAAACTTAGCCCCCGTTTAAAATTTCCTACATCACAACAATATTAGTCGGTTGGGGATAGGACGGTAATCTCGCATACACCAAATATTTGCCGACGGGAGTTTGTTTTTGGCGCCCACCGTGTATGAATCGAGGAGGGAGTCGATTTTGGTCGAGGAGACACTATGTTTTGGCGCGCACCGTGTATGAATCCAGGTGAGAGGCAATTATGTCACGTTTGAGTGAAATTAAAACCTACCCCTATCGTAACCTATAGAAATCGAGCCGATAGGCTTTGCGTGTCAGGGATAGGCAGTAATTTCCATCTCGCAGATTTTGGTTTCGGGCGGTTACTGCGACTTTCCCCGCTTCGTTCAATTTTTTGCAGAGCAAGAGTGCACGTTTACCGTACCAACTCAATTCAAATCCAGTTTGTATTCTATTTTTGTTCGGGCAGGATCCATTTGTGATTGGAATAAAATCCTATATACATCATTTTTTATATATACTTTTAGAAGCACAACAAAGAATTCTGTTCCTTTATATGTATAATATGATTTACAAATACAATGATCTCAAAATCGTAAGGTTTAATTCAAAAAATTTAAACCAAATTATGTTCTACTAAAATGTATGGATTAGTAATATCTACATATTAAATAACATAGATGCGCGTGAATTCATATGAGTATGCATGTTTGATAGATCAATTTTGGTTCAAGTATGAATTACATGTATCATCATCTCGAATTCAAATATTTGAATCCCTTTTATGTTGACTCCTTTCACGCCCATCTCTCTCACATGCATGCTCCTTCATGTAGCTATCACTCTCTTTTCTCCAGCTCACCTGCACTCTCACTTCATGTTTCTCCTTTCGTCGCAAACATGGTCTCTCGACGTCTCCCTTGAGAAGTGTCACACTCTCCCTATCATTATACATTACACGGTTTTTATTATCTCTCACGTCTCTACCGTTCTTTGGTATCACTAGGTATCTAAGCTTTCTGTTTCACCGCCACACACACAGTCTCACTCATCTTTCACTTTGTCTTTCTCTCTATGGGGTTCTCTCATACACCCTATATGTCTCTAGATATGACCCATACCACCAAAATTACTCTCTCCTGTAGACACAACATTTGTTGCGGTCTCCTTTCCGTCTCCATCCCAGTTATAAAACTGACATTATTCATTTGTTTACCGATCAGAAAAACTCGCCCCCCTCTGTGCTCTCTCACACACACAACTCCTGCTTCAACTCCCCTTCCTGACTACCATCTCTCTCACACACACAAAACTCTCGCTTTCGCACCCCGACTCATATTTCTCTCACAAACATTTATCGACTAGCCTCTAGATAGGTTTATACACCCGGAACTCGTGCTTCCACTATCGCATACATGTCTCTCTCGCGCTCCTTGTATCTATGTAGATTTTTCTTCCCTTCTTGAGACACGCCCTCTCGATCATGCACACACACTATCGCCTCATTTTAAGCTGATACCTCTTGCACACACACTCTTTGTGTCTTTGTCACACATGCACTCCGTCCTCCTCCTCTCTCGCTCTCTCTCACACGCACATGGTCTTTTTGCAACAACTAGCAATATGCCCATGGGTTGCACGGAACATCAAGATGCATTTGTATGAGTAGTTTATCTTGTGGGAGAAAAGGATGAACGAGGGAAGGTCTTATTTGCAAATGTGGAGAGGGGTGTGGGGTATCTTTTTTGCAAAATTGCCATAGTTTCCTTCCTATCCGTCAGATATAAATCGGACGGCCTATATTGCAGGATGGCAGGCACACCATCATCACCAACTCTGTTTTTTATCTGTGCTCTTATAAAAAGCATAGTCGGCGATGATGGTGTGCCTGCCATCCTGCAATATAGGCCGTCCGATCTATATCTAACGGATAGGAAGGAAACTATGGCAATTTACCCGCACTCCTCTTCACATTTGCAGATAAGGCCTTCCCTGTTCATCCTTTTCTCCCACAAGATCTTGATGTTCCGTGCAACGCACGGGCATCTTGCTAGTAAGAGTAGAAATTAGACATATACCACTTCTCGAATCTTCAAACCAACAACGTTCCTCCCTTATCTCATCAAAACCGCCAAAGGAATATATCTTGAGTGAAACATAACATATTTTTAGTGATACACGTATTTCAAAACTAGACTCTATTTTCTATCAAATCGGTGAATACGTATTAGTCTACTTTGATCATGTGGCAACACATTGGCACATTGCTAGTAGTTATTACCACTGTATAATTTTTTGGACACCAGACAAACGGTGGAGTACATATACGAAGAGAAGAGGTGCACACACACGGTCGGTCTCTCGCTGTCTCGCACACATGATAGTTACGTAAAGGCACCGTTAACAAAAAAACCCTAAAACCCTAGGTTCACGATTGCTGCATGTGCGGGTACTGGGTGTGTGGTGGAGTGCACCTTTGTAGGAATAGTTAGCTCGTGTGATAATTTGATCCGTAGGAGTTGATGGTCGGGACCACATGTGAACGACCTAGAGGCGGTGGCTCGCCAGTTGCCACAGATCGAGTAGCCATGTTTAAAATATCATTTTTTTAGCGTGTGCAAGTTATATAATAAAGCTTAGTATGAGTTTTTGCTTTCTTTACTTCCATGTTGCAAATAAAGAAAATAAATAAGAAAGGAAATAAATAAGAAGAAAGGGAATAAATAAAGAAAAGATTATATACTAATCCGATGGTAGGTGATGGCACCACATAAGGAAAAGTATAAGTAGAAAATTTTATTAGAGATTGACAAGCATATCATTAGTCAATGATGCCACTCATGAAAGAATTAATAAGGGAAGAGAAGATTCACATATAAATATACTATACTAGAAATCTTTTGTGATTGTGAGCCCTCATCAAAATATTATATGCCAAAATTGTTGACGTTGGACAAGGAAGACAACTTAATGATTTATGTTTGTTCATATTCACATAGAAGTCATATTGTCATACATCCTTTAACATGTGGAGCTTGCCCCTATCTTTGCTAGCCAAAAATTCTGCACTAAGTAGAGATACTACTTGTGCATCCAAAAACACTACAAAAAACACTTCCATGATGATACGTGTCTGTCATAGTAGGTCACGTTTTCTGTCATGCATGTACATCCATGATGATTTTATGACAGAATCAAGATAGTCATATCTATGCTGTTGTAGAAGTGTTCCATGACATTACCAAAATTATGATCACAGAAGTGTTCACTTCCATGACGATAAATGCCGCGTCATGGAAGTGCTTTTGTCAAGGGTGACCGACACATGTCATCCACCGTAACGGGTCACCGTTAAGCTATGGGGTCCGGTTTTGGATCCGATAACCCGCTAACAGCCACGACCAATGCCGATTTTCCACGTGTAAAATTCTCATTGGTCGACGGAACCACGTGTCAGCTTCGTGTTGTCACAGGTGTCACTCATCCAATGGGTGAGATGCGCCTATGATATGTTGACACGTGGACCGGCCCAAAAGTGGCCAATAAAGATTAAATGGGCCGGCCCAACCAAAGACCCACAAGATTTTGCGGACCATAATGGGCCAGCCTAGCTAAAGGCCCACAAGATTTTGTGGACCATAATGGGCCGACCCAGCTAAAGGCCCACAAGATTTCGCCGACCATAATGGGGCAGCCCAGCTAAAGGCCCACAAGATTTTGAGGACACTAGTGGGCCGACCCATTAACAGGTTGCCATGTTTTGTGCCCAATGCCGGCCCATATTTGATTCGGTCCATTGACAGCCTGCCACGTTCCGGGCCTAATAAAGGCCCATATGAGATCCGGCCCGTTAAAAGCCTACCACGTTTTAGGCCAAATTCGGCCCAGATCAGATCCAACCCTTTAAGAGGCTTTGGGCTAAATTATGGCCCATATCAGATTCGGCCCGTCAACTGGACACTATGCTTTTGGGCCCACTTTATAAAGGCCCATTTAGAAATTCAGCCTGTTAAAGGCCCGTTTAACATTTTGGCCCTATATTTATTTCGGCCTGTTAAAAGCCCGTCATATAGTTGGGCCTAACTACGGCCCGGTTTGCAACCGGCCTGCTCACAGCCGATAATCTGATTGGGCCAAACAAGGACCGAGACAATTTTGGCCTGTTAACGGCCCGTGATGTGATTGACACAATCATGGGTCGGGGTCTATTTCGGCCTGCTGCCGGCTCGTGATCTGTTCAGCACATTTCAGGCCCAACCTACTTTTCAGCCTCGTAAAAGCCCATTGAGTTTTCTTGCGAAAATAGGGCCAGCGGTTTACTCGGCCTATTAACGGCCCGAATCTACTAGTGGGTCAGTTTACATTAAGGCCTGTTAACGGACCAAGATGACTGGGCCCATGATGCGGATCATACATAGTGATGCGGATCATTGACCGGTCCCACCTGTCATTCACTCAATCCAGACCTGAGTCACTGACCAGTGGGCCCCACTGGTCAGGTTTGACCAGCAGCAGCGTCTGTTGACCTGCTGACGTCATAGTGACGCAATGCTGACGCAATAAGTATTTTCTGGATTTATTTTTTTATTCAGGAAATTCCAGAAAATTGTAAAAAACTTCTAAAAATCATAGAAATTCAACCGTAACTCCAAATTAAATAATTTATATATGAAAAATTATCAGAAAAATTCAAGGAATCCATCTGTACCATTTTCATGCATGTTAGAACAACTTATAGCTGCTGTTTAGCACAAATCAATTAAATGGCATTTGAATAATCACATATGGTGTTTGAATTTGAATCTTGTATTCAAACCAACTTCATTTAACCTGTTGCTAGTTGCATTAGCCCAAAACACACTCATATTGCCTTGTCATGAGCATGCATCATATTGTTGCATCGCATTGATTGTGTTCTCTCTTGTTTGCCGGTATTTGTCCCCTCTCGGTAGACGATGTTCCGACGATGTGATCGTTGACACTGATGAAGACTCAATGTTATCTTCAGAACTGCCAGGCAAGCAAAACCCCCTTGTTCATTCCGATAAAATCCCACTCTCTCGCTCCTGCTCTCTTTTACTACATTAGGACAACAACGGTTCATCTGTTACTTGCTGCGGTAGCTGAACCCCTTTATCCTCTGCATGACCTGTCATTCCACAGTAAATAGATGAAACCCACTAGCATGAGTAGGAGTTGTTTGAGCCCTGATGTGCCTACTCATTCATGCTTGTTTGTCATGCCTGCTACTGCTTAGAGTCGAGTCAGGTCTGATTCATCGGGGATGAATCAGAGGTGTGTGAACATGTCCTACTGTGTGTGAGCTAAGCGTGTGAACACGATTTGGTAAAGGTAGCGGTGAGAGGCCATGTAGGAGTACATGGTGGGTTGTCTCATTGCAGCCGTCCTCAGGAACTGAGTTCTGTGTTTGTGATCCATGATTCAGCTACTACCATGCATTGGGCCCGAAACCAATGGACCCTCTCGGCTTCTTAATCACCCTTGTCCTCTGTCCAGGAGTTGCAAGTAGTTTCTGGTGTTTGTAGTATGCTGGAGGCCGTGCGCAGCGCTGACCGTAGGGGTGGGCTGTGATGCGGTAGGCACGTGGCACGGTGTATCGGGCGCCCGTTTGGTGTCTCGGGAACCCTGTTCACATCGTTTGGGGCTGCGAGCGAAACTCCGGTCGGATCTCCTCATGGATGGAACCCGAATAGGCGATAAACCTGGACTAGAGACTTGAGTGTTTAGGTAGGCCGTGGCCGACACCCACGTTGGGCTTCCTCTTGAAGGTTGCCGAGTACATGTCGTGTAAACGGCGGTAAGTGGTGAGAGCGTGTGTGAAGAAGTACACCCCTGCAGGGTTAACATCATCTATTCGAATAGCCGTGTCCGCGGAAAAGGACTTCTGGGTTGCTTATATCAGTTCATAGACAAGTGAAAGTGGATACTCTAAAATACGCAAGATAAGCGTGAGTGCTATGGATGGCATTCTCGTAGGGAGACGAGAGCGGATCTATAGTGGTGTATTGATATGGTGAATATGTGGACTCGTGTGCGCCACCTCAAAAGAGTTACTTGCAGTCGTAGTTTAGGTTAGCCACCGAGTCAAAGCTGGCTTGCTGCAGTTAAACCCCACCATCCCCTTTGTTGATAATGATGCATATGTAGTTAGTTCTGATGTAAGTCTTGCTGGGTACATTTGTACTCACGTTTGCCTATTTATGTTTTTGCAGAGGGACTTCGGTCTCGCTAGTAATTCCGCGTGGACTTCAACGTTTAGCTTGTTACCTCAGCTACGATCTTGTGCCCTCGGCAGGATCTGGTAGATAGTCAGGCTTCTCAGCCTTTTTCATTTATAGATGTCTGTACTCAGACATGATAGCTTCCGCTTGTGCTTTGATTTATATGCTCTGACTGTTGGGTCATGAGACCCCTGTTTGTAATATCTCGCTCCTCGGAGCCTATTGAATAAATTACTTGAGTCGTAGAGTCATGTTGTGATGCCATGTTGTATTTGCACATATCGAGCATATTGTGTGTATGTTATTGAAATGCTTGGTATGTGTGGGATCTGACCATCTAGTTGTTTATCTTTAGTAGCCTCTCTTATTGGGAAATGTCTCCTAGTGTTTCCAATGGTAGCTTGCTACTACTCCGGAACACTTAGGCTGGCCGGCATGTGTCCTTCTTCGTTCCTGTGTCTGTCCCTTCGGGGAAATGTCATGCGATGAATACCGGAGTCCTGTTAGCCCGCTACAGCCCGGTTCACCGGAGTCCTGCTAGCCCAGTGCTACAGCCTGGATTCACTCGCTGATGACCGACACGTTCGATGCTGGGTCATGGATGCCTGTCCCTGTAAGTCTGTGCCACTTTGGGTTTACGACTAGCCATGTCAGCCCGGGCTCCTTATCATATGGATGCTAGCGACACTGTCATATACGTGTGCCAAAAGGCGCAAACGGTTCCGGGCAAAGGTAAGGCGACACCCGTGGGAATACCGTGCGTGAGGCCGCAAAGTGATATGAGGTGTTACATGCTAGATCGATGTGGCATTGAGTCGGGGTCCTGACAGCGTTGGTATCAGAGCTTGATTGCCTGTAGGATTACCAAGCCAATCTGGTCGAAGTTGAGTCTAGAAATTCTTTAGTTATATAAGGGAATTGATTGTGGGATGGAACGTAAGGCTCTTTTTACTCCTTATACCTCATGGCCTTCTGATCTGAGTCATCATCTTCTCTTCTACGGGGATTAAGAACTAGGCTATCTCTTCTTTCTATTAGGATCATGTGTTACTTATCCATAGACTTATAAGATTGTTGGATTTAGCCTCAGTTCAGTTTCTACCTCTGTATGTTAATTATTGATCTCGAGACCTTGATATTGTGCTTCTAAGTGGTTATGCCACCATTTTTGTGAATGTCTCAAATCTTTTCTGAGCATTTACAGCCGTTATGCTGTCCGAGTCATCCCAGGTTTCTAAATAGTCTGAAGCAATTTGCAAATTCCTTCCTCCCGTTTCGATGTTCCTTTGGGCCAGATTAACCACACTAATCGGTGAGTTGAGGTACTTTATTGCCTTGACATATATGTTGGAGCTGGTATTATGACCCTAGGTGTCTTAGGGGATCATCTAGTAATTTAGCCATGATTTGTGTCCCAGTGTGATGATTCTGGCCATCATTCTCGTAAGCGTCTCGTGATGCCACTAGTAGTAGGTATTCTACTCCTTGGGTTTTGAACCCGAAATTCACCCTATTTACTTCATGTTGATAGTAATTGCTAGCTCCCTTAGGTTATTAGTAACCTTTGCGATACTCCTTGAAGTCCGTGGTATCTTCTTCTTCCAAATACCATGAACTACTTATGGCAGAAGTTCCTCGTTGAACTGAACGATCACAACCAGAGTGCTCTTGATGAGTTCTCCATTATATATTGTGACTCTGCCAGTCCTACCTCTTTGCATGGGTTATCCGGAAGAAATATGTTGAACTTCGTTCGACATGCTAAACCATGCATCCCCAACTCAGAAAATCGTATGTTCCTTTGAGTTGTCCCTCTTTAGTTGTCTTCTGACCCTCATCTATCAATTGATAGTCAAGATTATGTGTGCATTCGTTCATCGATGCCTATTACTCTTGTGGTCCGTCAAGCCATTCTATTCCGGAATGACTAGGAGAAACAAACTCCAGTACCTCACCCATATCTAGGATTTGGTCAAAGCAGTTGTATTCCACAAATCAAAATGCCAATCCAATTTTTGTTCTGTTCCACCTCGGAGTATCACCCTCTTTCATCACAGGAGTATCGTGAGAATTGCACACCCTCTTATGAATTCTTGACACAGTGATACTTCTCTCCATCATTATTCATTTCTCGGTTCCTGTGTTATTGTAACCAGAATGCCGACAAGTGAATCGTGGCGTGTGAAATCAATACTGCTAGCAACTCTGTTGCTTGGTAGTTAAATGGATAACAACCTCATTCTTAGCGTGTTGATTATTGAATCGTCACCCTAAGGTTGATTGTGCTACCTAGTCCTTATTTCTGGTGCACTCTCCGATCAGTGAGTTAGGATAGTGCCAATCCTTGCTTATTTGATCAGATCGTCTTGCCCTGAAAAGCAAGATTGTTCTCGAGCTTAGTAACATACCGGTGGTTCATGATATTCCAAATTTCTTCTCGGAAGTATCACCAGGTTGTCGCCTGATCGCTATGTTGAGCTCGTGATCAAGTTGGTTTATCCTGTAAACCACCCTTTCTCCAAGAATCGGTGTTAGATATCCCTGAGCTAGTTGGTTAAGCTAGACAACAACTTGGAGAGTTGGAAGATAAAAGCTTGCCTGACTTAGTTCGTTCCAAAAGGGATATTCTTGTGTAGTGTGTGTTGAAGAAAGATGATATCTTCATCGATTGGTCCCTGTGATCAGTTGCTGGACCTATTGTCTTATCAATCCTTTGATTGAGTATGGGCTATCGTCAAATCAAATCAGAACCAACGATGTTCGTAATGTTGTCTTACTCGTGGTTGATCCCTCGAGCATACACCATTATATTCTTTGGTCTGACCAATGCTATCACCGTGTTCACTTAACTATGGAATTCCTTTTAAAAGGAAACCCGGATGAATTGTTGTTGAGCCCATTGACAACATCCTTATCTCCTCCATGATTTTGTTGAACATTAAGCTAGTGTTGGAAACTTGTGTAAGCATTTTCTTCATGCCCCGTTCATGAAGCATATGTTTGGATGAAAAGAAGTGACTTCCTCTAGTTCATATGCATTTGATGCAAGTTGCCGCCGTTGATTCGAGAAAGTCAATGTTTTTCCTTTGGAATCATCCCAAATCAGTCATGCATACGTGCGAAGTATTCTGTGGTCTGGAGACTTGCAACCTCCATTCTATATGTGTCCCTAGCACACCAAGCCACTGATTGATTTGTTCAAGGAGAAGGAGTATCTTCATAAGAGCTAATCCGGACTTATGTAAGGACTTCGATACCCTCGTTGATGGTTCCCAACCTGAACTCGGTAGTGTTTTATTGTAAGACTACCACGTGGTCATGCTTGTTTAGGACATCGTGTTCACACGTGTGTAGCCGAACCAGATCATGTTTTGGAGTTTGCTATCGTAGTTCATTTCTCGAGAATCTCGCAACGTTATCTCGTTGATTTGTTTTGCAAACTTTCATTTTTCTTCCTAGACTCGATGAGTCTGGAATATCCTGACACCAACCAGATCTGAATCTCAGGCAGATATGATGATTGGAACATTTCCCCAAGAACTATAATATTGGTTCCTCGATAACTGGTAAAGTGGATGTCGTGGCCAGCACCACCCAGCCGAAAGACCTATTATTGTAGTATCTTGATTGAAGAAGTTGGCCACCTCCCCATAAGGATTTCGTAGGATTTACCCCCGTAACTGTTCCTTATGGATTCTATTGCTCCCGAAGTCCGACCTTTTTACTTGATGATCTAGATATCAAACAGTATCTATGAATGGGTTACGCTAGGCCATCAAGGAGAACATTAGAAGCGGAGTGCTAAATGTCTCTCGGTCGATCATCCAGATTTTATTTCCTTGGCCCCGCCAAGGGTGAAATCTGAGAAAGTGTTATCCTCCTTTGCATCTGCATCGTCCATCGCTATTCATCATGGTAGTATGTTGTGTTGTCAGCACCCTTGACACGGATGTTGATAAAACCTTGATGATTGTGGAAATGCTCAAGTTCTTGAGAGCATGCACAAGCGTTACGTGTTATCATCGGCTCTAACTGGGATTACTCTCAGTTTCCTCGGCAATGCTATGACCTTTTCAAACAGTGAATTCACTCTCTATTGTTGGGTTCTTCCCCAGTTACCAGAATCATTCCCAACATTTGCATTTTGTTCCCAGCTTGCACCGCCAATGTGCCATTCTACCACGGGTCTCTTCCATTTCCGGTGATAAGCAAAAATCATCCATTATGTTGTCTTCAACAAGGTAATCCACATCAGCCAAGTCCGAGTATGCCATTCTACCGACCCCCTCCAAACGATTGCTCGAGAATTGCCTTAGGCTGGTTTAAAGAGTCTCAATGATCTCTGAATCAAAGGTAATTCTTTTTGCCACTTAAGGGGATATTTCTACGAGTCACCTTCCCTAAGGTGCATCGTTATGGTATCATGGAAAACTCAACTCCTCGCTACGTTGACAACCGTTCACCACCCTCTTAGGTGTGGAATTGTGGTCTACCTAGTGAACCTTCGTCATCTGCTTCACTCCATTCCTATGGATGTGTGCTTCGCCTCTCAGCTCGAGAGATGTTGCTATGTCTCATTCCGTGAGTTAATCCTGAGTTGTTCGACCTTCGAGAAGAACCATTCTTTTAGGGTCTTTCCTTTCCTCTCGTTGTCATGTTAGTTGGAGTTCTCAGAGCAAGACTTCGAGACAATGATGGTGAACGAATCAACGTTCAATTGGAGTGCAACTGGATCGTGAAGATTATACTAGTTTGCGTTTCCCCTTCACCTTACCCTACACTTGAATCTCGGGTCGAGATTCTTGTTTAGTGGGGGTGAGTTGTCACAGCCCTAGAATATTGTTTGTAAATAGTTGCGTCTTCATCCAGGCATCATATTTAAATTTCTGAAACATGAATTGAGGATTGTTGAAGCCTCAAAACTTTAATTAAAAGCAGGGCAAAAGAACCCTGGAAATTGCATTCAGTGTTTCCAAAATGGCCTTAATAATGTTGGTTATATTTGGCAAAGGTTTTTGCACCAAACCAAAAATAATGAGCATTTTGAGGAATATTTTGGGCACTGAATTTAAATCATTATTTTATTTGCATTTGGAATTATATTCATAACTTGTATAGAATATATTTCCAAATACCCTGAAACATTTTATGTGCTTTTGGAAAAGTTCATTAAGCAACATAAAAATATTCAGAGGAGATTCTGGCATTGTTTGAATTATTTTAAAATTCAAACAGTGGCAAAACAAATTTAACAAAATAAAACAGAACAGAAATAAAAGAACAGAAACTTACCTGGGCTTACCTAGCGCCCACTTACCTGGCCCAGCACGGCCCAGCCCATCTCCACTCCCCCCCTGTCGTCTTCCTCTGCCAGTAGGAAGAGGCGAGGCGTGGCGCGCGCCCGAGAGGCCTCGGCCACCTCCTGCTTCCCCTGGCCACCTCCTGCTTCCTCCTCGATGCCCCGGTGACGCCACGCGCCTCCTCGACCCCCTCTCACCTCTCCCTCACTCGCTGCACCCTCTCTCCCTCCCCTGACTCCCTTCCCCGAGCTCACCCGAGAGTCGCCGTCGCCGCCGTTCGCCATAGCCGTAGCCACCAGCCCTCCCTCGCCCTTCCGCCAGTTCCAGAAGCTCCGCCGCTGACCTCTACACCGTCCCCGCCAAGCCACACGAGCGGACGCGCCCTGCAGCGGCTTCCCCGACCTCTTCTTCAAGCTTCGGCCGCCGAGATCACCGGCGACCGTGTGCCCTCCCTGACGCCTCCCCGAGCTCCCCGAGGCCACCGTCGCAACCCCTGTGAGCCTCCGTGCAGAACCCCTCTCTTTCCCCTCGCGTTTGCGAGCTCTAGGCCATAGCTCCGTCGCGGCCGAACTCCGGCCGCCGCCGCAGTCGACGCTGCGCTCGACTCAGGCCACTTCTCACCCTCCCGATGCTACCAATGGATGCGCGCAAGTGCCAGCAAGCTAACGCCGCCACCAGCTCGTCCTCTTGTGCACCATAGCGCTACGCCGCCCGAACCCGTAGCTCCGGCCGCCGCCGTTCTGGTCGCCGTCGTCGACCCCGGCCTCCCTGTGCCCAGCTGCGTGCGCCCCTAGATGCGCGGGAGCACGGGCTCCCTCCTGGTGCCCTCAGGGTGCCCAACCGCAGCCTGTAGCGCCGCCCCGACCAACTCCGGCGAGTTCCCGCCGCTGTTGTGGTCGCCGGCGTCACCTGCTGACGTGGCGCCGGTTAATTAGTGCTAATAACCCCGCTAAACACCCCCAGAGCCACTGCCATGTGGGCCCCTGCGCTTAATTAGGTTAATATAATTATTCTGTTAAATTAGTGTTAGTGCCGTGGACCCCACGTGTCAGCTTTGACTCTGGCCCAGTCATCGTTGACCGGTCCCACCTGTCATTCACTCAATCTAGACCTGAGTCACTGACCAGTGGGCCCCACTGGTCAGGTTTGACCAGCAGCAGCGTCTGTTGACCTGCTGACGTCATAGTGACGCAATGCTGACGCAATAAGTATTTTCTGGATTTATTTTTTTTATTCAGGAAATTCCATAAAATTGTAAAAAACTTCTAAAAATCATAGAAATTCAACCGTAACTCCAAATTAAATAATTTATATATGAAAAATTATCAGAAAAATTCAAGGAATCCATCTGTACCATTTTCATGCATGTTAGAACAACTTATAGCTGCTGTTTAGCACAAATCAATTAAATGGCATTTGAATAATCACATATGGTGTTTGAATTTGAATCTTGTATTCAAACCAACTTCATTTAACCTGTTGCTAGTTGCATTAGCCCAAAACACACTCATATTGCCTTGTCATGAGCATGCATCATATTGTTGCATCGCATTGATTGTGTTCTCTCTTGTTTGCCGGTATTTTTCCCCTCTCGGTAGACAATGTTCCGACGATGTGATCGTTGACACTGATGAAGACTCAATGTTATCTTCAGAAGTGCCAGGCAAGCAAAACCCCCTTGTTCATTCCGATAAAATCCCACTCTCTCGCTCCTGCTCTCTTTTACTGCATTAGGACAACAATGATTCATCTATTACTTGTTGCGGTAGCTGAACCCCTTTATCCTCTGCATGACCTATCATTCCACAGTAAATAGATGAAACCCACTAGCATGAGTAGGAGTTGTTTGAGCCCTGATGTGCCTACTCATTCATGCTTGTTTGTCGTGCCTGCTACTGCTTAGAGTCGAGTCAGGTCTGATTCATCGGGGATGAATCAGAGGTGTGTGAACATGTCCTACTGTGTGTGAGCTAAACGTGTGAACACGATTTGGTAAAGGTAGCGGTGAGAGGCCATGTAGGAGTACATGGTGGGTTGTCTCATTGCAGCCGTCCTCAGGAACTGAGTTCTGTGTTTGTGATCCATGATTCAGCTACTACCACGCATTGGGCCCGAAACCAATGGACCCTCTCGGCTTCTTAATCACCCTTGTCCTCTGTCCAGGAGTTGCAAGTAGTTTCTGGTGTTTGTAGTATGCTGGAGGCCGTGTGCAGCGCTGACCGTAGGGGTGGGCTGTGATGCGGTAGGCACGTGGCACGGTGTACCGGGCGCCCGTTTGGTGTCTCGGGAACCCTGTTCACATAGTTTGGGGTTGTGAGCGAAACTCCGGCCGGATCTCCTCATGGATGGAACCCGAATAGGCGATAAACCTGGACTAGAGACTTGAGTGTTTAGGTAGGCCGTGGCCGACACCCATGTTGGGCTTCCGCTTGAAGGTTGCCGAGTACATGTCGTGTAAACGGCGGTAAGTGGTGAGAGCGTGTGTGAAGAAGTACACCCCTGCAGGGTTAACATCATCTATTCGATAGCTGTGTCCGCGGAAAAGGACTTCTGGGTTGCTTATATCAGTTCATAGACAAGTGAAAGTGGATACTCTAAAATACGCAAGATAAGCGTGAGTGCTATGGATGGCATTCTCGTAGGGAGACGAGAGCGGATCCATAGTGCTGTATTGATATGGTGAATATGTGGACTCGTGTGCGCCACCTCAAAAGAGTTACTTGCAGTCGTAGTTTAGGTTAGCCACCGAGTCAAAGCTGGCTTGCTGCAGTTAAACCCCACCACCCCCTTTGTTGATAATGATGCATATGTAGTTAGTTCTGATGTAAGTCTTGCTGGGTACATTTGTACTCACGTTTGCCTATTTATGTTTTTGTAGAGGGACTTCGGTCTCGCTAGTAATTCCGCGTGGACTTCGACGTTTAGCTTGTTACCTCAGCTACGATCTTGTGCCCTCGGCAGGATCTGGTAGATAGTCAGGCTTCTCAGCCTTTTTCATTTATAGATGTCTGTACTCAGACATGATAGCTTCCGCTTGTGCTTTGATTTATATGCTCTGACTGTTGGGTCATGAGACCCCTGTTTGTAATATCTCGCTCCTCGGAGCCTATTGAATAAATTACTTGAGTCGTAGAGTCATGTTGTGATGCCATGTTGTATTTGCACATATCGAGCATATTGTGTGTATGTTATTGAATGCTTGGTATGTGTGGGATCTGACCATCTAGTTGTTTATCTTTAGTAGCCTCTCTTACCGGGAAATGTCTCCTAGTGTTTCCAATGGTAGCTTGCTAGTGCTCCGGAACACTTAGGCTGGCCGGCATGTGTCCTTCTTTGTTCCTGTGTCTGTCCCTTCGGGGAAATGTCACGCGATGAATACCGGAGTCCTGTTAGCCCGCTACAGTCCGGTTCACCGGAGTCCTGCTAGCCCAGTGCTACAGCCTGGATTCACTCGCTGATGACCGACACGTTCGATGCTGGGTCATGGATGCCTGTCCCTGTAAGTCTGTGCCACTTTGGGTTTACGACTAGCCATGTCAGCCCGGGCTCCTTATCATATGGATGCTAGCGACACTGTCATATACGTGTGCCAAAAGGCGCAAACGGTTCCGGGCAAAGGTAAGGCGACACCCGTGGGAATACCATGCGTGAGGCCGCAAAGTGATATGAGGTGTTACATGCTAGATCGATGTGGCATTGAGTCGGGGTCCTGACACACCCACTGGGTGTTTTGTTGTATTTGGTATTTGCGCTCTTCCACTTGGTCTGGGCGAGTAGGATCTGAACCGGTGGGGGCACGCTAAGTGCACCCAGTGGGTGTAGTCCCCGAGACCGCGGTCGACTAGGGTTTGAGTTCTTTTTTCCTTTCTTTTCTTCCACTCAACCCGGGCGGACCGGTCGAATGGGGTCTGAACCAGTGGGGGCACATCAAGTGCACCCACTGGGTGTAGTCCCCGAGACCGCGGTCAACTGCTGGCAGTCGGCCGGGGTCTGAATAGTTTTTTTACTTGATCCGGGCGGACCGGTCGAGTTGGGTCTTAATCAGCGGGGGCATGCCAAGTGCACCTGCTGGGTGTAGTCCCCGAGACCGCAGTTGACTGCGTGCAGTCGGCTGGGGTCTAAGTGAACTCTTTAAGTTTTATCCACTCGGAAGTAAACAACCTTTGATCTTGTCGATTGACACGTCTTTTGCCTTCTGCAGAAGTCTTGTACTCTCATTTCCAAGTTTGCTGAACTTGAGGAGAAGCAGAGGCAACTCAACCTCGACTTGGAGTTGGCCCAGCAAAATCTGACGAAAGCTCAAGATGAAGCTGCTGGTATGGAAGGTAACTGTCTGTCGACTATATTTTTAAAACATTTCTTCGAACTCTTGTTGGATCCGATTGCTTCTTTTGTAGCGAAAATGAAGTTGGCTCTGGAGAAGAAGGACTTGGACCTCGCCGCTGCGTAGAGGAAGCCCAAGATAAAACTACCCTTGCAGACTAGAAGCTTGCTTCAGTCGGAGCACTGGAAGGGGAGGTGAACAAGTTGAAGTCCTGCCTCAATGAATCTAACCGAGAAGTGACTCATCTAAAGAAGGATAAAATTGTCCTGAACGAAAAGCTGGAGTCTGTGGTCCACAAGAGGAATGATACGGAAGCTTATCTGATTACTCTTGCCAAGAAGCTCTATCTCATGCTGGAAGGTACTCCTTTTAAACCGACTGTGTTGACGTTTGCAAATGAATCTTGTTCGGTCGACTCGCTAATTTTTTGACTGCAGAATTCTGCCAAGACATTGACGAGGAAACTGGAAGGGTCGAGATGGGTCTAGACCCTATCGCTTCTCCAGTTTGCGACAAAACTACAATGAACGTCTCCGACTAGAGTCTCGTGTCGCCGGCGTCACAAGCTACCTCGCGCGTCTGAAGGAAGCAGTCTCACAAGTCGACTCATTGCTCTGGCCAAGGGCGACGCTTCAAAATGACTTGGAATCCCTGATGGCTCGACTCAACGAGATCCCTGACCGAGTGCAAGAATGGAAGAAGTCCTCCGCCCTATGTGGTGCTGACGTGGCGCTATCCTTGGTGCGAGTCCACTGCAAGGAAGCTTGTGAAGACAAGCTGGCGGCGATCAAGGTCGCTAACACTAAAAGGCATGACTTCCAGTCCTTCATGGAGACTTTCATCGCTGCTGCCACTCGGATCGCGGATGGGATCAACTTGGACGAATTCATCGAGCCTGCCAGCCCTCCTCCTGCCGAGTGAACATACTTATGAGACTTGAATCTGTCTTAAATTTGCCTCGGAATGCCGAGTGATTGCTGTAACCATTAAACTCCTTCGGGCTTGATGCTCGAATACTTTTGATTTGCTGCTTGGAACTTTAGGATTTATCTAAATTTGGTTTATTTCTGAATATGCTTGCGTTTTGCCTTCAAGTGGACTTTGTTCTCTGCTCGGAATAATCTTTGCGCTGGAGATGTAGCTCTGAGGTGGTGACTCCAGTCGACCTGCGCTTCGTCGTCCTCGCGGATAGGGATGGAGCGCACATTGTACTTGTGGCGTAGCCCCGAAGGAGAAGGTTGCAGTCAACCTGCACCTCGTTGTCCTTGCGGATAGAGATGGAGCACACATTGGACTTGTGGCATAGCTCCGAAGGAGAAGGTTGCAGTCGACCTGCACATCGTCGTCCTTGCGGATAGAGATGGAGCACACATTGGACTTGTGGCGTAGCTCCGAAGGAGAAGGTTGCAGTCGACCTGCACATCGTCGTTCTTGCGGATAGGGATGGAGCGCACATTATACTTGTGGCGTAGCTCCGAAGGAGAAGGTTGCAGTCGACCTGCAACTCGTCATCCTTGCGGATAGGGATGGATCACACATTGTACTTGTGGTGTAGCTCCGAAGGAGAAGGTTGCACTCGACCTGCACCTCATCGTCCTTGTGGATAGGGATGGATAACACATTGTACTTGTGGCGTAGCTCCGAAGGAGAAGGTTGCAGTCGACTTGCGCCTCGTCGTCCTTGCGGATGGGGGTGTGTTTCGAACTTAGGCGAGTACTAGACTGCAGCTAAGCCCCCGAGTGGGAGGGTTGCTCTCCACTTGGTAGGATTTTTTCAAACTTAGGCGAGTACCGGACTGCGGCTAAGCCTCCAAGTGGGACGGTTGCTCTCCACTTGGTAGGATTTTTCATACTTAGGCAAGTACTGGACTGCAGCTAAGCCCCCGAGTGGGAGGATTGCTCACCACTCAGTAGGATTTTACAAACTTAGGCGAGTACTGGACTGCAGCTAAGCCCCCGAGTGGGAGAACTTAGGCGAGTGCCGGATTGCACCTAGGCCCCTGAGTGGGAGGATTGCTCACCACTCGGTAGGATTTTACAAACTTAGGCGAGTACTGGACTACAGCTAAGCTTCCGAGTGGGAGACCTTAGG
>NC_041382.1:324030250-324074186 GCF_002162155.2 Triticum dicoccoides | reverse complement strand
TGCCAGACTGCAGCTAAGCCCCCGAGTGGGAGGATCGCCCACCACTCGGTAGGATTTTACAAACTTAGGCAAGTACTGGACTGCAGCTTAGCCTCCGAGTGGGAGAACTTAGGCGAGTGCCGGACTGTAGCTAAGCCCCCGAGTGGGAGGATTGCTCACCACTCGGTAGGATTTCATAAACTTAGGCGAGTACTGGATTGCAGCTAAGCCTCCCAGTGGGAGAACTTAGGCGATTGCTGGACTGCAGCTAAGCCCCTGAGTGGGAGGATCGCTCACCACTCGGTAGGATTTTCTTTCGAGCTTAGGCGAAACGGATTCGCAGCTAAGCCTCCCGAGTGAGAGGCTTGCTCATCACTCGGTAGGATTTTCTTTCGAAATTAGGCGAAACGGATTTGCGACTAAGCCTACCCACTGGGGGGGTTTCGGAGGTAAATGAAAACAACAACAATCGTGCGAGAAGACTGAAAAGCTCTTGTCTTAGACAGACAAATTACAAAGGTACTTCTTATTACATTTTATTTGAACGAGTGCTTAAGTATAAAAGGGGCGGAGCAGCTCCGCGTTCCAAGTCCATGGCTCGTCTTTCTGATGCTCAAAACTGTAAAGATGGTACGCTCCATTGTGGAGAACTTTGGTGATGATGAAGGGGCCTTCCCAAGCCGGGGCGAGCTTGTGTGGTTTCTGTTGATCCACTCGAAGAACCAGGTCTCCCTCTTGAAAGGTTCGGCTCCTCACGTTCCTGGCGTGGAATCAACGCAAGTCTTGGTGATAAATGGTCGACCGGATCAAGGCCATCTCTCTTTCCTCCTCTAAGCGATCGACCGAATCCTGCCGGGCCTGCTCTGCTTCTTCTTCGGAAAAGAGTTCGACTCGGGGTGCATTGTGGAGTAGGTCACTTGGCACAACATGTTCGGCTCCATAGACCAAGAAGAAAGGAGTTCGTCCAGTCGACCGATTGGGAGTTGTCCTCAAACCCCACAGTACTGACGGAAGTTCATCGACCCAAGCGCCTGCTGCGTGTTTGAGATCACGCATCAGTCGGGGTTTCAATCCTTTGAGAATTAGGGCATTGGCTCTTTCTGCTTGTCCGTTCGACTGCGGGTGAGCGACTGAAGCATAGTCGACTCGTGTGCCTTGAGAAGCGCAGAAAGTTCTAAACTCATCAGAATCGAAGTTCGACCTGTTGTCCGTGATGATGTTGTGTGGAACTCCATATCTGAATGTCAATTCTCTGATAAAACTGACAGCGGTGCCGGTTTCAAGGTTCTTGATAGGTTTAGCTTCGATCCATTTGGTAAACTTGTCGACTGCTACGAGCACATGAGTGAATCCGCTCCTACTAGTTCTCAGTGGTCCGACCATATCCAATCCCCAAACAGCAAAGGGCCAGACAAGGGGAATGGTCTTCAGGGCTGACGCTGGCTTGTGAGACATGTTAGAGTAAAACTGGCAGCCTTCACATCTGTCGACTATATCTTTCGCCATTTCAATTGCTCGTGGCCAATAGAATCCGGCTCGGTAGGCTTTAGCCACGATGGCCCAAGTGGACGCATGGTGACCATAGGTCCCCGAGTGGATGTCGTTGAGGATCATTCGACCTTCTTCTGGTGTTATGCATTTCTGACCGACTCCAGTCACGTTTTCCCTGAACAGTTGTCCTCTTATCATAGTAAAGGCCTTGGATCGATGGACGATCTGTCAAGCCTCTTCCTCCTCCTCTGGGAGTTCTTTCCTAAGGATGTATGCAATGTATGACATTGTCCAGTTGGGAGTAATGGCCAGAACCTCCATGATCATGTTGACCATGTCTAGGACCTCGACTTCCGTCGGATCTGTGGCGCTCCTAGGCTGCGGGGGCTCTTCAGTAAAAGGATCTTCCTAAACTGTCGGTGTGCGAATATGCTCCAAAAACACATTGCTGGGAATGACTTCTCTCTTGGAACCTATCTTAGCCAAGTCATCGGCTGCTTGATTTTTTAGTCGGGGTATGTGATGGAGCTCTAACCCCTCAAACTTCTTTTCCAACTTCCTCACTGCGTTGCAGTAACCAGTCATGGCTGGGCTTCTGACGTCCCACTCCTTCATCACTTGATTGACTACCAAATCTGAGTCGCCGTAAACCATGAGGCGATGGACGCCGAGTGATATGGCCATACGCAACCCATACAAGAGTGCTTCATATTCAGCTTCATTATTGGAGGAATCAAAGTGAATCTGGAGGACATATCTGAGCTTGTCTCCTCGGGGGGATACCAGAACCACCCCACCACCGGAACCATTCAGCATTTTGGATCCATCAAAGAACATGGTCCAGTGCTCCGAGTGAACTTGAGTCGGCAGTTGTTGTTCAATCCACTCGGTGAGGAAATCTGCTATTGCTTGGGACTTAATTGCTTTCTTTGCCTCAAACTTGATATCTAACGGAAGGAGTTCAATCACGCATTTTGCCACTCGACCAGTTGCATCTCTATTGTGTAGAATCTCTGACAATGGAGCGTCGCTGACGACTGTAACAGAGTGATCAGAGAAATAGTGTGCAACCTTCTTCGTGGTCATGTAAATCCCATAAACGAGCTTCTGATAGTGTGGATATCTCTGCTTCGACGGAGTCAGAACTTCAAAAATATAATAACCTGGGCCCTGAACTTTATAGGCTTTTCCCTCTTCTTCCCGCTCGACCGTAAGTACTGTACTGACGACTTGTCCAGTGGCTGCTATATAAAGAAGTAGAGGCTCTTTGCTGATTGGGGCAGCAAGCACCGGCTGGGTGGAAAGCAGGGCTTTTAGCTCTGCAAATGCTACATCAGCTTCAGGAGTCCACTCAAACTTATCTGATTTCTTCATCAGTCAGTAAAGAGGCAATGCCTTTTCACCGAGGCGAGCAATGAATCGACTTAGGGCGGCCAAGCAACCAGTAAGTTTCTGGACATTGTGCACATGCACAGGGCGTTTCATCCGGGGTATGGCACCCACTTTCTCTGGGTTAGCATCGATTCCTCGTTCGGAAATGAGAAAACCGAGTAATTTCCCGCCTGGAACTCCAAACGTGCACTTTGATGGATTAAGCTTGATATCATACCTTCTGAGGTTGGCAAAGGTTTCAGCAAGGTCAGCCAGTAGGTCGGAACCTTTACGTGACTTGACCACAATGTCATCCATGTATGCTTCCACATTCTGACTGATTTGAGAGAGCAGGCACTTCCCAATCATCCGAATGAATATGGCACCAGCGTTCTTCAAGCCGAACGGCATCGTGACATAACATAAGCATCCAAATGGGGTGATGAAAGCTGTTTTTATCTTGTCGTGTAACATCCCAAAATTCTAAATTTTGGAATGTTATAATAATTAGATAGATTTGGTTGATTTTGTTTGATTGATTGTCTGAAAGTGAGTGAATTCGAAACTTTTTGAAAGTTAAAAGAGAGGGAATAAAAGGACTTTCCCAAACTTTCATATTTGCTTTTTGATCTCCGTGAATTCAAATTCTTTTCATCACAAAACCCTGGAGAGAAGATGACATGACTTCTTCCATTTATTTAAATGAAATGGGGTGTTTGAAAATATTTGAATTTCATTTGGAAAATATTTCCAATTCTGCAACTTTATGCAACTCAATGATTTTCACGAGCGAAGATAAAATGACTTCTTCAAATTATATGAAATATGAGTTGGGAGTTCAAAGAATTAAATTCAAAGTTCATTTGAATTTATTTTCAATTTGGAGATATTTGAGTTTTATTCAAATTATTTTTCTCCAAAAATAAATATATGGAAATTAGGGTAACATGATTCCCTACAATAAAAAAATTGGAGAAGAATTAATTTGAAATAATTTTGGTATTTTTAAAATGATTTTTATTGAGTTTTTATTAGACCAGCAGCACTCTTTGATTTATGTGAATTTGTATGGATTTTATTTGAAGTTATAAAAATGTTCATGTCGTAGAAAATCTTTTTTTGAAAATTTTGATATATTATATGCCTATATAATATTTTTAGTTATTTTGTTTTTATTATTTTAAGTTCTCTGAAAAAAAAGGTTTATTAAAAAAATAAAAAAAGAGCTCCCCTCCGCCGAACTGGGCCGGCCCAACAGGCCAAGCCCAGCCCAGCGCGCCACTCCTCTCCTTCCCGAGCGGGAGTCCCGCTCGGGCACGCCGCCGCACCGCCATGGCCGCCGTGCGCTGTCCGGCCTCCTCCTCTGCCCCTTCTCCAAGCCTCACGCAGCCCCCCCTCCTTTAAAGCCGCGCCCGCCGCCCGTCTCTCCCTCTTTTCCCCCGCACCGCCGCCCTTGCGCCGCATCCCGCCGCCGCCGGCGAGATCCACCGCCGCCGCCCCGCTCCGTCCTGCCCCGCGGACCACCGCCGACGCCGCCATCCGCCTCGCCTTGCCGCGCCGCCCTTCCCCAACCCCTTCGCCGCCCTCGTGGACGACCGGAGCCGCCGCCCCGGCCGGACCCGAGCCGCCGCCGCCGTCCGGTCTCGCCGGAGAACGCCACCGCCGTTGGTGTTGTTGCCACGCTTGACTCCGTGAGAACCGGTACAAAACCCCTCGGTTTCCTACGGTTTTTTTTGTTTTTAGGTGCGGTTTATTATTTTGTTAGTTTATTTAACGAACGCTTTCTGTTTAGGTAGTTCTAGTGAACAGATTCATTAGTTGGCGTTCGGCAGCGAACGTTCGTTCGGTAGCATTTCTCTTTTTCTTTTTATTTTTAAATTTTGGCCAGGGACCCATCCGTGAAGATTTTATTTATAGATTAGTCCCTGATTTTCAAATGACTATAACTTTTTACTCGTAAATCCAACGAAACAAACGCCCACTTCTTCGTTATGAACCCCTCTATCCATTAATCCAACTCAAACATGTTTTGAAAGTTTTAAAATTTGAATTAGACCAGATTTGAATTCAAACTTCGTTTGATCATAACTTGAGTTTCGTAACTCCGTTTGAGTTGATTCTTTTTGCAAGTCGAAGCTCTTGACCTAAACTTTCTGATAAGGCCAAATTCACATAATTTTGGTACTATTAGAAATTGTTTTACGTTGCAAGAGTTATTTGCTTGGTTTTGATGTTTTCCGAATCGTCTTCTTTGTTCTTTCTGATCTTTTGAGTGATTGCTCATGTGTGGTTACTATTGCTTGCTTACGATAGATTGACCGGAGTGTGACGAGTAGAACTATCAAGAGTTATGAGTGTGAATCATCTTCATCAACATTGAAGGCAAGTAACACTTTGATCATACCTTTTTTCTACAACCCAGTTTTATTGCATTAGATTAATCCTCACACATTGCATGATTAGGATCTAATTAAATTGTGGGATGGGAAGTAGATGAGGTAATACCTATTACCTGTTTATTATCAAACCTTTGGGAGTTACTTTTACGTTATGCTTACATGGCCATGCTATGCTCGTAGACGTGGATTGGGTTTTGAGAGTATCCATGACAGATGTGAGATTGTTAATTAATGGTTTACTTAAGGTGGCAACTTAAACACACATCTGGGTGGATTTGAGGCACCTAGTTATTCTAGGATTGCCTGTCTAGGCACCTAGGTAATCCAGGACTTGCCTGTTTTCTTTTGGACCGCCACCCAGGCTCAAAGGGATCATGAGATTTTTCAAACTAGAAACTTCCGTGTGCAGCCACAAGCCATTATGGGCTCTGGCATAGTTGATTAAGTCGTGAGAACTCTTACAGGGTAGACTAGCAGATGTAGGGGAAAGTAGGTGTACCGGTCTATCCATCGAAAGGTGCTAGCGCTTCTGAAAGACTGTGTCTCGGTCATCCGTTTCTCAAACACCATGTAGTGCGAGAAATCCAACGGAGGCGATCGAGTCTTGTGGGGAAAAGTGCGCAAACCTCTGCAGAGTGTATAAACTAATCATGATTAGCCGTGTCCCCGGTTATGGACATCTTGAGTATCTAGTTCTTGGATTATCCCGTGATCTCATCACGTTACTTTAAATGAATATTGTTGGGTTTTAATGATGATGCTTACTTGGGATTGAGAATGCTGTCAACCATTCTCAATGTTCAACAACCACCATGATAGTTAATTAAAATGTATTCCTTTGCACTAGGGAAAAATTGGCTTTTCGCAAAAACCTTATAACCATAGAGCTTTTCCACCAGCCAAATATGCATGTAGTGATAGCCTCTATTCATCATTCTCTATGGTGTGAATTTGCCAGTACATTCAATGTACTGACCCTCTGTGGCTGCAACATCTCATGTTGCAGGATTATCTTACGACGAGTAAGTGATACGTTAGGGTTATGATTTCTACACTCAACTTTGTCGTTGGTGTTGATGGGAATCCACAACCTTGTTACTTCCGCTATTTTGGATTTGAGGTAATAGTATTTACGTTACTTTTACATGTGATTTACCTCTGTTATAAATCCTCGAGTACTGTGTGTGTCAGCATACCGATCCAGGGATGACACTTAAGCACAGAGACTTGACCCATTCGGGTCGGGTCGCTACAAGATGGTATCAGAGCACATGTTGACTGTAGGACGTGACCCTAGAAACTGGCAAGCCCATAGCAAAGATTTTTCTCTACAACTTTCCCTTTCAAAAAGATCTTTTACCTCTCTTCTCTTCTGAGCTTATTCAAGAATTCTCTTTAGTGAGACCATACCCCTTTCCCCTTTTGACCACTCGAAGATTCCACTTAGGAGACCACTCCAAGAAGTACAAGATATCGGACAACTAAGACCACTTCGGAATGAATAGTATTTTCCGTGCATCTGAATAATGGAAACTAAAACGGTTGAAGGCCGAAGACAAGTAGAATTTGAAGGCTCTGAAGAATTCCCAAATTTATATGACCTAGGAAGGCTACCCTTATGGAACTTGGCAGACTATGGAAGTTGTCAATACCCGAGATCAAGGTGTATTGGAGAAAGACCAAAACATGGAGAGTTGAGAACTCAAAGTTTTGTCAAGAAAACCCTAAGGCAGGAGATATCAACTGGCAAGATAGCTCATGGCAATGACAAGGGAAGTAACACAGTTATCCATGATGTCATCACCATTGATACTGTGGTCACCGAGCTGAGCTAAGCATGCATTCCTTCGGAAGGATTGGATGGTAGAAGGCTGATGGAGCATCTATCAGCAAAGGATGCAGTTTTAAACTTAGCTGGTGTATCACCAAGATCTGGAGTAGTACATCAAGAAGTTTAAGGTGGAGCTCCATGAAGCCGTATTAGACAAGGAAGCATTTCATGAAGAACTCAGGAACCAAAAGCTGAAAGTAGCCAAGCTGGAGGAGCTACAACCTTGAGATACCGGAGATTTGTCAGGAACTGAAGGACAGTAGGACCATGGTTCATGCGAAGGATGTTGAAACCAGAAGTTTGGAACGCAACTCCAGAATATTAAAGGACGTCACAAGAGACTTCGCGTCATAAGAGTTGATCTGGCAAAAGAACTTGAGAAGGACAAGCATGATCGGAAGAAGCCATTGGAGGCTTGAACAAGGCTTGAAGAGTTTGGAGACGTTGAAGATTTATTGACCTTTAGAAGACCAAACCCCTATTATATACCTACGTTAGATGCGACATTTGTGAGCTCTCATTTGTTTGATGCTTTTCCCGACAGCCACAAATAAAATCTGTCTTTTCAAAACTTTTGTTTGTGTTGTGTGTATCCCTCTCTATATCTCTTATCTCACCCCAAACCCATGGACCCAATAGAAGATCAATGGAGATGAACTCATGTTTTCCTGGACCGATAAGTCAATTGGAGACGGACCGATGGATTCAGAACATGGAGGATCACATGGAGAATAACCCTATAGTTGGAAATGATATGACCCAGCATGCTCTTCAGTGCTTTGAAGGAGGTGCTGCTACTTGGTGGAGAATGTACCAAACCATGAATGGATGGCAAGGAGTAACCACTTGGAGAGAATTAAAGTTGACTTTGCCAAAGTCTCGGCTTGTGTCCCAGAAGTTGAAGCCTTATGGAAAGGATATGAGGAAACCTTGTGCATGCAAGATTTGTGGAGAAATAGGACACACCCATAAAGAACACAAGGATGAATGCCCTAATTGTGAAGGAAGTCACCCAGTTGAAGAATGCCCAACTAGGAAGATTACTTGTTTCTTGTGTGAAGGGACTACCCACTACCCTGCTCAGTGCCACATCTACCCCATGGTACAACGAACCATCCAGCAGAAGAAAGAAGAAATGAAAGGAGCCCTCATGGAAATTTTAGAAGAAGCTGTGATGGAGGACACACCTAAAGAAGACCCGAGTAAACCCTGCACTAAGTCTTGCTATTCATGTGGAGAAGAAGGACACATCTCCCAAAATTGTTTGAATGGGGATCTAGTAGAATTCCCAACAGAGGAAGTAGAATATGACCCAGAGAAATAGAAGCCATGATTGGCATGGTAAGGTCCAGGAAGAGAAGCAGATTGGATTCCAGGAAGAATCTGAGTCATATCACCTGTTACAGGTGCAAGGAGTCAGGACACTACCTCAACAATTGCCCAAAAAGGAAACCTCGATACTTGTCAGAAGTAATATGTTTTAGTTGTAATGGAGCAGGGCACTTTGCCAGAGAATGCCCCAAGGAGAAGGAGACTTGTGCTAGATAGTTGAGTTTGCAACAAAAGAAATGGAGTAGTAGAAGTGAGAACATTTTCTTTTATATTGAGGTGTTGAGTTGAGACATGTAATGGAAAAGCAAAAGATTGTAATCATTGGAGAATCAATAAAGTTAGCATCGCTGGTGAAGATTTGGGTTTTATGAGTAGTTACTCTATGAAGAAGAATTTTGGCCATTCTGAGGATATGAGAAATATGGTCTATGGAAGATTTGTGCATTTTAAGGGTAGTAGTACCCTGTAAGAACCGTTGACCCCTGGAAAAGATAAGGATACTCCACTAAGTGGATTTCGGACAAAATGAATACGAGTTTTGTCTCGATATGTGTGATACCCCAAGAGTATGTGGGATGAACTTGGAGGCCGTCAGTTGTTTGGACCAAATGTGATCAAGGAGTCGGAAGAGAATGTTAAGTTGATTCGAGATAGACTGAAAGTAGCTCAGTCCAGGTAGAAGAGTTATGCAGACTTAAAAACGCAAGGAGGTAGTCTATGAAATTGGAGACAGAGCATGTCTTCGTGTGACCCCTCTGCGAGGAGTTAAACAATTTGGAGTTAAGGGACAGTTAGCCCCGAGATTTGTAGGACCATACCGAGTTTTGGAGCGTATGAGAGAAGTGGCCTACAAGTTTGAGTTACCCGAAGGACTGTCAGGAGTTCAAGATGTGTTTCACATTTCCCAGTTGAAGAAGTGCCATGCAGAGATGGCCAATATTCCCCTATAAGGACGCTTGACCGCGGAAAGGATAATGATGTTCCACGAAGTGGAATATGGACTTCATAAGTATAAGTTTTTATCTCGGTATGAGGGATATCCCACGAGGATGAAGAGATGAATTACTATTGGATATAAAGGAGGTATGATGTCAGAAATATGGATCAATGGAAACTCCATGATGAGTCCGAGTAATCATGTCCTAGTTTGGTGCCAATAGAAGGAAGGAAGATAGTACAATTGGATGGATTTAAGAATACTAGGAAGTTGGAAGTTGGAATAATGATCAGTTGCCCAATGATAAGTTCAAGGACTACAAGTGATGAGGTGTGCCATAACCCACAGGCCCCAGGACCTGCCAAGAAGCAAGCACATTCTTGCTGAAGGAAGAACCCTGGAAGAGGATATACCTTTGTCGACAGACAATCTTATAGGAGTAACGCAAAACCTGAGAGTTGTGAAGGAACGATAGATGTTTGTTTGGCTTGCAGAATCCATGGAATTTTCTGAACTTAGTTCATTGACAAGAGAAATTATGCAATGCTTGTGAGGATGACCGAGTGTTAGAATGCGAGATTCACTAAAGCATATACAGGGTAATGATTTGGGTGCGGGATGGATTGATCACCATACTGACTTACTCTTATTATTCGCCTTGCTATATGGGATGGTAAATCTGAGTGACTTGCCTATAGTAGAGAGACGATGATATTAAACCTTGTTAAACCTTAGAATGGTATAAGAATTTTTCCCTTGTACACAGCAGCTTTTTGCCAACCGTAGGTTATACGGTGAGGATCAACCCAGACCCATTTCCTGCAGGAGAAACCATAAATTGTTGACCACCATGATATGTCGATAGTTGATTAGTATTGGCGCCAGACCCGTCCGCTAAGAAGACCTAGTCTCGGAATAACCTTACCTAGATGAAAGACAGAAGAATTGAGGAAAAGGTTATGCCACTACCGGAAGAGCTCAGATAAGGAATTTTCTCGAGGATCTGAGAAGACCGACACTGTCAAGAATAAGGATGGAGTATATGAGTTTTGATGGAATAGTAACCATGCTTCTAAGGGTGGTAGCACCCCAGACCCCTGGGATGATCGATGGATTTTGAGAAGACCCCAAGCCCTAACCTATTTCTTTCTAGCCTCTCCGAATCTCGAGGACGAGATTCCTTCTAAGGGTGGTAGGTTTGTAACATCCCAAAATTCTAAATTTTGGAATGTTATAATAATTAGATAGATTTGGTTGATTGTTTGATTGATTGTCTGAAAGTGAGTGAATTCGAAACTTTTTGAAAGTTAAAAGAGAGGGAATAAAAGGACTTTCCCAAACTTTCATATTTGCTTTTTGATCTCCGTGAATTCAAATTCTTTTCATCACAAAACCATGGAGAGAAGATGACATGGCTTCTTCCATTTATTTAAATGAAATGGGGTGTTTGAAAATATTTGAATTTCATTTGGAAAATATTTCCAATTCTGCAACTTTATGCAACTCAATGATTTTCACGAGCGAAGATAAAATGACTTCTTCAAATTAAATGAAATATGAGTTGGGAGTTCAAAGAATTAAATTCAAAGTTCATTTGAATTTATTTTCAATTTGGAGATATTTGAGTTTTATTCAAATTATTTTTCTCCAAAAATAAAATATTTGGAAATTAGGGTAACATGATTCCCTAGAATAAAAAAATTGGAGAAGAATTAATTTGAAATCATTTTGGTATTTTTAAAATGATTTTTATTGAGTTTTTATTAGACCAGTAGCACTCTTTGATTTATCTGAATTTGTGTGGATTTTATTTGAAGTTATAAAAATGTTCATCTCGTAGAAAATCTTTTTCTGAAAATTTTGATATATTATATGCCTATATAATATTTTTAGTTATTTTGTTTTTATTATTTTAAGTTCTCTGAAAAAAAGGTTTATTAAAAAAATAAAAAAAGAGCTCCCCTCCGCCGAACTGGGCCGGCCCAACAGGCCAAGCCCAGCCCAGCGCGCCGCTCCTCTCCTTCCCGAGCGGGAGTCTCGCTCGGGCACGCCGCCGCACCGCCATGGCCGCCGTGCGTTGTCCGGCCTCCTCCTCTGCCCCTTCTCTAAGCCTCACGCAACCCCCCTCCTTTAAAGCCGCGCCCGCCGCCTGTCTCTCCCTCTTTTCCCCCGCACCGCCGCCCTTGCGCCGCATCCCGCCGCTGCCGGCGAGATCCACCGCCGCCGCCCCGCTCCGTCCTGCCCTGCGGACCACCGCCGACGCCGCCATCCGCCTCGCCTCGCCGCGCCGCCCTTCCCCAACCCCTTCGCCGCCCTCCTGGACGACCGGAGCCGCCGCCCCGGCCGGACCCGAGCCGCCGCCGCCGTCCGGTCTCGCCGGAGAACGCCACCGCCCTTGGTTTTCTTGCCACAGTTGACTCCGCGAGAACCGGTACAAAACCCCTCGGTTTCCTACGGTTTTTTTGGTTTTAGGTGCGGTTTATTATTTTGTTAGTTTATTTAACGAACGCTTTCTGTTTAGGTAGTTCTAGTGAACAGATTCATTAGTTGGCGTTCGGCAGCGAACGTTCGTTCGGTAGCGTTTCTCCTTTTCTTTTTATTTTTAAATTTCAGCCAGGGACCCATCCGTGAAGATTTTATTTACAAATTAGTCCCTGATTTTCAAATGACTATAACTTTTTACTCGTTAGTCCAAATCCAACGAAACAAATGCCCACTTCTTCGTTATGAACCCCTCTATCCATTAATCCAACTCAAACATGTTTTGAAAGTTTTAAAATTTGAATTAGACCAGATTTGAATTCAAACTTCGTTTGATCATAACTTGAGTTTCGTAACTCCGTTTGAGTTGATTCTTTTTGCAAATCGAAGCTCTTGACCTAAACTTTCTGATAAGGCCAAATTCACATAATTTTGGTACTGTTAGAAATTGTTTTACGTTGCAAGAGTTATTTGCTTGGTTTTGATGTTTTCTGAATCGTCTTCTTTGTTCTTTCTGATCTTTTGAGTGATTGCTCATGTGTGGTTACTATTGCTTGCTTATGATAGATTGACCGGAGTGTGACGAGTAGAACTATCAAGAGTTATGAGTGTGAATCATCTTCATCAACATTGAATGCAAGTAACACTTTGATCATACCTTTTTTCTACAACCCAGTTTTATTGCATTAGATCAATCCTCACACATTGCATGATTAGGATCAAATTAAATTGTGGGATGGGAAGTAGATGAGGTAGTACCTATTACCTGTTTATTATCAAACCTTTGGGAGTTACTTTTACATTATGCTTACATGGCCATGCTATGCTCGTAGACGTGGATTGGGTTTTGAGAGTATCCATGACAGATGTGAGATTGTTAATTAATGGTTTACTTAAGGTGGCAACTTAAACACACATCTGGGTGGATTGAGGCACCTGGTTATTCTAGGATTGCCTGTCTAGGCACCTGGGTAATCCAGGACTTGCCTGTTTTCTTTTGGACCGCCACCCAGGCTCAAAGGGATCATGAGATTTTTCAAACTAGAAACTTCCGTGTGCAGCCACAAGCCATTATGGGCTCTGGCATAGTTGATTAAGTCGTGCGAACTCTTACAGGGTAGACTAGCAGATGTAGGGGAAAGTAGGTATACCGGTCTATCCATCGTAAGGTGCTAGCGCTTCTGAAAGACTGTGTCTCGGTCATCCGTTTCTCAAACACCATGTAGTGCGAGAAATCCAACGGAGGCGATCGAGTCTTGTGGGGAAAAGTGCGCAAACCTCTGCAGAGTGTATAAACTAATCATGATTAGCCGTGTCCCCGGTTATGGACATCTTGAGTATCTAGTTCTTGGATTATCCCGTGATCTCATCACGTTACTTTAAATGAATATTGTTGGGTTTTAATGATGATGCTTACTTGGGATTGAGAATGCTGTCAACCATTTTCAATGTTCAACAACCACCATGATAGTTAATTAAAATGTATTCCTTTGCACTAGGGAAAAATTGGCTTTTCGCAAAAACCTTATAACCATAGAGCTTTTCCACCAGCCAAATATGCATGTAGTGATAGCCTTTATTCATCATTCTCTATGGTGTGAATTTGCCAGTACATTCAATGTACTGACCCTCTGTGGCTGCAACGTCTCATGTTGCAGGATTATCTTACGATGAGTAAGTGATACGTGAGGGTTACGATTTCTACACTCAACTTTGCCGTTGGTATTGATGGGAATCCACAACCTTGTTACTTCCGCTATTTTGGATTTAAGGTAATAGTATTTACGTTACTTTTACATGTGATTTACCTCTGTTATAAATCCTCGAGTACTATGTGTGTCAGCATACCGATCCAGGGATGACACTTAAGCACAGAGAATTGACCCATTCGGGTCGGGTCGCTACATGTCGGGTCCGTACAGACAGATCTGGTGGTACCCAGAGTAGGCGTCCAGAAAGGACAAACGCTCGCACCCCGCAGTCGAGTCGACTATTTGGTCAATGCGAGGGAGAGGAAAGTGGTCCTTTGGGCAGGCCCGATTGATATGCTTGAAGTCAATGCACATGCGCAGTGAGTCGTCCTTCTTTGGGACCATGACAACATTAGCTAACCACTCAGAGTGGTAAATATCACGGATAAACTCAGCTACCAAAAGCTGAGCCACCTCTTCACCGATTGCCTTCCTCTTCTGTACGACGGACCGTCGAAGATGTTCTTTGACTGGTTTCACTTTTGGGTCGACTCGTAAACGATGCTCAGCCAGTCCCCTGGGAACACCTGGCATGTCCGAAGGTTTCCATGCAAAGATGTCCCAGTTCTCACGGAGGAACTGGATGAGCGCTTCTTCCTATTTGGAGCCGACTGTGGTTGAAATGTGAGTCGGAGCAGCATTGGGGTCTGTCGGGTGAATGTGAATCGACTTTGTTTCGCCAGACGACTAGAATGCTGAATCTGTGGCGGGCTTCTTGGCTCGCAACAAATCACTCGGATCTGCATTTTTCTGATATTCTTGCAATTCTACTACGGCCATCTGTGCATCAGCGATCTTTGAACCCTTCTGGAAGCACTCTTCCGCCTTCTTCCGATTACCAGTGATAGTGATCACCCCTTTGGGACCAGGCATCTTCAATTTGAGGTACACGTAACATGGTCGAGCCATAAAACATGCATAAGCTGGCCTGCCCAGAATAGCATGATAGGCACTCTGAAAATCCACAACTTCAAATGTCAACTTTTCTTTGCGGTAATTCTTGGAATCACCAAAAACCACGTCGAGAGCAATCTGGCCGAGTGATGCAGCCTTCTTGCCTGGAATGACTCCATGGAAACTTATATTACTCTCACTGAGTTTGGACATTGGAATGCCCATTCCTTTCAACATCTCTGCATACAGTATATTCAGGCCACTGCCACCATCCATCAGAACCTTTGTCAGTCGGGTGCCTTCGACTACTGGGTCGACCACCAAGGCTTGCCTCCCAGGGGTGGCTATGTGAGCTGGGTGATCGGACTGGTCGAATGTAATGGCAGTCTGGGACCACTTCAAATAACTGGGTGTCACCGGAGCGACCATGTTCACTTCTCTGTTGATGACTTTCAATCGACATTTACTCTCAACGTCAGGGAAAATCATCAAGGTGGAATTCTCATGGGGATAACCATCATCATCCTCTTCCTCATCCTCAACCTTGTCTGCTTCCTTCTCCTTTTCCTTGGGTTGTTTCTCTCGGAACTGTTGGATTAGGAGTCGACACTGTCGAGTGGTATGCTTCGGGTAAATGAAATTACCCTCTTCATCTTTTTTGGTATGGATGTGGCATGGCCAATCCAGCACATCATTTCCATCTTGATCTTTTACTTTCTTGGGGTTCCACAACCCCTTGGGCTTCCCCTTGAACTTTCCTTGAGTCACAGCTAAGGCTTCACCAGGAGCGGCTGGCTCGGCCTTGCGCTTCTGTTTCCGACTGGAGTTTCCTCCTCCTGTTTCATGGGCGACTGTTTGTGCTTTCCACTCTGGAGTTGGTCTTCTTCTTCACCATTGGCATATTTGGTGGCAATTTCCATCATCCGAGTCAGAGTCATATCTCCTGTCCGACCGAATTTCATATTCAACTCCCGATACTTGATGCCTTCTTTAAAGGCACAAATTTCCTGATGATCAGACACATTCTCCACCGTGTGATGCAATGTGATCCATCTCTGGATATAATCCCTCAAAGACTCATTCGGTTTCTGCATGCAACACTGTAATTCGGTCAGCCCTGCCGGCCATTTGCAAGTACCTTCGAATGTTCTGACAAATACTCGGGCAAGATCTTCCCAAGTATAAATACTGCTTGGTGCTAACTGATTCAGCCATGCTCTAGCCGAGCCCTCCAGCATCAGAGGAAGGTGTTTCATGGCCACTTCATCATTGCCGCCACCAATCTGGACAGCCACTCGGTAGTCTTCAAGCCAAGTATCAGGCTTGGACTCATCAGTGAACTTACTGACTCCAGTCGCCAACCTGAAGTTGGGGGGAATCACTGCAGCCCTGATGGCTCTGCCGAAGCACTCCGAACCTGAGACATGCATCCTGCTACTGGTTGGTATATCTCTGTCACGATCCTCTCAGTGAGCTCTGTTTCTGTCGACCAAGCCCTGAACGAGAATAGATCTCGCATCAAATCCCGGCTCTCTGGGGTCGACTGGAATCCCTCGCCCCATACTGTGAGGGCGTCTGTCATCATGTTGCCGAGGCACGTACGACCCACTCCCTGGGGGAGGTTTGGGCACTCGACGACGATCATCGCGATCGACTCGGTGATCATACTGCCCACGGTTTCTGTACTGATCTCTTCGGTCTCCACGTCCCTCATGCCTCGGGGGCGATCTTGGGCTGTGAGCTGACTGAACTGTATCTGCAACCACGGACCTGCTATGGATCCTATTCCGCGACTGAGATACTGCTGTATTCGGCTCTTCTGCCGCATAGAGCAAAGCTCGGATCTGCACCAGACCTCGACCAGCTTTTGACTGGGAAGGTTGGATCGACTCCGCTATCCAGGTTGCAGCTACGAGATTCTGGATCGGAGTTCGGTATACCTGTGTCGGAGGCAGAAATCGTTGAAGTCCACTGGATTCAGGAGCACGCTGTCGAGCGCGCTCGTCGAGTGCGCGCTGGAGATTCTCCAGTCGAGTGCGCTCAGCCAAGTTGGCCAGGCGCGCCTCCTCCAAGGCTTGGGCCTCAGTGGTTTCTCCAATGATAGGAGTGTGAAGTGCATCCATGTTCCGGCGGTGAAGTTCTTCTCTCCGCTGCGAGGAGAGGGGTTCGGGGCGGTACTCTTCATGAATACGCGACGGATCGCCGCCCCCATCACCTCCGTCTTCATGGGTGAAGCCAGGAGGACTGCGCGGTCCATTGACCATCAAAACTTTAGCCGCGGGGTCGCTGCTATCGCACTCAGATGCAGTCTCTATGGAGCCAGTCGACAGATCAAACATGCCGTAAAGGGTTTCGTCGGGGTCGATTGCTGCGACTTGAGGGGTGGTCGACTGGCGAGCCACTGCATGCTTCACCCACCGCTGAAGCCTTGATCAACCGGAACGTTTGCTCTGGCAGTCCGCAGGGAGGGGGAAGCCATAGGAGCCGATCGATACTGGGTCGACGGCTGCCGCAGGAGGACGCCGCGGACATACGCGTGAAAGTGTGTTGCCCCGCGGACGGGGAGTGCGTCAACGTCGAGTGGAGCCTCCTCAAGCCAAGCGGAGTCGTCGGCGACAAACACGAGCGCGCCGAGACGGATCTCGCGGCCCTTAGCCAAACCTCCGCCTGAAACCATGATGAAGGGGGTCGAAAAAATTGCAACTTCTCCAAAAAGTCGCTAAGATACCGGCCCCACGGTGGGCGCCAACTGTCGTGGTTCTAAGTATGACAGTAGAATGGGGGGTAGGAATGTAGAGGCAAGATTCTAGCTATGGAGGAGTTGACACGCGAGTTTTACGAGTTCAGGCCCTTCTCGGAGGAAGTAACAGCCCTACGTCTCGGAGCCCGGAGGCGGTCGACTGGATTATGCGCGTATGTGTTACATGGGGTGCGAACCCTTGTCCCGGAGGAGGGGGTGGCTTATATAGAGTGCGCCAGGACCCCAGCCAGCCCATGTTACAAAGGGTTCAATGTACATTAAGCAGGGCATTACTGGTAACGCTAGTAATAAAGAGATATAAATGATCTTTAAGGTTACAGAGTGAATGACCGACCGTTGCCATCCTGAGTGACGTTAGGCCTTCTACACTCTGAGTGGTTTCTTGTATCGTCGAGTGTCTTCAAGACTGTCGAGTGGAACATAGCTTTATGGTCGAGTGGACGATGATTTTTCTTCGACTGCTTCTAGTTCTTTTAGAGGTGTCCTTGGGGAGGGTATCTTGGACAGATCCATGACCCTACCCTAGGTACATAGCTTTGTCATTAGCCCCCGAATGGATCAGGGTTTGAGTGAGGAAGGAGTTGAGAACACTTCCGACTCATTCTTCGTGCTATGAGTATCTCTTGCTCTGGATAAATGAACTGAGGAGATAACATCAACTTCTTTTTCAGTCGCCTTGGTCCATTCTTAGTTTTTGTCGAGTGAACTTTCACGGTAGAGTTCCGAATGATATGTGGAGGATGTTTTCAGTCTGACAAGTTGCTCTGCTCTCTGCGGATTTCGCGGGATTCAAATTTTGGGAAGCGCGCTAGATGGGCGGGGCCATGGTAATCGGGGTGGATTAGGCAGGTCGCCTCGATCCCCGTGCCACCTTTTTCGCCATGTATTGCACGCGCGACTATTACGGGATTTGTTTAGATCATCTGGGCCTACCAGCCAGTCACTCGGGGAATGACCTTATAAAAGGCATCGGAACGGGTCTTTGCACAGCGCGCTCCCATTTTCTTCCTTCTTCCTCAGACTTCTCCGCCGCGCTCGCTTCCACTCTCGGCGTCGTAACCTCGTTCGGAGTCAATCTGCCACCATGGGGAAAGAGAAGACGGTGGCGTTGGAGCGCGCGAAGAAGGCGACCGCAAAGGCGAAGGGCAAGAGGACCAGCCGGGGCGGATCGTCGTCAAGATCCGTCCTGCCGCCGGGCTGGATCCAGGGTGACTGAATCCGCTCGACGATTAGCTAGGACGACCTCGACGATCTGGTGGAGGGGGGACTGATCCCCCACAAATCAGCGCGGCTCCCAAGCAACGAGACCGAGCCGCAGCCGCGGGAGGGTGAGTGTGTTCTCCTCGCCACCCATGTCGACCGCGGGTTTTGTTTGCCTCCCCATCCTTTCTTTCGTGGCTTTCTGAATTTCTTCGGGGCTCAACTCCACCACTTCACTCCAAACACCATAGTCTATCTGGCTGCTTTTGTGTCGATGTGTGAAAATTTCTTGGGTTGTCGACCGCACTGGGGTCTCTTCAAATAGATCTTCATGTGTCCCTTCCAGTCGGTCAAGAAGGCCAACCCGAGTGACAAGAGGACGCACATGATCTAGATGTGCGGGGGCCTTGGTATCCAGATGAGGAACAAGAGTACCTTCCCAGCGATGATCCTTCCCGACTTGGTCCGGGGCTGGCAGTCGACTTGGTTTTACTGTAAGGACCAGCCGACCCTGGGCCAGTCGACTGGACTTCCTCCCTTTTCCCTAGCTCGAGTGGAGAAGCCCTCCTCCTTGAGGGTGGTCCCAGAAGAGAAGGCGCAGGTCAAGGTGTTGGTCGAGCGGGTCGTCCAACTTGTCCGTGACGGGGTGACTGGGGTGGACCTGCTGGAGGTCTTTCTCAGTCGACACATCCAACCGCTTCAGGCCCGTGACTATCCGATGTGAATGTACTCGGGACTCGAGGACTCCACTCGGATCCACCCGGAGGACGTTAGTGAAGACACCTTGGAGAAGTGGCTGAGGGGAATCACTAGCAGCAAAGACAATCCCCGGGGGTCTAGGAGGGTGATTCCATTCGACCACTCGTGCCAGCCGGAACAGGTATGATTCTGCTTTGCAAGTATCTTCCCGATTCACTGTGTGACACCTGGTTGATGGTCGACTGTATTTCTTTTGCTCGTTGTCTTTTCAGGCTCTAATTGATATGTACTCGATGCCCGATGGAGGGTAGGGGCAAGACGTCGAGGAAGGAGCGAGCGGGGGCGAGAGCGGCGAGTGGCACTCGGATGCCGAGGAGGACGAGGAGAGCGACGACTCGACTGATGAAGAAGAGGTCGACTCGCCTCCTCGTAGAGAGAGGAGATCCAAGCACGCTCATGACCCGGAGAGCACCCCAGACCTGGCGACCGCGCCGACTGGGCAATCTTCGAAGCGCCCCCGGACGTCTTCCCCAGCACCGATTGAGAAGGCCCCGAAGCAGCTCAAGGTCGTGCCGCCTCCAGCGCCAAAAGCACCGAAGGCCACCTCCTCCAAACCGCCAAAGGCTTTACCCAGGATCAAAGTGACCGTCCCCACCATCTCCGGGTAATCATCTGACCTGTTCTTTTTGTTGACTCGAGCAACAGAACGTGACCGACTGAGTGCGGACGTTTGCAGTGCTGCTACATCAGGAACCTCTTCTTACCAGTACCGAGACGAGGAGATGGAAGACACAGGTACCTCCAACCCAGGTAAAAACTCTTATGATCTTGTTCTTGATTACTTGGTCGATTGAATTCGAGTGGTTTATTTGGGGTCGACTGACCTTCCCTGCAGCTCCACCCAACGTCATCGATCTCCCAGACGACGATGAAGATGTGGCTCCTAAGCCCAGAAAGAGCAAAAAGGTAGCAGCTGCTGGCATGGCGTCTCCGCAGGGACCAATGACAACAACAACCGTCCGTCAATCTAAAGATGTAGGCGGGGCCTCTGTAACTTTTGATGTACCCTTGTCGAGTGAGCGCCCCGCACCGTCGACTATACCGGTGATTGCTTCCCTCGTCCCATCTCACGCCCCGGAGGTCCAAGCTGCTGACCTGGGTCGTCTGCCCTCTTCTTCACCAGCTACCCTGTCCCGGAAAACCAGTCGGATGTGGCTGCGGAAGCCATCCGTCAGGCTAACATGATGATGGAGCGTAAGAAGACGATGCACAAGAATAGCCAGGCTGCATACGACGCCAACGCTGCTCTCCGAGCTAATGTCCAGGTACGTAAACTTTCGACTGACCTTGTTCTGTCAGGATATGATATCTGAAATATTCTCTTCCATACAATCTCCTGTTGTTTGCGTCGAATCTGTACACCAACTGGGTGTTTTGTTGTCTTTGGTATTTGCGCTCTTCCACTCGGTCTGGGCGAGTAGGATCTGAACCGGTGGAGGCACACTAAGTGCACCCAGTGGGTGTAGTCCTCGAGACCGCAGTCGACTGGGGTCTGAGTTGTTTTTTCCTTTCTTTTCTTCCACTCGACCCAGACCGACCGGTCGAATGGGGTCTGAACCAGTGGGGGCACGTCAAGTGCACCCACTAGGTGTAGTCCCCGAGATCGCGGTCGACTGCTGGCAGTCGGCCGGGGTCTGAATAGTTTTTTTACTTGATCCGGGCGGACTGGTCGAGTTGGGTCTTAATCAGCGGGGGCACGCCAAGTGCACCCGCTGGGTGTAGTCCCCGAGACTGCAGTTGACTACATGCAGTCGGCTGGGGTCTAAGTGAACTCTTTAAGTTTTATCCACTCGGAAGTAAACAACCTTTGATCTTGTCGATTGACACGTCTTTTGCCTTCTGCAGAAGTCTTGTACTCTCATTTCCAAGTTTGCTGACCTTGAGGAGAAGCAGAGGTAACTCAACCTTGACTTGGAGTTGGCCCAACAAAATCTGAAGAAAGCTCAAGATGAAGCTGCTGGTATGGAAGGTAACTGTCTGTCGACTATCTTTTTAAAACATTTCTTCGAACTCTTGTCTGGTCCGATTGGTTCTTTTGCAGAGAAAATGAAGTTGGCTCTGGAGAAGAAGGACTCGGACCTCGCCGCTGCGCAGAAGGAAGCCCAAGATAAAACTGCCCTTGCAGACCAGAAGCTTTCTTCAGTCGGAGCACTGGAAGGGGAGGTGAACAAGCTGAAGTCCTACCTCAATGAATCTAACCGAGAAGTGACTCGTCTGAAGAAGGATAAAATTGTCCTGAACGAAAAGCTGGAGTCTGCGGTCCACAAGAGGAATGACACAGAAGCTTATCTGATTACTCTTGCCAAGAAGCTCTATCTCATGCTGGAAGGTACTCCTTTTAAACCGACTGTGTTGACGTTTGCAAATGAATCTTGTCCGGTCGACTCGCTAATTTTTTGGCTGCAGAATTCTGCCAAGACTTTGACGAGGAAACTAGAAGGGTCGAGACGGGTCTGGACCCTATCGCTTCTCCACTTTGCGACAAAACTACGATGAACGTGCTCCGACTAGAGTCTCGTGTCGCCGGCGTCACGAGCTACCTCGCACGTCTGAAGGAGGCAGTCTCACGAGTTGAATCATTGCTCTGGCCTAGGGCGACGCTTCAAAATGACCTGGAACCCCTGATGGCTCGACTCAACGAGATCCCTGACCGAGTGCAAGAATGGAAGAAGTCCTCCGCTCGGTGTGGTGCTGATGTGGCGCGGTCCTTGGTGCGAGTCCACTGTAAGGAAGCTCGTGAAGACAAGCTGGCGGCGATCAAGGTCGCTCACACCAAAAGGCATGACTTCCAGTCCTTCATGGAGACTTTCATCGCTGCTGCCACTCGGATCGTGGATGGGATCGACTTGGACGAATTCATCGAGCCTTCCAGACCTCCTCCTGCCGAGTGAACAAACTTATGAGACTTGAATCTGCCTTAAATTTGCCTTTGAATGCCGAGTGATTGCTGTAAGCATTAAACTCCTTCGGGCTTGATGCTCGAATACTTTTGATTTGCTGCTTGGAACTTTAGGATTTATCTAAATTTGGTTTATTTCTGAATATGCTTGTGTTTTGCCTTCAAGTGGACTTTGTTCTCTGCTCGGAATAATCTTTGCGCTGGAGATGAAGCTCTAAGGTGGTGACTCCAGTCGACCTGCGCTTCGTCGTCCTCACGGATAGGGATGGAGCGCACATTGTACTTGTGGCGTAGCCCCGAAGGAGAAGGTTGCAGTCGACCTGCACCTCGTTGTCCTTGCGGATAGAGATGGAGCACACATTGGACTTCTGGCGTAGCTCCGAAGGAGAAGGTTGCAGTCGACCTGCACCTCGTCGTCCTTGCGGATAGAGATGGAGCACACATTGGACTTGTGGCTTAGCTCCGAAGGAGAAGGTTGCAGTCGACCTGCACGTCGTCGTCCTTGCGGATAGGGATGGAGCGCACATTATACTTGTGATATAGCTCCGAAGGAGAAGGTTGCAGTCGACCTGCAACTCGTCATCCTTGCGGATAGGGATGGATCGCACATTGTACTTGTGGCGCAGCTCCGAAGGAGAAGTTTGCAGTCGACTTGCGCCTCGTCGTCCTTGCGGATGGGGGTGTGTTTCGAACTTAGGCGAGTACTAGACTGCAGCTAAGCCGCCGAGTGGGAGGGTTGCTCTCCACTCGGCATGATTTTTTCAAACTTAGGCGAGTACCAGACTGCGGCTAAGCCTCCAAGTAGGAGAGTTGCTCTCCACTTGGTAGGATTTTTCATACTTAGGCAAGTACTGGACTGCAGCTAAGCCCCCGAGTGGGAGGATTGCTCACCACTCGATAGGATTTTACAAACCTAGGCGAGTACTGGACTGCAGCTAAGCCCCCGAGTGGGAGAACTTGGGCGAGTGCCGGACTGCAGCTAAGCCCTCGAGTGGGAGGATTGCTCACCACTCGGTAGGATTTTACAAACTTAGGCGAGTACTGGACTGCAGCTTAGCCTCCGAGTGGGAGAACTTAGGCGAGTGCCGGACTGTAGCCGAGCCCCCGAGTGGGAGGATTGCTCACCACTCGGTAGGATTTTATAAACTTAGGCGAGTACTGGACTACAACTAAGCCTCCGAGTGGGAGAACTTAGGCGAGTGCTGGACTGCATCTAAGCCCCCGAGTGGGAGGATCACTCACCACTCGATAGGATTTTCTTTCAAGCTTAGGCGAAACGGATTCGCAGCTAAGCCTCCCGAGTGAGAGGCTTGCTCATCACTCGGTAGGATTTTCTTTCAAACTTAGGTGAAATGGATTCGCGACGAAGCCTACCCACTAGGGGGATTTCGGGGGTAAATAAAAACAACAACAATCGTGCGAGAAGACTGAAAAGCTCTTGTCTTAGACGGACAAATTACAAAGGTACTTCTTATTACATTTTATTCGAACGAGTGCTTTAGTATAAAAGGGGCGGAGTAGCTCCGCGTTCCAAGCCCGTGGCTCGTCTTTTTGATGCTCAACACTGTAAAGATGGTATGCTCCATTGTGGAGAACTTTGGTGATGATGAAGGGGCCTTCCCAAGCCGGGGCGAGCTTGTGTGGTTTCTGTTGATCCACTCGAAGAACCAGGTCTCCCTCTTGAAAGGTTCGGCTCCTCACGTTCCTGGCATGGAATCGATGCAAGTCTTGCTGATAAATGGTCAATCAGATCAAGGACATCTCTCTTTCCTCCTCTAAGAGATCGACTGAATCCTGCCGGGCCTGCTCTACTTCTTCGTAAAAGAGTTCGACTCGGGGTGCATTGTGGAGCAGGTCACTTGGTAGAACAGCTTCGGCTCCATAGACCAAGAAGAAAGGAGTTCATCCAGTCAACCGATTGGGAGTTGTCCTCAAACCCCACAGAACCGGCAGAAGTTCATGAACCCAAGCGCCTGCTGCGTGTTTGAGATCACGCGTCAGTCGGGGTTTCAATCCTTTGAGAATTAGGCCATTGGCTCTTTCTGCTTGTCCGTTCGACTGCGGGTGAGCGACTGAAGCATAGTCGACTCATGTGCCTTGAGAAGCGTAGAAAGTTCTAAACTCATCATAATCGAAGTTCGACCTGTTGTCCGTGATGATGCTGTGTGGAACTCCATATCTGAATGTCAATTCTTTGATAAAACTGACAGTGGTGCCGGTTTCAAGGTTCTTGATAGGTTTAGCTTCGATCCATTTGGTAAACTTGTCGACTGCTACGAGCACATGAGTGAATCCGCTCCTACCAGTTCTCTGTGGTCGGACCATATCCAATCCCCAAACAGCAAAGGGCCAGACAAGGGGAATGGTCTTCAGGGCTGACGCTGGCTTGTGAGACATGTCAGAGTAAAACTGGCAGCCTTCACATCTGTCGACTATATCTTTCGCCATTTCATTTGCTCGTGGCCAATAGAATCCGGCTCGGTATGCTTTAGCCACGATCGCCCGAGAGGACGCATGGTGACCATAGATCCCCGAGTGGATGTCGTTGAGGATCATTCGACCTTCTTCTGGTGTTATGCATTTCTGACCGACTCCAGTCACGCTTTCCCTGAACAGTTGTCCTCTTATCACAGTAAAGGCCTTGGATCGACGGACGATCTGTCGAGCCTCTTCCTCGTCCTCTGGGAGTTCTTTCCTAAGGATGTACGCAATGTACAACACTGTACAGTCGGGAGTAATGGCCAGAACCTCCATGATCATGTCGACCACGGCTGGGACCTCGACTTCAGTCGGATCTGTGGCGCTCCTAGGTTGCGGGGGCTCTTCAGTAAAAGGATCTTCCCGACTGTCAGTGTGTGAATATGCTCCAATAACACATTGCTGGTAATGGCTTCTCTCTTGGAACCTATCTTTGCCAAGTCATCGGCTGCTTGATTTTTTAGTCGGGGTATGTGATGGAGCTCTAACCCCTCAAGCTTCTTTTCCATCTTCCTCACCGCGTTGCAGTAACCAGTCATGGCTAGGCTTCTGACATCCCACTCCTTCATCACTTGATTGACTACCAAATCTGAGTCGCCGTAAACCATGAGGCGACGGACGCCGAGTGAGATGGCCATACGCAACCCATACAGGAGTGCTTCATATTCAGCTTCATTATTGGAGGAATCAAAGTGAATCTGGAGGACATATCTGAGCTTGTCTCCTCGGGGGGATACCAGAACCACCCCAGCACCGGAACCATTCAGCATTTCAGATCCATCAAAGAACATGGTCCAGTGCTCTGAGTGAACTTGAGTCGACAGTTGTTGTTCAATCCACTCGGCGAGGAAATCTGCTATTGCTTGGGACTTAATAGCTTTCTTTGCTTCAAACTTGATATCTAAGGGAAGGAGTTCAATCACCCATTTTGCCACTCGACCAGTTGCATCTCTGTTGTGCAGAATCTTTGACAATGGAGCGTCGCTGACGAATGTAATAGAGTGATCAGAGAAATAGTGTGCAACCTTCTTCATGGTCATGTAAATCCCATAAATGAGCTTCTGATAGTGCGGATATCTCTGCTTCGACGGAGTCAGAACTTCAGAAATATAATAAACTGGGCGCTGAACTTTATAGGATTTTCCCTCTTCTTCCTGCTCGACCGTAAGTACTATACTGATGACTTGTCCAGTGGCTGCTATATAAAGCAGTAGAGGCTCTTTGCTGATTGGGGCAGCAAGCATCAGCTGGGTGGAAAGCAGGGTTTTTAGCTTTGCAAATGCTGCATCAGCTTCAGGAGTCCACTCGAACTTATCTGATTTCTTCATCAGTCGGTAAAGAGGCAATGCCTTTTCACCGAGGCGAGAAATGAATCGACTTAGGGCGGCCAAACAACCAGTAAGCTTCTGGACATCGTGCACACGCACAGGGTATTTCATCCGGAGTATGGCACCCACTTTCTCTGGGTTAGCATCGATCCCTCGTTCGGAAACGAGAAAACCGAGTAATTTCCCGCCTGGAACTCCAAACGTGCACTTTGATGGATTAAGCTTGATATCATACCTTCTGAGGTTGGCAAAGGTTTCAGCAAGGTCAGCCAATAGGTCGGAACCTTTACGTGACTTGACCACAATCTCATCCATGTATGCTTCCACATTTCGACTGATCTGAGTGAGCAGGCACTTCTGAATCATCCGCATGAATGTGGCACCAGCGTTCTTCAAGCCGAACGGCATAGTGACATAATAGAAGCATCCAAATGGGGTGATGAAAGCGGTTTTTATCTCGCCGGGTCCATACAGATGGATCTGGTGGTACCCGGAGTAGGCGTCCAGAAAGGACAAACGCTCGCACCCCGCAGTCGAGTTGACTATTTGGTCGATGCGAGGGAGAGGAAAGTGGTCCTTTGGGTAGGCCCGATTGATATGCTTGAAGTCAATGCACATGCAAAGTGAGCCGTCCTTCTTTGGGACCATGACAACATTAGCTAACCACTCGAAGTGGTAAATCTCATGGATAAACTCAGCTGCCAAAAGCAGAGCCACCTCTTCATCGATTGCCTTCCTCTTCTGTACGGCGGACCATCGAAGTTGTTCTTTGACTGGTTTCACTTTTGGGTCGACCCGCAAACGATGCTCAGCCAGTCCCCTGGGAACACCTGGCATGTCCGAAGGTTTCCATGCAAAGATGTCCCAGTTCACACGAAGGAACTGGATGAGAGCTTCTTCCTATGTGGAGTCGAGTGTGGTTGAAATGTGAGTTGGAGCAGCATTGGGGTCTGTCGGGTGAATGTGAATCGACTTTGTTTCGCCAGACGACTGGAATGCCGAATCTGTGGCGGGCTTCTTGGCTCGCAACAAATCACTCGGATCTGCATTTTTCTGATATTCTTGCAATTCTACTACGGCCATTTGTGCATCGGCGATCTTTGAACCCTTCTGGAAGCACTCTTCCGGCTTCTTCCGATTACCATTGATAGTGATCACCCCTTTGGGATGAGGGATCTTCAATTTGAGGTACATGTAACATGGTCGAGCCATAAAACGTGCATAAGCTGGCCTGCCCAGAATAGCATGATAGGCACTCTGAAAATCCACAACTTCAAATGTCAACTTTTCTTTGCGGTAATTCTTGGAATCACCGAAAACCACGTCGAGAGCAATCTGGCCGAGTGATGCAGCTTTCTTGCCTGGAATGACTCCATGGAAACTCATATTACTCTCACTGAGTTTGGACATCAGAATGCCCATTCCTTTCAACGTCTCTGCATACAGTATATTCAGGCCACTGCCACCATCCATCAGAACCTTTGTCAGTCGGGTGCCTTCGACTACTGGGTCGACCACCAACGCTTGCCTCCCAGGGGTGGCTATGTGCGCTAGGTGATCGGACTGGTTGAATGTAATGGTAGTCTGGGACCACTTCAAATAGCTGGGTGTCACCGGAGCGACCATGTTCACTTCTTTGTTGATGACTGAGGGAGTCCTAGATTAGGGGGTCTCCGGACAGCCGGACTATCTCCATTGGCCGGACTGTTAGACTATGAAGATACAATATTGAAGACTTCGTCTCATGTCCAGATGGGACTCTACTTGGCGTGGAAGGCAAGCTAGGCAATACGTATATGGATATCTCCTCCTTCGTAACCGACCTTGTGTAACCCTAACCCTCTCCGGTGTCTATATAAACCGAAGGGTTTTAGTCCGTAGGACAACAATCACAACATACAATCATACCATAGGCTAGCTTCTAGGGTTTAGCCTCTCTGATCTCATGGTAGATCTACTCTTGTACTACCCATATCATCAATATTAATCAAGCAGGACGTAAGGTTTTACCTCCATCGAGAGGGCCCGAACCTGGGTAAAACTTCGTGTCCCCTGCCTCCTGTTACCATCCGGCCTAGACGCATAGTTCGAGACCCCCTACCCGAGATCCGCCAGTTTTGACACCGACATTGGTGCTTTCATTGAGAGTTCCGCTGTGCCGTCGCCACCCGGAAGGATGTCTCATCTCGTCTTTAAAGACGACACTATCGTTGAGGGAGCTTTGGCTATCGGCCAAACTCTCCGGCTAGGTGGTTTTCTTACGACCGCCTGTTCGGCCGCTGCGCCGACAATGACTTCTCGGGTCATCGAAAGCAATCTTCACGTCAACTCGGAACTCGCCGAGCAGTTAGATCCAATGGAGCTCTCTTCCCTGAACGAGCTCTTGGATCGCATCACCGCCCTGGGAGTCGCTACAGACTACAATCAGATTGGGCCTAAACACGATCTGAGAGAGATTAACTCTCCCCAGGTCACCTATCACATTGCAGTGGTGGAGGAACAATGCGGCGACCCTTCAGCTATCTTAAGGACTAGCTATGTCCGGATTCCCGATCCCTCCAGGCCGGATACCCGCGGAGGGGAGGACGTTACTTAAGGCCTGAACCTAGAATCAGGCAGCAGGCTAGATTTATCAAAAAACATCCAAGAATCCAAACTTTCGAGTTCGGAAACTCCTTGGCCCCTGAGTCTCAGATCGGGTGAGGATTCGGATTCAATTCCACCCACCCACCCAAACATACGCGATCCATCCCAAATTAGGCAAGAACCCGAAGAAACAGTACACCATTACTGGGTCAGATTCCTCCTAGTCATGAACATGATAAAGGACTGCCGCGAGGAAGACGCAATTTCATTCTTTTGCAATAACTGCACGGACAAGGGAATCCTCAATGCCATAAGTCGCCGCGAAATTACACGCTTTGCCGACTTGGTGTCCATAGTACGAAAGTACTGTGCGATGGAAAGCGCCTGGAAAACCGAAATAAAATTTTGGCATCATCCGGCCCTGAATACAAACCCAATCCGAAATAAAAGGGTGCATTATCACAATACACCTGGGTTAACTACCAAAAGGCAAAAACCCTCAACGGGGCAAGGAACCGTACTAGAGGGATGGCTCAATGGACCCTGCAAAATTCATAGTACAGCGGATGCAATACCAACGCACAACCTTAGAGCATGTTGGATACTCCGGCAGGTGGCCAAAAGTGGTGAGGATCTACTCCTCCCAAGAACCACAGAGCACCATCCCGCGGACAACAATACGGTGTTAACGGTCTTTGAGACCTTCGCGTCAAATAATAGACGCAAGCGAACACTCCACAACATGGCCGAAATCTGCCACATAGCAGAAATAAATCCTTGGAGTGACACGGCCATTACCTTCAATGCCAGTGACGAACCAAAATTCCGAACAGCCCGAGCACCAGTCACACTGGTCCTCAGTCCAATCGTGGATGGCTTTTGACTCACCAAGGTACTCATGGACGGCGGCAGCGGATTAAACCTCATCTATGAGGAAACTCTTCAAAAGATGGAAATAGACTAGAGCCGGATTGAGCAAAGTAGCACAACCTTTAGAGGAATCATCCCCAGTCAGCAAGCACGCTGTGCTGGGAAAATCACACTAGATGTGGTATTCGGTACGCCGGATAATTACAGGTCCGAAGCAATTACATTCCAAGTGGCCCCGTTTAGCAGCGGATACCACGCTCTACTAGGGCGGGAGGCGTTTACAATCTTCCAAGCCATACCCCATTACGGGTACATGAAGCTCAAAATGTCCGGGCCCAACAGAATCATCACTCTTGCTAGTGATCCGGACATAGCACTCCGCGCCAAAAATAAGACAGCCGCACTGGCCCTCAAGGCACTATCCGAAGCCCTAGCGGCCGAGGAACTAACTGCGCTGCGCTCCACGGTGAACAGGGACGATGTGATACTCGATAAAAGATCCAAGTCCACCTCCTTTAAACCGGCGGACGAAATAGTCAAATTCCAAGTCCATCCAACGGACCCTACAAAAACAGCTTCCATCGGGGCACAATTAAACCCCGATGTCGACTCCGCACTGCGAGAGTTCCTACGTGAGAACTGGGACATTTTTGCCTGGCACCCTTCAGACATGCCAGGAATCCCATGTAGGCTGGCTGAGCACAGCCTAAATATCCTAAAAGGATTCAAGCCAGTCAAGAAGGCTCTTCGACGTTTCTCTGAGCCTAAGAGACAAGCCATGGGAGAGGAACTAGCCAAGCTATTAGAGGCCGGATTCATCAGAGACATTAAACATCCAGATTGGCTAGCAAACCTGGTGATGGTACCAAAGAAGGACAAATCCTGGCGCTTGTGCATCGATTTTAAGGACCTTAACAAGGCCTGCCCAAAGGATCCCTTCCCCCTCCCCGGCATCGATCAAATCATCGATGCTACCGCAGGACACGATTCATTGTGTTTCCTCGACGCATACTCCGGCTACCATCAAATTAAAATGGCGGAGCCAAACCAAGCCGCAACTGCATTTATCACACCATACGGCCCATTCTGCTTCAACACAATGCCCTTCGGGCTCAAAAACGCCGGTGCAACATATCAGCGCATGATTCAGACATGTCTGGCAAACCAAATCGGCAAAATAGTGGAGGCATACGTGGATGACGTGGTAGTCAAAACCAAGCATGTCGAAACTCTAGTAGATGACTTGAGGCTCACATTCGACAACCTCCGAACATATGACATCAATCTCAATCTGGAAAAATGCGTTTTCGGCGTACCAGTCAGAAAGCTCCTGGGATTCATTGTCTCCAGTAGAGGTATTGAAGCTAACCCAGCCAAAATCCGAGCATTGTCACAGTTGGCTACCCCAACAGACCTCAAACAAATACAAAAATTGACTGGATGCATGGCGGCTCTAAGCCGCTTTATCCCCAGCTTGGGAGAAAAGGCATTACCTCTTTATGGCCTCCTCCGGCGCACCGAACACTTCGAGTGGACGGATGCCGCCTCGGCCGGACTCAATGAAATAAAAGCCATATTGGCAACAAACCCAGTCCTGGCCATGCCAAACATTGGCGAACCAATGCTATTATACATTGCGGCAACTCACCAAGTAGTAAGTGCAGTGCTCGTCGTCGAGCGAGAAGTGGACGGACACAAATTCCCCCTTCAAAAGCCGGTCTACTATGTGTCCACTGTCCTTACTCCATGCAAATCACGGTATCCGCATTATCAAAAGATAGTGTACACGGTATTTATGGCATCCCGGAAGCTGCGACACTACTTTCAAGAGTGTTCGATAACGGTAGCCTCGGAAGTACCACTTAACGATATTATAAACAACCGCGACGCGACGGGCCGGATTGCCAAATGGGCCATTGAGCTCATCCCATTCGACATAACTTAAAAGCCACGGCGAGCTATTAAGTCGCAAGTTTTGGCCGACTTCGTCGCTGAGTGGACGGAATCCGAACTCCCTAAAGAGTACGACACATATTCAAACTGGATCATGCACTTCGACGGCTCCAAAATGTTGGCTGGTCTGGGGGCTGGCATCGTTTTGACGTCCCCAACAGGAGATACCGTTCAATACGTACTACAGATAATGTATACGGACTCCAACAATGCAGCCGAATATGAGGCCCTCCTACATGGTCTTCGGATGGCAGTATCCATGGGCATTCAACGCCTAGAGGTGCGCGGGGATTCGAACCTTGCGATATCCCAGATAAATGGAGACTACGATGCCAAAGATCCGAAAATGGCAGCCTATCACAATGCCGTCCTAAAAATGTCAGCTCGGTTTGAGGGGCTTGAATTTCATCATGTGGCTCGGGAAAACAATCAGGCGGCGGATATCCTCGCCCGCATCGGCGCAAAACGCGACGCGGTCCCTCCCAACATATTTCTGGAATGGCTCTTCAAGCCATCCGTAGCATGGGAAGGGGACACCGGTAACAATAGTCCAGACCCGGCCAAAATACCCGATACCAAACTCTCTGACACAATCGGAGGCCCCGCCACCGAAATAACACATTCAGCCCACAAAATAATGGCCATTATTGCCCCGTGGACAGAACCATTCCTGGCCTACCTAACTAGACAGGAACTCCCGGAGGACCAAAATGAGGCACGCTGCATAGTGCGGCGATGCAAGGCCTACAGGGTCCATGAGGGAGAATTGTACAAAAAAAGCGCTACCGGAGTCCTTCAAAGGTGCATCTCCGAAGAGGAAGGGCGGAACCTTTTGGCAGAAATTCACGCCGGACTCGGCGGTCATCATGCCGCAGCCCGGGCTCTTGTAAGCAAGGCCTTCCGTACAGGATTCTATTGGCCAACAGCCCGGGCAGATGCACAAGACTTGGTCCAACGTTGCGCCGGTTGCCAGCTCTTTGCAAATCAAAGCCACATGCCACCCATCGCCCTCCAAACAATCCCCATTACATGGCCTTTCACGGTCTGGGGGCTTGACATGGTTGGGCCCCTTAAAGGGGGAACCCACAAGAAAAAATACTTATTGGTCATGGTGGACAAATTCACCAAATGGATAGAGGCTAAACCGGTTAAAACAGCCGAATCCGGACTGGTGATAGATTTCATATCGGGGGTTGTACACCGTTACGGCGTCCCCCATAGCATCATCACTGATAACGGCACGGATTTCACGGCTGACGAGGTAAAACTCTGGTGCAAAAAAATGGACATCAAGCTCGATTACGCTTCAGTCTCTCACCCACAAACCAATGGCCAAGTCGAACGAGCAAATGGTCTTATAATGAGCGGCATTAAACCTAGATTAGTGCGCTCCTTAATGGAGTCTGACACGCACTGGGTAGAGGAGCTCGACTCCGTACTCTGGGGGCTACGAACCACGCCGAATCGTAGTACCAGATATACACCGTTTTTATGGTGTACGACACAGAGGCAGTCCTTCCCTGTGACATAATTCATGACTCACCTCGAGTGCGCATGTACGAAGAAAGAGAAGCCGAGCTCGATCTGCAGGACAGTCTGGACACTCTGGAGGAAGAGCGCTACATAGCCAAAGCCCGTTCCGCATTTTACTAGCAACAGGCTCACAGATACCAAAGCAAAGAAGTACGGGCCAAAACTTATAACATTGGCGAACTAGTTCTACGGCTGCCGGATAAGAAAAAGAACAAGCTCGAGCCCAAATGGGAAGGTCCCTTCATTATCGACCAAGTTCTGACCGGTGGAGCGTACCGACTGCGGGATGCATCGACTAGACGGCTCGAGCCGAACCCATGGGACGCGGCCAGGCTTCGAAGATTCTACGCTTAGCACCGGACTCTATGTTAGTCCCCTCCCTTTGTCCATTTTCTGCATATGCATCATCTGTCTTGTTTCCCTTTACTTTCTTTTATTTCTCTAGGCCTTCAAGGGTCACCTTGTGCCTCACTCGTACATTACAGATGCGCTAGCCGCACTCTTTATACCTGGGGGCTTCTTTCACAGAAGCTTAAATCACTTACCTGGGCCTCACGCCCAACACATGTGTTATACTTCCGCATGTACCTTTTTTCGCCATTATATGCATCGATATGACTTAAGTTTTGGCCAAGCTGGGTTGCCTGGCTCTTGTATTTATGCCCTACATTTCCATTAATTCGACTAGGGCATAAGGGGAGCATCTCTGCGATTGTTACCGCCGGGTCAGCCGGACGTGTACCTCAGACTGGGTGAAGCCGAAAGCTAGCGTTCTTAAGAGAATATTCGGTCGGTGAACAAAAGATGACTTTTATTTTCCATATCTGCCCCCAGATGTTTTTCCTATGCTTCTTGTCGCAATCCGGCCATGCACTTTAGGGCATGCCTACCCAGGGAAAGGAACCCTTAACGGAACTATTCTCTCTGGAAGATGTTTCTACTACCCATGTAATATAACATAACTAGTTGGGCACTTGTCTTATAAAGCACTAATGACCCCTACGCCTGGTCTCCACGCATGCCCTGGTACTTACATAACCGAGAGGGTATTCAGATACACTCCAGACTGTCGGGTCCCGAGGTTGAACCGAAAAGGTCCGCCACGACAAACGATCTACAATCCGGCTAGAAGGCATCATACATGTCACTTTAAAATTACATAGTCAATTTGACTGGTTGAATTCCTCTTCAATGTCATCCAATAGGCTATCTAGTCTACAGTCCTGTTGGGAATACTTCGCAGCCAATTCTACTTGGCCGTATAGTAAACTCAGACGGATCTCCTTGCCATCAGGCCCCAAAGGTCCGACTTCGGCCATGTGGTTCGGATCAGCCTTCGTGTACCGTCTCTTCACCATTGCCTAGGCTTCCCTGGCGCCCTGACGGCAGGCCGATATCTTCCATAATCGGAGGCGCCGCCGTGCTCCCTTCAGCTTTTCTGCAAGCTCTCCAAGGCCTTCAGGTATGGAGACGGACGACCACAAGGCCTGGGCGACGCCTTGCATCACCTGCCGAACTCGTTCGTGCAACTGTGCGAGCTCGGGAAGAAGATCACCCGTTGCACCAGGCATCTCCTCGGCAGGACGACCTATTAGCATACCTACAGACATAACTCTGTCAACCAGCTTCCTTGCCGAACTCTTTTTCAAAGTTCGTTCAAGCACTTACTAAATATGCCGCGTCGAAGCCGCCGATTCTCCTTAACAGAGTCCGACAGCTGGGCGTGAACATCTTTTAGTTCCATGCCCAGCTTGGTGTTGGCATCTTGGAGATCATTCTTCTCCTGCCTCACCCTCGTAAGCACGCTCTAACCAGCCTTCAGCGGGCGTATGAGCTGTTGCTTATCCGGATTTACTCCAGCATAATCTGCAATTTTATCATCAGATCGGCATATACGCCGCACTCTCATATGATACTTATCATTCAAAGGATATGTTACCAGAGGGGGTCTCTTTGGGCTCCCCTGCTGCGGCCAGTGCGGCCTGAAGTTGGGCTTTGCACTCTTCCAGCTCCTGGGACAGTTGAGTATTCTTTTTTGTAAGAACCTGCATAACAAATGATCCTTAAATCAGTTATCCTAACTGTTTCAAGTCTCAAGGGCTACTGATATATATAATCATCAAGTTTTCTCACCCGTATGTCTTTTACATACTGCTCCGTGGCTCTGGCTAGACCATTTTGAGCGGCATGAAGGTGCGCGTCTCCCGAGTTGAAGGCATCCAATGCCTCTTGGGAGAAACAAGCGTCACGGAGGACAGTCCGGTGATGCCCGTGGTTCATGGCACTTTCCACCTCGGAATGGGTGGCGGACAGTTTATCCGCATCCTCTGTCGGAGGAGCACCCGGCGCATGCCTTGTATTCGTTCCCGCCTCTGAATCCGGCCTTGGAGCCTGGCTTGTGGTGGCGCGATTGATAGCCTCTCCGGGTATAGTCCGGCGAGCGCTCTTTTTCCTGGAAAAAAAAGCATGGGCGTTAATATGCCTCTGGAAATAACATCTTGTAATAAAGACGGCGCGCCGTACCATTGCGCCGGTGTCTCAATCCGGACTGTGGGTCTTTTCAGCCTGCCTGGCCTCGCGGCCCCTTGTTGGCTAGTTGCCACAGGCTCGGCCTTCTGCCTCGAGGACCTCCCCTGCAAAACGCGGCTGTTATACGGCAATCAAAAAGCGCAAGGACGAATCCCTTTTTAAATGCTGGGACTTCGGTCTCAGCCACCTGTGAGGCTGGAACTAGCCCAGGGTAATCGGCCGTAATGGCCACCAAGGCGTTGTCATTACTCCATTGGTAAAATACCCCATCGATCAGCTCCACAGATATGTCTGGATACTCCTGGGAGGCCGGATCAAGGGACCGTCCGGGGTCCTCGGGCCGTGGAGGAGGCATGTTTATTTCCTTTACTGCCTGGCACAGCTCCTGTGATGAAATCGCTAGGATGAATACTTAACTACGGGAATACAAAATGGATGGCTGATAAAAATTCTCCGCTTACCCAGCTCGGAGGATTGTACATAGAAAATCCGCCCTGCGGGTTGATGCGAAGGAATTCCTCCTCTTCTCCCTTGTATAAAGTGGATAAGATCTTTATTAGATTGGCAGCCGATCTCGGCCCTTTGCGGCCATGGCGGGTGGGACGCTGCAGCAAATACCTCAGTCGCCTGCACCAACTGTTCAAATGGGCTCTGAAGAAACTCTTCCCACTACATCTGTCCATGAGGAAATTCCAGCCACTAGCGCTGAAGAAACTGCTGCTGCTGAACAACCAACAACGCAGACTGCCACTAAGGAGGAACCAAAAATTCCTCAGCCTGAAGAACCTGCGATTGAGATTCCTAAGGTCGTGATGCAACTCACTGACACTCCCCTGCCGAAGCCAAAGGATCCATTCTCACGCAAGCAAAAGTTCAAGGCTGATGATTTCTTCGGCGAGCATGTATTCTTCGAAGATTACAACCCATATAACTCTGCTCGCATTAGGAAGAGGCGTTTCTGGACTGCTAGTCAAGCCAATTTCTATTCCTCAGTGATGTTCAACAAGGAGAAAATCTTCTACCATGAGCATATTCCTCACGTGGATATGGAATCTCTGTCGTGCTTCGCACCAGTCCTCAGTGTTCTTCACGATGGTGGACTGCTAAACTTTTGCTCTGATATCTTCGATTGGAATGAAGAACTGATTCTTCAATTCTATGCAACGCTGCACATTGCCGAAGATGCTGAAGATGTGAATTCATGGGTGCTGGACTGGATGTCTGAAAACACTCACTACACTGCACCAGCCTCTGAATTGCTTCGTGCTCTACCACTCAGTCCTCCCCTTGAAGAAGCTCGCTGCATCTACAGTGAACCTGAGCTCACACATCATTACATGCAGGTGCTGATGAAACCTTTGAAGCCAGGTCAAGCACCAAGAACCAAATTCCTCGTGAAGGAATTGTTGTACGTGCCCAGAACTGTCTATTGTATTCTTACGAGGACAATCAGTCCTATCAAAGGCCACGACTCATCTGTTGAGGAAATTGTTGGCATCATGAAGAATCTGGTATTCAACATCGTTCATGGCATTCCTGTCAATTATCATGATTTCTTCATGAGGACTATGGAAAATGTTGCACTGTCTCCGTTTGAGCTGAAGCCTTATGCACCTTGGATTATGAGATTCCTCAGGACAAGGTCTTCACTCAACTACAAAGCTGATTTCCAGAATCACCTTAGCTACTTACCCCCAATTGAAGTCCTCAAGCAGACATATTCCTCAGTTGATGGAAAGGGCAAGGCACCAGCTGTAATAGATGAAGGCATTCGTCCATTGGATGGTCAGTTTCGCAAAGCTGCATCTTATTCCACCAATGATGACTCTGCCACACATGACTCTGCCAATGCACCCAAGTCCACTCCTCAAGCCACTGCTCCACGCGTGATGACTGACCGTGAACTTCTGCTTAGTCTTCACCAGAAGGTGGATCGAAATCACAAATGGGTTAAGCGTCAGTTTGGTTCACTTCTTCACAACATGACTGCCACACACAATGCAGTGAAGAAAAACCATTACTACCTCCATCAAGTCTTCGGTCGCACCTGGGCAATCCTGTCACATCTGTATGGTGAAGAAGATCTGAAGAAAATGGGTCTCAATGAAGATTTTGACTGGTCTGCACCTCCACCGAAGAAATTCAAGAAGGTCAAGGTTCCTTCTCTGGTGGCCAGCTCATATTCTTCATCGCGCGACACTGATGAAAATGAAGACTTGGACGATACTGCGGCAGGCCCTACTACAACAAACGACCCCAATAACGCTGGCGCTCCTTCATCAACTTGATATTCTTCACGGGCGTTAGTCCTCATATTCAATCCTTTTGGTCATTTGATGACAAAGGGGGAGAATTTTGAGTTAGTCTTCAAGCGGGTCTTTCTATATGGGCGTTTTTTGTTAAGTTACAACTCTCGTTCTTCTGAGATTTTATTGGATCGAGTTGTAAACTTAAACCCGATGGTGCTCTGATACTCTTGATACATTTTTCTGCATGCTTATTCCTCGTTAATATTATTGCACGCATGCTGAATTACATCAGTCACCATATTTCATCATGCATTTCAAATTCTTCACTGTTATATGTCAAATGCGTGTATGAATTACTAGATATAGGGGGAGATCTCCATGATTCAACTCTTCAAGTGTGCATTGCTTCAAAAGCAAATTCCTCACTATGCACATCTTCAGGGGGAGTACTTCTATATCTTGCAATCAAATTCCTCAATATCAGTAGTTACACTTCATATGTTTATCCCCATTGAAAACTTAACCTATATTGTCATCAATCACCAAAAAGGGGGAGATTGTAAGTGCATCTAGTGCCCGTTAGTGATTTTGGTGTATTGAAGACTTATAGGTTAAAGGACTAATGCGTTTGTGAGTGTACACAAGTCTATAAGTCTATGAGGAGTTTGATATTTACAGAGAAAGTCGACCCCTAAAAATGAAGTTCTTCGACTGAAGACTTTGGATCTCTGAAGACTTTGAAAGTGAAGAAATTGGTGTGACCATGAATACTTGGTATTCATTCGAGGAACATGAAGCGTGAAGACTTTTGTTTTCGTAGTTTCATTTTCTCTTTCTTGAGTCATAGGAAACACCGTACTGTTAAAGGGGGTCGAGGAAATAGTAAGGAAAAATTTCCATGTGATGCTCAACTCAAAATCCTACACCTACCAATCCCTTCGAGTGAAGCCATTGGAAATCTCATACAGTTCAGTCAATTTCTTCAGTAACAGAGATGAAGTTCTTCTGGTCTCTGAGGAATTTGTCCTGACTGAGGAGTTAGGAATTCGCCAGTGTGGATTGCCTACATAGTGAGGAACATGATAACCCTGAGGATTTTGCTACTCAAAATTCCGACCGTTGCTGTGCTATGCGCCAGTTGTCCCAAAATATCTATCCACCTAACGGTCATATCATTGAAGGGCTTTTATGTCTTATCATGTCAGACTGCTCCCTAGGCTATAAATAGCCTCCCCCTACAACCACTAGTTGGTTGGCTGCTCCGAGAGAAACTGACACTTGTCATTTGAGAGCAACCCATCCTCCGAGGACTTTGAGCAAAAATCATCAAGTGAGGAAAAACCCAAAACCCAAACACCTACAAACCCCAAGTGATTGAGCATCACTGAAGAGATTGATCCTGCGTGGATCCGACGCTTGTTACCTTTGAAGACTGTGCTTCTTCCAGACGGTTAGGCGTCTTGGTCTAGAGCATCCCAGAGGAATTGTGGATCGCCGAGTGACCAAGTTTGTGAAGGTTTGGAAGTCACCTGAAGACTTACCACGAGTGATTGGACGAGGTCTGTGTGACCTTAGTTCAAGGAGAATACGGTGAGGACTGGGTGTCCTGAGCTGCGCGTTCAGGACTGGGTGTCCGAGACTGTGTGTCCTCGAGTTTAAATACTCAGCTGCTCCAACCAGACATACAACTGAGACAGCAGTTGGAACTGGTCTACCAAATCATTGTCTTCACCAAGCTTACTGGTTCTATTTCCTCAACTCTTTCATTTCCTCATAATTGAGTTGTGTACTTGTTCATATCTGTGTTTGAAGACTTTGACTGCAGACTTTCTCAATTTCCTCAGTTCAATTTCTTCAGTCTGTTTGTCTTCATCCCGTGTTATCCTGTGCTTACGCTTCCTGTACTCTGTGCCTGTCTTCATTTCATCATGATGACTATGCTTGTAGTCTGTTATGTTTACTTTTGAGTACTTATTCCGCTGCTAGTAGTTCTTCGCTAAGGAATTTCCTCACCGGCAAATTCCTCAGTGAAGAATTTCATAAAAATCGCCTATTCACCCCCCTCTAGTCGATATAACGCACTTTCACCATCACAATCCCTATCTCTCGCACTACATTATTTGCCATTTGCCTCTCGTTTTCCTCTCCCCCCACTTCACCCTTGCCGTTTTATTCGCCCCCTCTCTCTCTATCCTCCCTCTCTATTTGCCTCTTTTGCCCGTTTGCTCTTGTTTACTCGTGTGTTAGATTGCTTGTTTGTCGCGATGGCTCAAGATAATACCAAATTGTGTGACTTCACCAATACCAATAATAATGATTTCCTTAGCACTCAGATTGCTCCTCTTACCGATGCTGAATCTTGTGAAATTAATACTGCTTTGTTGAATCTTGTTATGAAAGATCAATTCGCCGGCCTTCCTAGTGAAGATGCCGCTACTCATCTGAATAGCTTCGTTGATTTATGTGATATGCAAAAGAAAAAAGATGTCGATAATGATGTCGTTAAATTGAAGCTATTTCCTTTTTCGCTTAGAGATCGTGCTAAAGCTTGGTTTTCGTATTTGCCTAAAAATAGTATTGATTCATGGAACAAGTGCAAAGATGCTTTTATCTCTAAGTATTTTTCTCCCGCTAAGATCATCTCTCTTAGAAACGATATTATGAACTTTAAACAACTTGATCATGAACATGTTGCACAAGCTTGGGACAGAATGAAATTAATGATACGTAATTGCCCTACTCATGGTTTGAATTTGTGGATGATCATACAATTTTTTTATGCTGGATTGAATTTTGCTTCTAGAAATCTTTTAGATTCGGCCGCGGGAGGCACTTTTATGGAAATCACTTTAGGAGATGCTACCAAACTCCTAGATAATATTATGGTTAATTATTCTAAATGGCATACTGAAAGATCTTCTAATAAAAAAGTGCATGCGATAGAAGAAATCAATGTTTTGAGTGGAAAGATGGATGAACTTATGAAATTATTTGCTACTAAGAGTGTTTCTTATGATCCTAATGATATGCCTTTGTCTACTTTGATTGAGAATAACAATGAATCTATGGATGTGAATTTTGTTGGTATGAATAATTTTGGTAACAACGCTGATAGAGGGAATTTTAATCCTAGGCCATATCCTAGTAATCCTTCTAATAATTATGGGAATTCCTACAACAACTCTTATGGAAATTATAATAATATGCCCTCTGAATTTCATAATAGTGTTAAAGAGTTTATGAATTCACAAAAGAATTTTAATGCTTTGCTTGAAGAGAAATTGCTTAAAGTTGATGATTTGGCTGGAAACGTTGATAGAATTTCTCTTGAGATTGATTCTTTAAAGCTTAGATCTATACCTCCTAAGCATGATATCAATGAGTCTCTTAAAGCCATGAGAATTTCCATTGATGAGTGCAAGGAAAGAACCGCTAGGATGCGTGCTTCCAAAGATGCCTTTATTAAAGCGTGTTCTTCCAATTCCTATGAAAATCAAGATGAAGATCTAAAAGTTATTGATGTGTCCCCTATTAAATCTTTGTTTTGCAATATTAATCTTGATGAAACTGAATGTGACCTTCCTTTACCTAGAAGGCATTCTAAAAATTCGGAGTATTTAGATCTTAATGATGAAATTGATGAAAGTGGGATTGAAAGAAATAAAAATCTATATGTTGCTAAACCCACTACATTGGATTTCAAGGAATTTAATTATGAAAGTTGCTCTTTAATTGATTGTATTTCCTTGTTGCAATCCGTGCTAAATTCTTGACATGCTTATAGTCAAAATAAAGCCTTCACCGAACATATTGTTGATGCCTTGATGCAATCTTATGAAGAAAAACTTGATTTGAAAGTTTCTATCCCTAAAAAACTCTATGATGAGTGGGAACCCACTATTAAAATTAAAATTAAATATCATGAGTTTTGTGCTTTGTGTGATTTGGGTGCTAGTGTCTCTACTATTCCCAAGACTTTGTGTGATTTGCTAGATTTCCGTAATTTTGATGATTGCTCTAAACTTGCATCTTGCGGATTCCACTATTAAGAAACCTATGGGAAGAATTAATGATGTTCTTATTGTTGCAAATAGGAATTATGTGCCATAGATTTCATTGTTCTTGATATAGATTGTAATCCTTCTTGCCCTATTATTCTTGGTAGACCTTTCCTTAGAACGGTTGGTGCGATTATTGATATGAAGGAAGGGAATATTAGATTTCAATTTCCATTAAAAAAGGGCATGGAACACTTTCCAAGAAAGAAAATAAAATTGCCATATGAAACTATCATGAGATCCACTTATGGATTGCCGACCAAAGATGGCAATACCTAGATCTATCCTCGCTTTTATGCCTAGCTAGGGGCGTTAAACGATAGCGCTTGTTGGGAGGCAACCCAATTTTATTTTTATTCCTTGATTTTTGCTCCTGATTAGTAATAAATAAATTATTTAGCCTCTCTTTTGGTTGTGCCTTTTGTGTTTAATTAGTCTTTGTGCCAAGTAGAACCGTTGGGAAGACTTGGGGAAAGTCTTGTTGAACTTGCTGTAAAAAACAGAAACTTTAGTGCTCACGATAACTGCTGTCATTTTTATTTGAAGAGTGATATTTAGTTAATTCTTTTTGAAGATGATTAATATGTAAATTTCTCACGTCCAGAATTTTATTTTAGAATTTTTGGAGTTCCATATCTTGCACTAGCTACAGATTACTACAGACTATTCTGTTTTTGACAGATTCTGTTTTTCGTGTGTTGTTTGGTTATTTTGATGAATCTATGGCTAGTAAAATAGTTTATAATCCATAGAGAAGTTGGAATACAGTAGTTTTAACACAAATATAAATTAATAATGAGTTCATTACAGTACCTTGAAGTGGTCTTTTGTTTTCTTTCGCTAAAGGAGCTCACGAGTTTTCTATTTTGAGTTTTGTGTTGTGAAGTTTTCAAGTTTTGGGTGAATTCTTTTGATGGATCATGGAACAAGGAGTGGCAAGAGCGTAAGCTTGGGGATTCCCATGGCACCCCCAATATAATCCAAGGAAACCAAAAATTCAAAGCTTGGGGATGCCCCGGAAGGCATCCCCTCTTTCGTCCACTTCCATCAGTAATTTACTTGGAGCTATATTTTTATTCACCAACATGATATGTGTTTTGCTTGGAGCGTCTTGTATTATTTGTGTCTTTGTGTCTTAGTATGCCACAATCATCCTTTCTGTACATACCTTTTGAGAGAGCCATACATGAATTAAAATTTTATAGAATACTCTATGTGCTTCACTTATATCTTTTGAGCTAAGTAGTTTTGCTCTATGTGCTTCACTTATATATTTTGAGCTAAGTAGTTTTGATCTATGTGCTTCACTTATATCTTTTGAGCTAAGTAGTTTTGCTCTATGTGCTTCACTTATATCATTTGAGCGTTATAATTTTGCTCTATGTGCTTCACTTAGATCTTTTAGAGCACGGTGGTGGATTTGTTTTAAAGAAACTATTGATCTCTCATGCTTCACTTAAATTATTTTGAGAGTCTCTTAATAGCATGGTAATTTGCTTAATAATAATATGCTTGGTATTCAAGATTTGTGAAACTTTCTTTTGAGTGTGTTGAATACTAAGAAAAGATTGAAGCATGATAATTGTTTTGAGATATGGAGGTGATAATATTAAAGTCATGCTAGTTGAGTAGTTGTGAATTTAAAGAATACTTGTGTTAAAGTTTGTGATTCCCGTAGCATGCACGTATGGTGAACCGTTATGTGATGAAGTCAGAGCATGATTTATTTATTGATTGTCTTCCTTATGAGTGGTGGTCGGGGACGAGCGATGGTCTTTTCCTACCAATCTATCCCCCTAGGAGCATGCGCGTAATACTTTGCTTTGATAACTTCTAGATTTTTGCAATAAGTATATGAGTTCTTTATGACTAATGTTGAGTCCATGGATCATACGTACTCTCACCCTTCCACCTTTGCTAGCCTCTCTAATACCGCGCATCTTTCGCCAGTATCATACACCTACCATATACCTTCCTCAAAACAGCCACCATACCTACCTATTATGGCATTTCCATAGCCATTCCAAGATATATTGCCATGCAACTTTCCACCATCTAGTTCATCATGACACATTCATCATTGTCATATTGCTTAGCATGATCATGTAGTTGACATAGTATTTGTGGCAAAGCCACCGTTCATAATTTTTTCATACTTGTCACTCTTGATTCATTGCATATCCCAGTACACCGCCGGAGGCATCCATATAAAGTCATACTTTGTTTTAGAACCGAGTTGTAATCATTGAGTTGTAAATAAATAAAAG
>NC_041382.1:323992140-324029988 GCF_002162155.2 Triticum dicoccoides | reverse complement strand
AAGGCCAAAGAAAAAAAAGAAGGCCCAAAAAAAGAAAATAAATAAAAAGGGGCAATGCTACTATCTTTTTTTCCACACTTGTGCTTCAAAGTAGCACCATGATAATAGCGAGTCTCATATATTGCGCTTCAAAGTAGCACCATGATCTTCATAGTAGAGAGTCTCTCATGTTATCACTTTCATATACTAGTGGGAATTTTACATTATAGAACTTGGCTTGTATATTCCAATGATGGGCCTCCTCGAGTGCCCTAGGTCTTCGTGAGCAAGCAAGTTGGATGCACACCCACTAGTTTTTGTTGTTGAGCTTTCATACATTTATAGCTCTAGTGCATCCGTTGCATGGCAATCCCTACTCACTCACATTGATATCTATTGATGGGCATCTCCATAGCCCGTTGATACGCCTAGTTGATGTGAGACTATCTTCCCCTCCTTTTTGTCTTCTCCACAACCACCATTCTATTCCACCTATAGTGCTATATGCATGGCTCATGCTCATGTATTGCGTGAAGATTGAAAAAGTTTTGAAAAAGTTAGAGCATGAAACAATTTCTTGGCTTGCCATCGGGGTTGTGCATGATTTAAATACTTTGTGTGGTGATGATGGAGCATAGCCAGACTATATGATTTTGTAGGATAACTTTCTTTGGCCATGTTATTTTGAGAAGACATAATTGCTTTGTTAGTATGCTTGAAGTATTATTATTTTTATGTCAATATAAACTTTTGTCTTGAATCTTTCGAATCTGAATATTCATATCACAATTAAGAAGATTTACATTGAAATTATGCCAAGTAGCACTCCACATCAAAAATTCTATTTTTATCATTTACCACCTCGAGGACGAGCAGGAATTAAGCTTGGGGATGCCTGATACGTCTCCAACGTATCTATAATTTTTGATTGCTCCATGCTATATTATCTACTGTTTTGGACTATATTGGGCTTTATTTTCCACTTTTATATTATTTTTGGGAGTAACCTATTAACCGGAGGCCCAGCCTAGAATTGCTGTTTTTTTGCCTATTTCAGTGTTTTGGAGAAACAGAATATCAAACGGAGTCCAAACGGAATAAAATCTTCGGGAACGTGATTTTCTCACCGAACGTGATCCAGGAGACTTGGACCCTACTCCAGGGAGTCAAAGAGGAGGTCACGAGGGTGGGGGGCATGCCCCCCCCTAGGGCGCGCCCCCTGCCTCGTGGGCCCCTCGGTGCTCACCGACATACTTCTTCCTCCTATATATACACACGTACCCGCAAATGATCAGAACAGGAGCCAAAAACCTAATTCCACCACCGCAACTTTCTGTGTCCACGAGATCCCATCTTGGGGCCTGTTCAGGAGCTCCGCCGGAAGAGGTCCGTCATCATGGAGGGCTTCTACATCATCATAGCCTCTCCGATGAAGTGTGAGTAGTTTACCTCAGAGCTTTGGGTCCATAGTTAGTAGCTAGATGGCTTCTTCTCTCTCTTTGAATCTCAATACAAAGTTCTCCCCCTCTCTTGTGGAGATCTATTCGATGTAATCTTCTTTTTGCGGTGTGTTTATTGAGACCGATGAATTGTGGGTTTATGCTCAAGTCTATCTATGAATAATATTTGAATCTTGTCTGAATTCTTTTATGTATGATTGGTTATTTTTGCAAGTCTCTTTGAATTATCCGTTTGGTTTGGCCAACTAGATTGGTAGTTCTTGCCATGGGAGAAGTGCTTAGCTTTGGGTTCGATCTTGCGGTGTCCTTTCCTAGTGACAGAAGGGGCAGCAAGACACGTATTGCATCGTTGCCATCGAGGATAACAAGATGGGGTTTATTTCATATTGCATGAATTTATCTCTCTACATCATGTCATCTTGCTTAAGGCGTTACTCCGTATTGAACTTAATACTCTAGATGCATGCTGGATAGCGGTCGATGAGTGGAGTAATAGTAGTAGATGTAGAATCATTTCGGTCTACTTGTCACAGACGTGACACCTATATACATGATCATGCCTAGATATTCTCATAACTATGCTCAATTCTGTCAATTGCTCAACAATAATTTGTTCACCCACCGTAGAATACTTATGCTCTTGAGAGAAGCCACTAGTGAAACCTATGGCCCCCGGGTCTATTCTCATCATATCAATCTCCATCACTTTAATCTTGCTTTGCTTTTTTACTTTGCTTTTACTTTTTACTTTGCATCTTTATATCAAAAATACCAAAAAAATTATATCTATCAGATCTCACTCTCGTAAGTGACCATGAAGGGATTGACAACCCCTAATCGCGTTGGTTGCGAGTAGCTATCACTTTGTGCAGGTACGAGGGACTTGAGCGTGGCCTCCTACTAGATTGATACCTTGGTTCTCGAAAACTGAGGGAAATACTTACGCTACTCTGCTGCATCATCCCTTCCTCTTCGGGGAAAACCAACGCAAGCTCAAGATGTAGCAAACACCAAATAACATTTATTTAGGTTCAACACTAATCCTGAAGGTAAAGGGAGTGTGCGATGGTGATCACATCAGCCTTGGAATCACTTCTAACACACATTGTCACCTCGCTTTTAACTAGTCTCTGCAACTTTTGTTTCGAGTTACTAATCTTAGCAACTGAACCAATATCAAATACCTAGGGGTTACTACGAACACTAGTAAAATACACATCAATAACATGTATATCAAATATACCTTTGTTCACTTTGCCATCCTTCTTATCCGCCAAGTATTTAGGGTAGTTCCGCTTCCAGTGACTAGTCCCTTTGCAGTAGAAGCACTCAGTTCCAGGCTTGGGTCCAGCTTTGGGCTTCTTCCCGGGAGTGGCAACTCGCTTGCCATTCTTCTTGAAGTTCCATTTCTTTCCCTTTCCCTTTTTCTTGAAACTAGTGGTCTTGTTAACCATCAACACTTGATGCTCCTTATTGATATCTACCATCGCCGATTTCAGCATCACAAGAGCTCGGGAATCATTTTTGTCATCCCTTGCATATTATAGTTCATCAAGAAGTTCTAGTAGCTTGGTGATAGTGACAAGAGAACTTTGTCAATCACTATCTTATCTATAAGATTAACTCCCACTTGATTCAAGCAATTGTAGCACCCAGACATTCTGAGCATATGCTCACTAGTTGAGCCATTCTCCTCCAGCTTGTAGGCAAAGTACTTGTCAGAGGCCTGATACGTCCATTTTGCATCATGCTTTTATATTGATATTTATTGCATTATGGGCTGTTATTACACATTATGTCACAATACTTCTGCCTATTCTTTTTTATTTTACAAGGTTTAAATAAAGAGGGAGAATGCCGGCGGCTGGGATTCTGGGCTGGAAAAGGAGCAAATATTAGAGACCTATTCTGCACAGCTCCAAAAGTCCTGAATCTTCAACGAAGTCATTTTCAGAATATATAAAAAATACTGAGCGCAAGAAGTTCCGGAGGGGGCCACACCCTGCCCACGAGGGTTGGGGCGCGCCCTACCCCCCTGGGCGCGCCCCCTGCCTCGTGGGCCCCCTGGTGGCCCTCCGATGCCCATCTTCTGCTATATGGAGTCTTTTGATGAGGAAAAAAATCATAAGCCAGCTTTCGGGACGGGACTCCGCCGCCACGAGGCGGAACCTTGGCGGAATCAATCTAGGGCTCCGGCGGAGCTGTTCTGCCAAAGAAACTTCCCTCCGGGAGGGGGAAATCATTGCCATCGTCATCACCAACGATCCTCTCATCGGGAGGGGGTGAATCTCCATCAACATCTTCACCAGCACCATCTCCTCTCAAACCCTAGTTCATCTCTTGTATCCAATTCTTGTCTCCAAGTCTGGGATTGGTACCTGTGGGTTGCTAGTAGTGTTAATTACTTATTGTAGTTGATGCTAGTTGGTTTATTTGGTGAAAGATCATATATTCAAATCCTATATGCATATTAATATCCCTCTAATTATGAACATGAATATGCTTTGTGAGTAGTTACGTTTGTTCCTGAGGACATGGGAGAAGTCTTTCTATTAGTAGTCATGTGAATTTGGTATTCGTTCGATATTTTGATGAGATGTATGTTGTCTCTCCTCTAGTGGTGTTATGTGAACGTCGACTACATGACACTTCACCATTATTTGGGCCTATACGAAGGCATTGGAAAGTAATAAGTAGATGATGGGTTGCTAGAGTGACAGAAGCTTAAACCCTAGTTTATGCGTTGCTTCGTAAGGGGCTGATTTGGATCCATTTGTTTCATGCTATGGTTAGGTTTACCTTAATACTTTTGTTGTAGTTGCGGATGCTTGCAATAGAGGTTAATCATAAGTGGGATGCTTGTCCAAATAAGGATAGTACCCAAGCACCGGTCCACCCACATACCAAATTATCAAAGTACCAAACATGAATCATATGAACGTGATGAAAACTAGCTTGACGATAATTCCCATGTGTCCTCGGGAGTGCTTTTCTCTATATAAGAATTTGTCCAGGCTTGTCCTTTGCTACGAAAAAGATTGGGCCACCTTGCTGCACTTTATTTACTTTTGTTACTTGTTGCTCGTTACCAATTATCTTATCACAAAACTATCTGTTACCTATAATTTCAGTGCTTGCAGAGAATACCTAGCTGAAAACTGCTTATCATTTCCTTCTGCTCCTCGTTGGGTTCGACACTCTTACTTATCGAAAGGACTACTGACAGTGTCCTGTACTAGGGGGTACTTACCACGTCATGTCCCGATCTGTTAGATTGGTCCGAGGACCCCCATGGCCGTATACTCATGGGCCAGTTTGGACAGTTGCCGCATACATGGAAGATTCCACAAGACTTGGTGATCAAGACAAGGACTCCTCCCCATCGGTGTATTTGTCTAGGACTCTTGTTATCCTAGGCCTCTGGTGCATTATATAAACCGAGGTCAGGCTAGTCGATAGATCATATACAACAATCATACCATAGGCTAGCTTCTAGGGTTTTAGCCTCTACGATCTCGTGGTAGATCAACTCTTGTAATACTCATATCATCAATATCAATCAAGCAGGACATAGGGTATTACCTCCATCAAGAGGGCCCGAACCTGGGTAAACATCGTGTCCCCTGCCTTCTGTTACCATCGATCCTAAACGCACAGTTCGGGACCCCCTACCCGAGATCCGCCAGTTTTGACACTGACATTGGTGCTTTCATTGAGAGTTCCGCTGTGTGATCGACAAAAGGATCGATGGCTCGCCCGCAGATCAACTGCGACTTCGGCATCTTCGTCACCAGCTCGACTGGTCACCTTGGTTCGACCAAGAACTGCGCCCCGTGTTCGGATCACCATGTTCGGACGAGGGCCTTCATCAAACATCAACTCCGATCTCTATCAAGATCATGGAGGAATCATCCATGGAGCTCGGGGGCTCAACGTCAACATTGCCCTCAAGAAACCGCACTGTCTTTCTGGACAACAAACTTGTGTCCGCTGCCACCGCCTCCTCAAGTGTCTTTTTAACGGTCGCTTTGGTGGAATTGTGCGCAATTGAGTCTACAACAACCCTGGAAAATTTCATCGAGTTTCGATGGAGGAATCTCTGGCAATCCACGATATACCGGAGCCCTCTCAAATCTGAATGGGAATCTGGATGAGTTTATGGCATGGTGTTCAGCTTCTAGCTCGGACGTCCTTTGGAAGATCCAACCGTTGATCGGCTGCGGAATTCCTATATCTACCACCTCTCAAAATTTCAGCTCGATCCGACCGTCCAAACTTCGGGAACCTTTCAATTAGTGCATCACTTTTCGGATCTGTTTTCTGCGCGAAAATGAATCCGACCCGAGTTCGTCTTTTTATGAACGGGATTTTGGACATCCCTTTTGAAGGAAGTTTTGTATGGCGTATTATGTTTTGTTCCCGAACACATCTCACAAACTTTAAGATCTTTTGAACATGATCTTCAACATCATGCTGGTGTCAAACCAGTCCGGCAATATTGCTCCACGGCTGCCGACCTACGCTAGACACGTCGTCACTTTGTTGAGCCGAGCTCAACTTCTTTGGATCATCATCTCGGCAAGCCGAACAAGAGTCCGGCATCACGAAGGATAAATCACCACCAACATCGCCACCCCATGGATTACACGGAGCGGGCATACCGGCATCACCGCACGGTCACATCATCAAACCGGCATCGACCACGTCACGACCTACATCGGCATGGCCGCACTATTGCTTCTTCAAGCTGGTATCCATCACACCGACCTACTTCGACTCATCGGCTGACATCGAGACTTCGACATTTCGGCTGGACCGGGGGCTTCGCCATCTCTTCATCAACCTACTCCGGACACTTCGGCGTCACTAGCCGACCAACTCCGTCACGTTAGCTGGACCGAGGGCTTTGCCTCGGCGAGCCAACCTTTGCCAGCATTGCCATGCCGTCGTTTTATCGCCCATCAGGCAATGGGTGTGCCGATCGAGTCCCAATTTTGGGAATCACCTTCATTCGTATTGCTACAACAAATAAACCAGGTGCTATTAATCCCAGTATTTTTTGCTTGTTTGGGTTCATTTTTCCCAAGGAATTATTACTCTGGCTTGTCCATCATATGTACACATGTCTATCAAATGGTGGCCGCATTAACAACGGTCGTGTGGTGGTTCGGTCAGTTTCCGTACATAGTCCAGCGAACGCTGCATTCGGAACTCGGACCGACCTGTGAATTCAGGCTTTGTCGCGCCTTTACCGCATCACGCCGACGCCCTTCATCGACATTGACTTCGGCACCAGGCCATATTTCTTTTATTACTCATTTTGCATAAATTATTTATTATGCAATAATTTTTTAATTATTATTATTACTGTTATCTCTGGTTTGCACTATTTTTTGTGCACAGGAAAATGATCTGGGGACTTCGTCGGTCTGTTTTGACCGTGCTATGTCATCACTTCGGCGTGTCGAGCTCTCCGCTCCGCCACCTCGGGACCGGCTTGGGGGATGGAACCTTGTCCCGGATCAAGCTCGGACCGCGTCATCAATGCCGAACACATTAACCAGCTAAGTCGCTTTCATGCTCAAAGTTTTATTTTTTAACTTGTGTTCGGTTCGACCAAGCATTATACCATTTTGGAAAAAAGTTGCTTGTAAAAAATTTCCTTGTCCAAACTTTGTTTGTGAAGCACAAATTCAAATACCCCGTTTATTTGGGGGCTTCCTTTATGAAGCTTTTTGCATATGATTATACTTGTACGGCTTCGTTCCTTGTTCGTGTATTACGTCACAATATGCACCATATTGATTTAAGCGATTTGCAAGCTGGGTTGCCTTGCTCATGTGCTTAGCCCTACGTTCCCAATTGTTCGGCTAGGGTGTAAAGGGAGCACCTCTGCGATTGTCACGACCGGGTCCTCCGAGCTCTGACCTCAGACTGGGTGAAGCCGAAAGCTAGCGCTCTTATTGTTTTCAATCATGGTCGGCACACAACGGAACTCATGAGTACAAAAAATCTATTGCACAAGTCTCATAGTAATAATGAGCACCGAAGAAAGGTATCGGTGGGGGTACTATTTTCTTCGAAGATGCTTTTTACACTTCGTCTGTAATATAGCATAAGTTCCCTGAGTGCACTTTGTCTGTTACAGCCTTATGGCCCGGTTGCCTGGTTATCGGAAACACTGTCGATATTCTCGACAGGTGGAGTACATAACACTTTTCGGTCCTTGACCGAAGAGGGAGAAGCCGACGGTCGGTTGAGACGTGTTTAAAGTTCGGGTGAACAAAGATATGATATTAGTACTTCGGTACATACAATCATTATACATAAAATTCTTTTACCCAAGTCACTTGGGGGCTCTTAAATTTATATGAGCCGTTTTATAATAAGTGTTCTTCTTCTTAGTTGTTGCAAAGTTTTTATTACTATCATTATTCATCACTCCTTTTTTCGACACGAGTGTGTGGTCACTAGCCGAGGAGCCTAATTTATCTCTCAAAGCTGCTAGAGTTTAGTTTGCTAAACTGGCCTAATGAGAAGTACTCCGCCTTCGGGATAGGAGGTTGAAGCCGTAGGCTGACCCGCTTGAAGTCTTGAGATCGGATGTGTCATATTAATGCACGACGGAAGCACTCCTTTTTTCTAAGACCAATTTTCGGATTGGCACCGAACACTTGATCTTGTTCGGACGTCATGTTTTTACTGACGTTTTTTTGGTTTTCCAAGCTTTTGGCACTTTTAAACTATTTGTGTGTTTTCAGCACAAGTCTCGCAGTGCAACGCCGGACACCTTTAGAGATTCGGCAAAAACATTCTCGGATATTGCTATATATGCATCGGTGTCGAATTGTGTCTTCGGTCAATAGTTGGGTTGCCCGGCTCCTGCACTTGCTTCCTACGTTCCGCTTTGTTCGGCTAGGCGTGCAAAGGGAGAACCACTGCGATTGTGCTTCCAGCTCACATGGTTAAGCACCTCAGTGGAGAAAGCCAAAAACTGACTGTCACAATAAGCGTAAACTGGTCAGCGATCTGACGACTGTGTTAAATGATGGGCCATTCATAACAATGGCCGAAGTGTTTACGGCTTGACCTCGACTGTCGCCAAACACTACTGGGGGCTATTAACTGGCCTCCCAAACTAAATCCTCAATATTTTGCTCTTACATTAGAGCTGGGGTTTCATGATCATGCTTGGCATGACAACCCAAAGAAACGAACCGATAGCGGGACTATTTTCTTTGGAAGACATTTCTTATGTTAAACAGTAATATAACATATCTCTCTGCGTACCTTTGTTTATAAAACCGTATGGTCGGATTGCCTTGTTTGTCTTTCCCTCATAAAGGCTTTATAAAGTAGGACAAACACTCCTCGGCTTCTGGCCGAGGAGGTGGAAGACGATGGTCGGTCAACAAAGTTTTGTACAATGCGGATCCGAGCATTAATGACGTAAAGTACTTGGATACATAGAGTCATTACACATAATTTGTGATTTTACTATGGATATTGATCCTTAATTCGGCCACCCGTGCCCGCATTAAGGCTCGGGGGCTACTGGGCCTCGGGATTATTATTTACAAATATTAAAGGGGCACATCGATCCCATGATCTGGTGTTGCCACCCGACCAATGTCTTGGGGGCAACTGCATTGCGTGTCCAATGCAGAAAATTTTATGTGCAATATAGTTTCCAAGGAGATTTTGATCCTCAGGTTGGTCGGCTGCACCCAATCTGAGCCTCGAGGACTGAGCACGCCGCTTTTTGTGTCCCGAAGTATTCTGCCGAGCTAGGACTTGATCCTCAGGCCGATTTTGCAAATCAACTCGAGTCTCAGCGGCTACTGGGATCGGCGGTCTTACGTCATCCTTCAGGTTCATCTCGGGTTTTAGACCGATACACACCTTGAGGGCTACTGGCTGTATATCTCGGCAGAGAATAAATTGCACCAATAAAAAAATATTGACAAAAAATCGGCCCACAGTCGGGGTAGTGCACCACCTCGGAAGCAGTCCGGCATAAAGCTCGGGCGCTAGTGGCTGGCTCCATAGAGGGCATTTCCGCCATTAAGCTTGGCTAAACTCCTTCAACTTTTTTGGACCAAGATGATCTATGAAATCTTGGATATAGTCCGGCGTTGGAGCTCGGAAGCAGTCCGGCATTGGTGCTCGGCTGCAAAAGATACCTCGAATGCAGTCCGGCGTTGGAGCTCAGATGCAAGAGGACACTGCCTCCCGGGAACAACTTCAAACCCGAGGTGTGGCATAAAAATAACAAGGCATTCATAAAGGCCGGAAACTTAAAGGGGCTCCTCGGATACTTGACGTGTAAACCCGTCGAATGCATTTCAGCAATCCTCAAGATCGAAGATGAGAAGATTTGTTGAACCAGTTTTAAACACCGACAACCGAAGATGAAGAACAGTTCGGAAGAATCGAGGAGCATCCCTAACTTGAAGAGCAGTTCAGGGGCTACTGACGGTGTCCTGTACTAGGGGGGTACTCACCACGTCGTCTCCCGACCTGTTAGATTGGGCCGAGGACCCCCATGGCCGTATACTCATGGGCCAGTTCGGACAGTTGCCGCATACATGGAAGATTCCACAAGACTTGGTGATCAAGACAAGGACTCCTCCCCACCGGTGTATTCGGCTAGGACTCTTGTTATCCTAGGCCTCTGGTGCATTATATAAACCGAGGCCAGGCTAGTCACACCCACCGGTGTATTCGGCTTGGACTCTTGTTATTCTAGGCCTCTGGTGCATTATATAAACCGAGGCCAGGCTAGTCGATAGATCATATACAACAATCATACCATAGGCTAGCTTCTAGGGTTTTAGCCTCTATGATCTCGTGGTAGATCAACTCTTGTAATACTCATATCATCAATATCAATCAAGCAGGACGTAGGGTATTACCTCCATCAAGAGGGCCCGAACCTGGGTAAACATCGTGTCCCCTGCCTCCTGTTACCATCGATCCTAGATGCACAGTTTGGGACCCCCTACCCGAGATCCACCGGTTTTGACACCGACAACTACGATAGATCCCCTATACTTGTGGGTCATCAAGACTCTTTTCTGGCACCGTTGTCGGGGAGTGAAGCGCCTTTGGTAGGTGGAATTTGGTAAGGAAAAATTTATATAGTGTGCTGAAATTTACTGTTACTTGTTACTATGGAAAGTAATCCTCTAAGGGGCTTGTTCGGGGTATCTTCACCCCGACCAGTAGAGCAAAGTGTTGCTCGTCAACCTATTGAACCTACTTAAAATGAAAATGTCTACTTTGGGATTCCTTCGGGTATGATAGAAAAACTGCTAGCTAATCCTTTTATATGTGGATGAAGTTTGTGGATTATTTAAGCTTGCAGGTGTGCCTAGTGATGTTATGAAGAAGAAGGTCTTCCCTTTATATTTGAAGGGAGATGCATTGACATGGTATGGGCTATGTGATGATATGGGGTCATGGAACTACAAATGATTGAAATTGGAATTTCATCAGAAGTTTTATCCTATGCATCTTGTTCATCGTGATCGCAATTATATATATAATTTTTGGCCACGCGAAGGAGAAAGCATCGCTCAAGCTTGGGGGAGGCTTAAGTCAATGTTATATTCATGCCCCAATCATGAGCTCTCAAGAGAAATGATTATTCAAAAATTTTATGCTCGGCTTTCTGATAACAACCGCACCATGCTCGATACTTCTTGTGCTGGCTCTTTTATGATGAAGACTATTGAATTCAAATGGGATTTATGGGAAATAATTAAACGCAGCTCTGATGATTGGGATCTCGACGAAGGTAAGGAGTCAGGTATGACACCTAAGTTTGATTGTGTTAAATCTTTTATGGATACCGATGTTTTCTGTAAATTTAGCACTAAATATGGACTTGACTCTGAAATAGTAGCTTCTATCTGTGAATCTTTTGCTACTCATGTTGATCTACCTAGGGAGAAGTGGTTTAAATATCATCCTCCCATAGAAGTAAAAGTAGTTGCACCTATTAAAGTTGAAGAAAATACTGTCACTTATAATGATCCTATTGTTCTGTAGCGACCCGACCCGAATGGATCAAGTCTCTGTGCTTAAGTGTCATCCCTGGATCGGTATGCTAACACACACAGTACTCTAGGATTTATAACAGAGGTAAATCACATTTATAAAGTAACGTAAATACTATTACCTCAATCCAAAATAGCGGAAGTAACAAGGTTGTGGATTCCCATCAACACCAACGGCAAAGTTGAGTGTAGAAATCGTAACCCTAACGTATCACTTACTCGTCATAAGAAATCCTGCAACATGAGACGTTGCAGCCACAAAGGGTTAGTACATTGAATGTACTGGCAAATTCACACCATAGAGAATGATGAACAATGGCTATCACTACATGCATATTTGGCTGGTGGAAAAGCTCTATGGTTATAAGGTTTTTGCGAAAAGCCAATTTTTCCCTACTTCAAAGGAATAAATTTATTTAAGTATCATGGTGGTTGTTAAACATTGAGAATGGTTGACAGCATTCTCAATCCCAATTAAGTAACATAATTAAACCCAACAATATTCGTTTAAAGTAACATGATGAGATCAACAGGATAATCCAAGAACTAGATACTCAAGATGTCCATAACCGGGGACACGGCTAATCATGATTAGTTTATACACTCTGCAGAGGTTTGCGCACTTTTCCCCACAAGACTCGATCGCCTCCGTTTGGTTTCTCGCACTACATTGTGTTTGAGAAGACGGATGACCAAGACATAGTCTTTCAGAAGCGCTAGCACCTTACGATCGGGTAGACCGTACCACCTACATCCCCTACATCTGCTAGTCTACCACTGTAAGAGTTCGCACGACTTAGTCAACTATGCTAGAGCCCATAATAGCTTGTGGCTGCACACGGAAGTTTCTAGCATGAATAATCTTATGATCCCTTTGAGCCTGGGTGGCGGACCGTAGGACGATCACACGGTATATCACCGGGATCTCCTAGGACAACACAGGTATATCCCCAGGTGTCCGGGCAAGTCCACTGTATATCCCCAGGGTGCCCCTAGCAATCCACCCAAATGTGTATTCAAGTTGCCACCTTAAGTTGAACCATTAAATAACAATCTCACATTTGTCATGGATTTCACTCATACCCAAACCACGTCTACGAGCATAGCATAGCAATATAAGCAACACATAGAAGTAACTCCCAAGGGTTTGATAGTAACAGGGCAATAGGTTCCTACGTCATCAACTACTTCCCAATCCCACAATTTAATTAGATCCTAATCATGCAATGTTTGAGGTTTAATCTAATGCAATGAAAACTAGGTATGAAGGGGATATGATGAAAGTGTGAACTTGCCTGCAATGTTGATGAAGATGATTTGCACTCAAAACTCTTGATAGTTCTACTCGTCACACTCCGGTCAATCTATCGTAAGCAAGCAATAGTAACCACACATAAGCAATCACTCAAAAGATCAGAAAGATTGAAGAAGTCGATTCGGAAAACATCAAAACCAAGCAAATAGCTCTTGCAACATAAAACAATTTCTAACAGTACCAACATTATATGAATTTGGTCTTATCAGAAAGTTTAGGTCAAGAGCTTCGATTTGCAAAAAGAATCAACTCAAACAGAGCTACGAAACTCAAGTTATGATCAAACAAAGTTTGAATTCAAATCTGATCTAATTAAAATTTTAAACTTTTCAAAAACATGTTTGAGTTGTTGTACTGGATAGAGGAGATCATAATGAAGATGTGGGCGTTGGTTTCGTTGGATTTGGATAAACGGACAAAAAGTTGTGATCGTTTGAAGAACAGGGACTAAACTGTAAAAGAACTAACTACTAACAGGTCCCTGTCTGAAATATATCAGAAAAAGAAAAAATAACTAAAAAGCGAATGTTCATTACAGAAGCTAAAGAACGAAAATCGTTCGCTGAGTACACCTAACCAGTGAATGTTCGCAAAATAACTTAACCCAAAACAAATTAACCGATTTAAACTAGAAAAAAAACCGGGCGGGTTACGGTTTATACCGGTTCACCCAAAAGAACCGGCGACGGCGGTGGTTACTCCGGCGAGATAGGATGGCGGCGCGGCGACTCTGGCGAACTCGGGGACGGTGGCTCCGGGCGTCGCGGGAGGCGATGAAGGCGTCGGGGAGGGGCGGCGCTGGGCGGCGGGTGCGGTGGTGGCGACGGCGGTGGTCGTCGGCGGCGAGAGAGGCGGCTTCGGGCGGAGCTCGACGGATCTCGCCGGCGGCGCGAGATGCGGAAGAAGGGGCGCTGGCAGAGAGGGAAACGGGGCCCGGGGCTCCGGATTTATAGGGAGGGGAGGAGGTGGCGTGGAGGAGGGGCAAGGGGAGGCGGCGGCGGAGTCCTGGCGGCGTACGGCGCCGACGATGGCGTGCGGCTGCGGGAGTTCGTCCCGAGCTCGGGGACGAGCGGCGTGGGCCGTCTGGGCCATGGCCTGGCGAACAGGGCCGGCCCGGTCCGGTCGGTCCGAAGATTTTTTTTAATAAAACATTTTCTCAGAAAATAAAACAGAAAAATAAATAAATATATATTATATAGGCATAATATATACCAAAATTTCTAGAAAAAGCTTTTCTACGAGGTAAACATTTTCATAACTTCAAATAAAATCCACACAAATTCAGATAAATCAAAGAGTGCTACTGGTCTATTAAAATCCAACAAAAATCATTTTAAAAAATACCAAAATGAATTCTAATTTATTTATCTCCAATTTTCTGATGTAGGGAATCATGTTACCCTATTTTCCATATATTTTATTTTTGGAGAAAAATAATTTGAATAAAACTCAAATAACTCCAAATTGAAAATAATTTCAAAAGGACTTTGAAATTGATCCTTTGAAACTCCCAACTCATATTTCATATAATTTGAAGAAGTCATTTTATCTTCTCTCGTGAAAATCATTGAGTTGCTTAGAGTTTCTGAATTGGAATATTTTAAAATGAAATTCAAATATTTTCAACAACCCTTTGTCATTTAAATAATGGAAGAAGTCATGTCATCTTCTCTCCAGGGTTTTGTGATGAAAAGCATTTGAATTCACGGGGATCAAAAGAAAAGGTGAAAGTTTGGGAATGTCCTTTTATTCCCTCTCATTTAACTTTCAAAAGCTTCGGATTTCACTCAATCAATCACACAACAATCAAACAATCAATCAATCTATCTATTTATTATAACATTCCAAAATTTAGAATTTTGGGATGTTACAAACCTACCACCCTTAAAAGGAATCTCGTCCTCGAGATTCGGAGAGGCTAGAAAGAAATAGGTTAGGTTCGGGGTCTTCTCAAAATCCATCGATCGTCACACGGGGTCTGGGGTGCTACCACCCTTAGAAGCATGGTTACTGTTCCATCAAAACTCATATACTCCATCATTATTCTTGACAGTGTCGGTCTTCTCAGATCCTCGAGAAAATTCCTTCTCTGAGCTCTTCCGGTAGTGGCATAACCTTTTCCTCAATTCTTCTGTCTTTCATCTGGGTAAGGTTCTTCCGAGACTGGGTCTTCTTAGCTGACGGGTCAGGCGCCAATACTAAACAACTATCGATATCTCATGGTGGTCAACCATTTATGGTTTCTCCTGCAGGAAATGGGTCTAGGCTTCTTTCTCACCATATGTCCTACGATTGGCAACAGCTGCCGTGTACAAGGGAAAAATACTTATACCATTCTAAGTTTAAACAGGGTTTTGATCGTCGTCTCTTTACTATAGGTAAGTCACTCAGATTTACCATCCCACATAGCAAGGCGAATAATAAGAGTAAGTCGGTATGGTGATCAATCCATCCCGCACCCAAATCATTACCTTGTATACGGTTTAGCGAATCTCGCATTCTAACACTCGGTCATCCTTACAAGCATTGCAGAATTTCTCTTGTCGATCAACTGGGTTCGGATAAATCCATGGATTCTGCAAGCCAAACAATCATCTATCGTTCCTTCATCACTCTTAGGTTTGCGTAAACTCCTATAAGATCGTCTATCGATAAACGTCGTATCTTCCTCCAGGGTTTTTTCCTTCAGCAAGAATGTGCTTGCTTCTTGGTAGGTCCTGGGGCCTGTGGGTTATGGCCCATCTTATCACTTGTAGTCCTTGAACTTATCATCGGGCAACTGATCATTATTCCAACTTCCAACTTCCTAGTATTCTTAAATCCATCCAATTGTACTGTCTTTCTTCCTTCTATTGGCACAAAACTAGGACATGTTTACTCAGACTCATCATGGAATTTCCATTGATCCATATTTCTGACATCATACCTCCTTTATATCCAATAGCAATTCATCTCTTCATCCTCGTGGGATATCCCTCATACCGAGATAAAAACCTATACTTATGAAGTCCATATTCACTTCGTGGAACATCATTATCCTTTCCAGGGTCAAGCGTCCTTACAGGTTAATATTGGCCATCTCTGCATGGCACTTCTTCAACTGGGAAACGTGAAACACATCATGAACTCCTGACTCCTTCGGGTGACTCCAACTTGTAGGCCAATTCTCTCATACGCTCCAAAACTCGGTATGTCCTACAAATCTCGGGGCTAATTTTCCCTTAACTCCAAATCGTTTAATTCCTCGCAGAGGGAACACATGAAGACATGCTCTGTCTCCAATTTCATAGACTACCTCCTTGAGTTTTTAAGTCTGCATAACTCTTCTGCCTGGACTGAGCTACCTTCAGTCTATCTCGAATCAACTTAACATTCTCTTCTGACTCCTTGATCACATTTGGTCCAACAACTGACGGTCTCCAATTTCATCCCACATACTCTTGGGGTATCACACATATTGAGACAAAACTCGTATTCATTTTGTCCGAAATCCACTCAGTGGAGTATCCTTATATTTTCCAGTGATCAAGGGTTCTTACATGGTACTACCACCCTTAAAATGCACAAATCTTCCATAGACCATATTTCTCATATCCTCAGAATGGCCAAAATTCTTCTTCATAGAGTAACAACTCATAAAATCCATATCAGTACCAACGATGCTAACTTTTATTCATTCTCAAGTGATTACAATCTCTCGCTTTTCCATTACATGTCTCAACTCAACACCTCAATATAAAAGAAAATGTTCTCACTTCTACTACTCCATTTCTTTTGTTGCAAACTCAACTATCTAGCACAAGTTTCCTTCTCCTTGGGGCATTCTCTGGCAAAGTGCCCTGCTCCATTACAACTAAAACATATTACTTCTGACAAGTATCGAGGTTTCCTTTTTGGGCAACTGTTGAGGTAGTGCCCTGACTCCTTGCACCTGTAATAGGAGATACGACTCAGGTCCTTCCTGGAATCCAATCTGCTTCTCTTCCTAGACCTTTCCATGCCAATCATGGCTTCTATTTCTTGTGGGTCATACTCTACTTCCTCTGTCGGGAATTCTACTAGATCCCCATTCAAACAATTTTGGGAGATCTGTCCTTCTTCTCCACATGAATAGCAAGACTTAGTGCAGGGTTTACTTGGGTCTTCTTTAGGTGTGTCCTCCATCTCTTCCTTCATTATGGTTTCTTCTAAAATTTCCATAAAGGCTCCTTTCTTTACTTCTTTCTTCAGCTGTACGGTTCGTTGTACCATGGGGTAAATGTGACACCGAGCAGGATAGTGGGTAGTCCCTTCACACAAGAAACAAGTAATCTGCCTAGTTGGGCATTCATCAACTGGGTGACTTCCTTCATAGTTAGGGCATTCATCCTTGTGTTCTTTATGGGTGTGTCCTATTTCTCCACAAATCTTGCATGCACAAGGTTTCCTTATATCCTTTCCATAAGACTTCAACTTCTGGGACACAATGTGAGATCTTTGCAGAGTCAACTTTAATTCTTTCCAAGTGGTTACTCCTTGCCATCCATTGATGGTTTGGTACATCCTCCACCAAGTAGCAGCACCTCTTTCAAAGCACTGAAGAGCATGCTGGGTCATATCATTTCCAGCTATAGGGTTATTCCCCATGTGATCCTCCATGTTCTGAATCCATCGGTCTGTCTCCAACTGACTCATCGGTACAGAAAATACAAGCTCATCTCCATTCATCCTCTATAGGGTCCATGGGTTTGGGGTGAGATAAGAGAGATAGAGAGGGATACACACAATGCAAACAAAAGTTTTGAAAATACAGATTTTATTTGTGGCCGTCGGGAAAAACATCAAACAAATGATAGCTCACAAACGTCGCATCTAACGTAGGTATATAACAGGGGTTTGGTCTTCTAAAGGCCAATAAATCTTCAACATCTCCAAACTCTTCAAGCCTTGTTCATGCCTCCAATGGCTTCTTCCGATCATGCTTGTCTTTCTCAAGTTCTTTTGCCAGATCAACTCTGTTGTAGCAAAGTCTCTCGTGACGTCCTTTAATATTTCTGGAGTTGCATTCCAAACTTCTAGGTTTCAACATCCTTGGCATGAACCATAGTCTAGTTCCTGACAAATCTCTGGTATCTCGAGGTTTTGCTCCTCCAGCTTGGCTACTTTCAGCTTCTGGGTCCCGTGTTCTTCACGAACTGCTTCCTTGTCAAAATACAGCTTCCTACGGGTCCATCTGAAAACTCCTGATGTAGTTCTCCAGATCCTGGTGATGCACCAGCTAAGGTTAAAACTGCACCTCTTCCTGATAGATGCTCCATCAGCCTTCTACCATCCAATCCTTCCATGCATACGCATGCTTAACTCAGCACGGTGACAATACCATAAGCGGGAGATAACTTCATGGATAGTTGTGTTTCTGCTCTTGTCATTTCCATGAGCTATCATTCCATAGTTGATATCTCCTGCCTTAGGGTTTTCTTGACAAATCCTTGAGTTCTTAACTCTACATGCTCCGGTCTTTCTCCGATACACCTTGATCTCGGGTATTGACAACTTCCATATTTTGCCAAGTTCCATAAGGGTAGCCTTCCTAGGTCATACAAATCTGGGAATTCTTCAGAGCCTTCAAATTCTCCTAGTCTTCGGAGTCTTCAACCGTTGTAGTTTCCATTATTCAGATGCACGGAAAATACTCTTCATTCCGAAGCGGTCTTAGTTGTCCAATATCTTGTACTTCTTAGAGTGGTCTCATCCGTCGAATCTTTGAGTGGTCAAAAGGGAAAAGGGGTATGGTCTCACTAAAGGGAATTTTTGAATAAGCTCAGAAGAGAAGAAAGGTAAAAGGTTTTTTTTTGAAGGGAAAGTTGTAGAGAAAAATCTTTGCTATGGGCTTGCCAGTTTCTAGGGTCACGTCCTACAGTCAACATGTGCTCTGATACCATCTTGTAGCGACCCGACCCGAACGTATCAAGTCTCTGTGCTTAAGTGTCATCCCTGGATCGGTATGCTGACACACACAGTACTCGAGGATTTATAACAGAGGTAAATCACATGTATAAAGTAACGTAAATACTATTACCTCAATCCAAAATAGCAGAAGTAACAAGGTTGTGGATTCCCATCAACACCAACGGCAAAGTTGAGTGTAGAAATCGTAACCCTAACGTATCACTTACTCGTCGTAAGAAATCCTGCAACATGAGACGTTGCAGCCACAAAGGGTCAGTACATTGAATGTACTGGCAAATTCACACCATAGAGAATGATGAACAATGGCTATCACTACATGCATATTTGGCTGGTGGAAAAGCTCTATGGTTATAAGGTTTTTGCGAAAAGCCAATTTTTCCCTACTTCAAAGGAATAAATTTATTTAACTATCATGGTGGTTGTTAAACATTGAGAATGGTTGATAGCATTCTCAATCCCAATTAAGTAACATCATTAAACCCAACAATATTTGTTTAAAGTAACGTGATGAGATCAACAGGATAATCCAAGAACTAGATACTCAAGACGTCCATAACCGGGGACACGGCTAATCATGATTAGTTTATACACTCTGCAGAGGTTTGCACACTTTTCCCCACAAGACTCGATCGCCTCCGTTTGGTTTCTCGCACTACATGGTGTTTGAGAAGACGGATGACCGAGACATAGTCTTTCAGAAGCGCTAGCACCTTACGATCGGGTAGACCATACCACCTACATCCCCTACATCTGCTAGTCTACCACTGTAAGAGTTTGCACGACTTAGTCAACTATGCTAGAGCCCATAATAGCTTGTGGCTGCACACGGAAGTTTCTAGCGTGAATAATCTTATGATCCCTTTGAGCCTGGGTGGCGGACCGTAGGATGATCACACGGTATATCCACGGGATCTCCTAGGAAAACATGGGTATATCCCCAGGTGTCCGGGCAAGTCCATTGGTATATCCCCAGGGTGCCCCTAGCAATCCACCCAGATGTGTATTCAAGTTGCCACCTTAAGTTGAACCATTAAATAACAATCTCACATCTGTCATGGATTTCACTCATACCCAAACCACGTCTACGAGCATAGCATAGCAATATAAGCAACATGTAGAAGTAACTCCCAAGGGTTTGATAGTAACAGGGCAATAGGTTCCTACCTCATCAACTACTTCCCAATCCCACAATTTAATTAGATCCTAATCATGCAATGTTTGAGGTTTAATCTAATGCAATGAAAACTGGGTATGAAGGGGATATGATCAAAGTGTGAACTTGCCTGCAATGTTGATGAAGATGATTCGCACTCAAAACTCTTGATAGTTCTACTCGTCACACTCTAGTCAATCTATCGTAAGCAAGCAATAGTAACCACACATAAGCAATCACTCAAAAGATCAGAAAGATCGAAGAAGTCGATTCGGAAAACATCAAAACCAAGCAAATAGCTCTTGCAACATAAAACAATTTCTAACAGTACCAAAATTATATGAATTTGGCCTTATCAGAAAGTTTAGGTCAAGAGCTTCGATTTGCAAAAAGAATCAACTCAAACAGAGCTACGAAACTCAAGTTGTGATCAAACAAAGTTTGAATTCAAATCTGATCTAATTCAAATTTTAAACTTTTCAAAAACATGTTTGAGTTGTTTTACTGGATAGAGGAGATCATAACGAAGATGTGGGCGTTGGTTTTGTTGGATTTGGATAAACGGACAAAAAGTTGTGATCGTTTGAAGAACAGGGACTAAACTAAAGAACTAACTACTAACAGGTCCCTGTCTGAAAAATATCAGAAAAAGTAAAAAAAAACTAAAAAGCAAACGTTCATTACAGAACGCTAAAGAATGAAAATTGTTCACTGAGTATACCTAACCAGTGAATGCTCGCAAAATAACTTAACCCAAAAAAATTAACCGATCTAAACTAGAAAAAAACCGGGCGGGTTACGGTTTATACCGGTTCACCCAAAAGAACCGGCGACGGTGGTGGTTACTCCGGCGAGACGGGATGGTGGCGCGGCGGCTCCGGCGAACTCGGGGACGGTGGCTCCGGGCGTCGCGGGAGGCGACGAAGGCGTCGGGGAGGGCGGCGCTGGGCGGCGGCTGCGGTGGTGGCGACGGCGGTGGTCGTCGGCGGCGAGAGAGGCGGCTTCGGGCGGAGCTCGGCGGATCTCGCCGGCGGCGCGAGATGCGGGAGAAGGCGGCGCTGGCAGAGAGGGAAACGGGGCGCGGGGCTCCGGATTTATAGGGAGGGGAGGAGGTGGCGTGGAGGAGGGGCAAGGGGAGGCGGCGGCGGAGTCCTGGCGGCGTACGGCGCCGGCGATGGCGTGCGGCTGCGGGAGTTCGTCCCGAGCTCGGGGACGAGCGGCGTGGGCCGGCTGGGCCATGGCCTGGCGAACTGGGCCGGCCCGGTCCGGTCGGTCCGAAGATTTTTTTTTAATAAAACATTTTCTCAGAAAATAAAAACAGAAATAAATAAATAAATAAATAAATATTATATAGGCATAATATATACCAAAATTTTCAGAAAAAGCTTTTCTACGAGGTGAACATTTTTATAACTTCAAATAAAATCCACACAAATTCAGATAAATCAAAGAGTGCTACTGGTCTATTAAAATCCAACAAAAATCATATTAAAAAATAACAAAATGAATTCAAATTTATATCTCCAATTTTCTGATGTAGGGAATCATGTTACCCTATTTTCCATATATTTTATTTTTGGAGAAAAATAATTTGAATAAAACTCAAAGAACTCCAAATTGAAAATAATTTCAAAAGGACTTTGAAATTGATCCTTTGAAACTCCCAACTCATACTTCATATAATTTGAAGAAGTCATTTTATCTTCTCTCGTGAAAATCATTGAGTTGCTTAGAGTTTCTGAATTGGAATATTTTCAAATGAAATTCAAATATTTTCAACAACCCTTTGTCATTTAAATAATGGAAGAAGTCATGTCATCTTCTCTCCAGGGTTTTGTGATGAAAAGCATTTGAATTCACGGGGATCAAAAGAAAAAGGTGAAAGTTTGGGAAAGTTCTTTTATTCCCTCCCATTTAACTTTCAAAAGCTTCGGATTTCACTCAATCAATCATAAAACAATCAAACAATCAATCAATCTATCTATTTATTATAACATTCCAAAATTTAGAATTTTGGGATGTTACATGTTCCTACTGCTTATGTTGAGAAACCACCTTATCCTGTTAGGATAAAAGATCATGCTAAAGCTTCAACTGTGGTTCGTAAAAGCAATATTAGAACCTATACACCTCCTGAGCAAGTTAAAGGTTAACCTAATATTGCTATTGTTAAAGATCTCTTGTCTGATAATATTGATGGGCATGTTATTCATTTCTGTGATGAGACTGCTAGACTTGCTAAACCTTGTGCTAAAGATAAAATAGACCCGTGGTAGGCATGCCTGTTATTTATGTTAAAATAGGAGATCATTGTTATCATGGCTTATGTGATATGGGTGCCAGTGCTAGTGCTATACCTCATGACTTATACAAAGAAATTATGCATGATATTGCACCTGCTAAGATAGAAGATATTGATGTTACCATTAGGCTTGCCAATAGAGATACCATATCACCCATTGGAATTGTTGGAGATGTTGAAGTCTTGTGTGGGAAAACTAAATATCCTGCTGATTTTCTTGTTCTTGGTTCCCCACAAGATAGCTTTTGTCCCATTATATTTGGTTGACCCTTCTTGAACACAGTTAATGCTAAGATAGATTGCGAAAAGGATGTTGTTACTATTGGTTTAGATGATATGTCTCATGAGTTTAATTTCTCTAAATTTCGTAGACAACACCGTGAAGAGGAATTGCCTAGTAAAGATGAAATTATTGGTCTTGCTTCTATTGTCGTGCCTCCTAGTGATCCTTTAGAACAGTATTTGCTAGACCATGAAAATGACATGTTTATGAATGAAAGAAGGGAAATAGATGAAATATTGTTTAAACAGGAACCCATCCTGAAACACAATTTGCCTATCGAAATCCTAGGGGATCCTCCTCCACCCAAGGGTGATCCCGTGTATGAGCTCAAAACGTTACTTGATACTCTTAAATATGCTTATCTTAATGAGAAAAAGATATATCCTGCTATTATTAGTGCTAACCTTTCAGAGCATGAAGAAGATAGATTATTGAAAACTCTGAAGAAGCACCGTGCTGCTATTGGATATACTCTCGATGATCTTAAGGGCATTAGTCCCACACTATGTCAACACAAAATAAATTTGGAGAAAGATGCCAAACCAGTTCGTGATCACCAACGATGGCTGAATCCTAAGATGAAATAAGTGGTATGGAAGGAAATACTAAAGCTCCTTCAGGCAGGTATAATTTATCCCGTTGTTGATACGCAGTGGGTAAGTCATGTCCATTGTGTCCCTAAAAAGGGAGGTATTACTGTCGTTCCTAATGATAAAGATGAATTGATTCCGCAAAGATTTATTACAGGTTATAGGATGGTGATTGATTTCCTCAAATTAAATAAGGCTACTAAAAAAGGTCATTACCCCTTACCTTTTATTGATCAAATGCTAGAAAGATTATCCAAACATACACATTTTTGCTTTCTAGATGGTTATTCTGGTTTCTCTCAAATACCTGTATCAGCTGATGATCAATCTAAGACCACTTTTACTTGCTCTTTCGGCACCTTTGCTTATAGACATATGCCTTTTGGTTTATGTAATGCACCTGCTACCTTCCAAAGATGCATGATGGCTATATTCTCTGACTTTTGTGAAAAGATTTGTGAGGTTTTCATGGACGATTTCTCCGTCTATGGATCCTCCTTTGATGATTGCTTAAGCAACCTTGACCGAGTTTTGCAGAGATGTGAAGAAACTAACCTTGTCTTGAATTGGGAGAAGTGCCACTTTATGGTTAATGAAGGTATTGTCTTGGGGCATAAAGTTTCTGAAAGAGGTATTGAAGTTGATAAAGCTAAGGTTGATGCTATTGAAAAGATGCCATGTCCCAAGGACATCAAAGGTATAAGAAGTTTCCTTGGTAACGCCGGTTTTTATAGGAGGTTCATTAAGGACTTCTCAAAAATTTCTCGGTCTCTGAATAATTTATTACAAAAAGATATACCATTTTTTTGATGATGATTGTGTAGAAGCATTTGAAATACTTAAGAAATCATTAATCTCTGCACCTATTGTTCAGCCACCTGATTGGAATTTACCTTTTCAAATTATGTGTGATGCTAGTGATTATGATGTAGGTGCTCTTCTAGGGCAAAGAGTTGATAAGAAATTAAATGTTATTCAATATGCTAGTAAAACTCTAGACAATGCTCAGAGAAATTATGCTACTACTAAAAAAGAAATTTTGGCAGTTGTATTCGCTTGTGATAAGTTCAGACCTTATATTGTTGATTCTAAAGTAACTATTCACATGGATCATGCTACTATTAAATATCTTATGGAAAAGAATGATGCTAAACCTAGACTCATTAGATGGGTTCTCTTGCTACAAGAATTTGATTTGCATATTATTGATAGAAAGGGAGCTGAGAACCCCGTTGCAGACAACTTGTCTAGGCTAGAGAATGTTCTTGAGGACCCACTACCTATTGATGATAGCTTTCCTTATGAACAATTAAATGTCATAAATGCTTCTCGTACTGCTCCATGGTATGCTGATTATGCTAATTATATTGTTGCTAAATTTATACCACCTAGTTTCACATACCAGCAAAAGAAAAAGTTTTTTCTATGATTTGAGACATTACTTTTGGGATGACCCACATCGTTATAAAGAAGGAGTAGATTGTGTTATTAGACGTTGTGTGCCTGAGCATGAACATGAACAGATCCTACGCAAGTGTCACTCCGAAGCTTATGGAGGACACCACGCTGGAGATAGAACTGCACATAAGGTACTGCAATCCGGTTTTTATTGGCCTACTCTATTAAAGGATGCCCGTAAGTTTGTTGTATCTTGTGATGAATGTCAAAGAATTGGTAATATTAGTAGACGTCAAGAAATGCCTATGAATTATTCACTTGTTATTGAACCATTTGATGTTTGGGGCTTTGATTATATGGGACCGTTTCCTGCTTCTAATGGGTATACACACATTTTAGTTGTTGTTGATTATGTTACTAAGTGGGTAGAAGCTATTCCAACTAGTAGTGCTGATCATAAGACCTCTATTAAGATGCTTAAAGAAGTTATTTTCCCAAGGTTTGGAGTCCCTAGATATTTAATGACTGATGGTGGTTCACATTTCATTCATGGTGCCTTTCGTAAAATGCTTGCTAAGTATGATGTTAATCATAGAATTGCATCTCCTTATCACCCACAGTCTAGTGGTGAAGTAGAATTGAGCAATAGAGAACTCAAATTAATTTTGCAAAAGACTGTCAATAGATCTAGAAAGAATTGGTCCAAGAAACTTGATGATGCAATATGGGCCTATAGAACTGCATATAAAAATCCTATGGGTATGTCTCCGTATAAAATGGTTTATGGAAAAGCATGTCACTTACCTCTCGAACTAGAACATAAGGCTTATTGGGATATTAAAGAGCTCAATTATGATTTCAAACTTGCCGGTGAGAAAAGGTTATTTGACATTAGCTCACTTGATGAATGGAGAACCCAAGCCTATAAGAATGCCAAATTGTTAAAATAAAAGGTTAAAAGATGTCATGACAAAAGGATACAAAAGCGTGAGTTTAATGTAGGTGATTATGTATTGCTGTACAACTCTCGTTTAAGATTTTTTGCAGGAAAACTTCTCTCAAAATGGGAAGGTCCTTATGTTATCGAGGAGGTCTATCGTTCCGTTGCCATAAAAATCAACAACTTTGAAGGCACGAATCCGAAGGTGGTGAACGGTCAAAGAATCAAACATTATATCTCAGGTAATCCTATAAATATTGAAACCAATGTTATTGAAACTGTAATCCTAGAGGAATACATAAGGGACACTTTCCGGAATGTTTCAGACTCTGAAAAGGAATAGGTATGTGGTATGGTAAGTAAACCGACTCCAAAACAGTTCTAATGGCAATTTTCCTCCGTTTTGGAATATTTAGAAAAATAGAAAAATAAGAAGCAGTCTAGGAAGGACACGAGGGCTCCACGAGGGTGAAGGGTGCGCCCTACCCCCTGGGTGCACCCCCTACCTCGTGGGCACCTCGTGTGCTCGCCGGACTCCGTTTTCTTGCATGTTACGTATTTTGGTCGGTAAAAAATCATTATATAATCTCCCGGAGGTTTTGACTCCCGTATCACGCAAATATCTCTTGTCTTTGTTTCGAGCTGTTTATCAGACAGATCTAGGTCGTCATGTCATCCTCAAGTGCCCCCAAGGACAAGTTCTTCGAGAAGGCCATCAACCCCTACCTCATGGAGGTGCTGGCACACCCTCAAACCATTGAGATGTGTGAGGGGTTGTTGCACATCCACGATGTTGAGGGACCAAGGAGGACCGGAAGCGTGGAAACAAGGCTCGAGGCAATGGAGCAACAAGTTTTCAGGTGCCAGGAGATGGTGGAGCGTGGACTTGACTCCAATCACATTATGATCACAGAGGTAACCAACAACCATAAGCTGGATGCCAAGGACATTGGGGAGGCCATCTTCAAGCTTCACGAGAAAATCGAGCACCTCCAAGCCCAGATTTATGACCTGCAAAACCAAAACTGTGAGTATGAGTATAGATTCAAGAGGATGAGTTTGGCTGCAGATTTGAGGATTCAGGAGACTCGGTCATCCTTCTATGATGGCGAGCCTATGCCTTGGAAGAAGGACGACAAGCCTACATCATCAACAACTCCACCCTCTCCACCAAAAAATAAGAATTGAGTATCTGGTATGGGCACTCCCCTTGGCAACTGCCAAGCTTGGCGGAGTGCCCCGGTATCGTATCACCATCACTTTTATCTTTACCGTTTTTCTTAGTTCGATCCTTTTAATAATATCTTGATCTAGTAGAATAAAGTTTTAGTATGATCTAGTTGTGAGTTTTGCTTTATGATCCTTCTATGTAATCGAGTCCGTGAGCTATTTATAATAAAGATTAGTGTTGAGTCAAGGGCTTGATTATTTTGCCATAATCATGAGTGAATAAAATAAAAGAGAAAGAATAAAAAGAAATAAAAGAGATCATATGGATCTTATGGAGAGTAATGAGCTCACATATAAAGAGTATGATGAATAAACGTTGTTGAGAGTTGACAAACATAGTTTTGGTCATCGTTGCGATTAGTAGGAAGTAATAAAGAAAGAGAGGTCTTCACATATAAATACATTATCTTGGACATCTTTTATGATTGTGAGCACTCATTAAAATATGACATGCTAAAGAGTTGACGTTGGACAAGGAAGACAACATAATGGGTTATGTTTTCTTACATCTGAGATAAATTATATTGTCATGGATCATCCAACATGATTGAGCTTGCCTTTCCCCCTCATGCTAGCCAAATTCTTTGCACCAAGTAGAGATACTACTTGTGCTTCCAAACACTCTTAAACCAGTTTTACCATGAGAGTCCACCATACCTACCTATGGATTGAGTAAGATCCCTCAAGTAAGTTGTCATCGGTGCAAGCAATAAAAAATTTGCCCTCTAAATATGTACGACTTATTAGTGTGGGAGAAAATAAGCTTTATACGATCATGTGATATGGAAGTAATAAAAGCGACATACTGCATAATGAAGGTCCATATCACAAGTGGCAATATAAAGTGACATTCTTTCGCATTAAGATTTTGTGCATCCAACCATAAAAGCGCATGACAACCTCTGCTTCCCTCTGCGAAGGGCCTATCTTTTACTTTTATCTCCTACCTTGCATAAGAGTCATGGTGATCTGCACCCTTCCTTTTTACATTTTATCTTTTGGCAAGCACAACATGTTGGAAAGATCCTGGTATATATGGCCAATTGGATATGAGTTTTCATGAACTATTATTGTTGACATTACCCTTGAGGTAAAACATTGGGAGGCAAAACTATAAGCCCCTATCTTTCTCTGTGTCCGATTAAAACTCCATACCCACAAGTATTGCGAGAGTGTTAGCAATTGTGAAAGACTATACGATAGATGAGTATGTGGACTTGCTGAAAAACTCTTATATTGACTCTTTCCTATGTTATGATAAATTGCAATTGCTCCAATGACTGAGATTATAGTTTGTTAGTTTTCGATGAAGTTTATGATTCATACTTGAAATTGTGATTGAATTGTTACTCTAGCATAAGAGATCATATGACAAGAATTATATAAGTTGCTATTCTAAGAATGATCATGATGCCCTCATGTCCGCATTCTATTTTTATCGACACCTCTATCTCCAAACATGTGGACATATTTTTCGATTTTGGCTTTCGCTTGAGGACAAGCGAGGTCTAAGATTGGGGGAGTTGATACGTCCATTTTGCATCATGCTTTTATATCGATATTTATTGCATTATGGGCTGTTATTACACATTATGTCACAATACTTATGCCTATTCTTTCTTATTTTACAAGGTTTACATAAAGAAGGAGAATGCCGGCAGCTGGGATTCTGGGCTTGAAAAGGAGCAAATATTAGACACCTATTCTGCACAGCTCCAAAAGTCCTGAAACTTCATGGAAGTCATATTCAAAATATATAAAAAATACTGAGCGCAAGAAGTTCCGGAGGGGGGACACACCCTGCCCACAAGGGGGGGGCGCCCTACCCCCCTGGGCGCGCCCCCTACCTCGTGGCCCCCCTGGTGGCCCTCCGATGCCCATCTTCTGCTATATGGAGTCTTTCGATGAGGAAAAAAATCATAAGCCAGCTTTCGGGACGAGACTCCGCCGCCACGAGGCGGAACCTTGGCGGAATCAATCTAGGGCCCCGGTGGAGCTGTTCTGCCGGGGAAACTTCCCTCCGGGAGGGGGAAATCATCACCATCGTCATCACCAACGATCCTCTCATCGGGAGGGGGTCATGTTGGGGATCGTAGCAGAAATTTAAAATTTTCTACGCATCACCAAGATCAATCTATGGAGTAATCTAGCAACGAGGGGAAGGAGAGTGCATCTACATACCCTTGTAGATCGCTAAGCGGAAGCGTTACAAGAACACGGATGAAGGAGTCGTACTCGTAGCGATTCAGATCGCGGTTGATTCCTATCTAAGCGCCGAACAACGGCGCCTCCGCATTCAACACACGTGCAGCCCGGTGACGTCTCCTACGCCTTGATCCAGCAAGGGGAGAAGGAGAGGTTGGGGAAGACTCCATCCAGCAGCAGCACGACGACGTGGTGGTGGTGGAGGAGCGCGGGACTCCAGCAGGGCTTCGCCAAGCACTACGAGAGACGAGGAGGGAGAGGGGTAGGGCTGCGCCAACATGGGAAGAACTTCATGTGTTGGGCTGCCCCTTTGCCTCCACTATATATAGGGGGAGAGGGAGGGATGCGCCCCACCTAGGGTTCCCACCCCAAGGGGTGCGGCAGCCCTAGATCCCATCTAGGGTGGCGGCCACAAGGGGGATAGGGGGAGGCGCACCTGGGGTGGGCCTTAGGGCCCATCTGCCTTAGGGTTTGCCCCCTCCCCTCTAGGAGGCACCTTGGGCCTTGGTGGGAGGCGCCCCAGCCCACCTAGGGGCTGGTCCCTTCCCACTATTGGCCCATGTAGGCCTCCGGGGCCCGTGGCCCCTCCCGGTGGACCCCCGGACCCCTCCGGTGGTCCCCGTACACTATCGGTGATGCCCGGAACACTTCTGGTGGCCAAAACCATACTTCCTATATATTAATCTTTACCTCCGGACCATTCCGGAACTCCTCGTGACGTCCGAGATCTCATCCGGGACTCCGAACAACATTCGATAACCGCGTACATACTTTCCCTATAACCCTAACGTCATCGAACCTTAAGTGTGTAGACCCTACGGGTTCGGGAGTCATGCAGACATGGCCGAGACAACTCTCTGGTCAATAACCAACAGAGGGATCTGGATACCCATGTTGGCTCCCACATGCTCCACGATGATCTCATCGGATGAACCACGATGTCAAGGATTCAATCAATCCCGTATACAATTCCCTTTGTCTATCGGTACGATACTTGCCCGAGATTCGATCATCGGTATCCCGATACCTTGTTCAATCTCGTTACCGGCAAGTCTCTTTACTCATTCTGTAACACATCATCGTGTGATCAACTCCTTGGTCACATTGTGCACATTATGATGATGTCCTACCGAGTGGGCCCGGAGATACCTCTCCGTTTACATGGAGTGACAAATCCCAGTCTCGATTCGTGCCAACCCAACAGACACTTTCGGAGATACTCGTAGTGCACCTTTATAGCCACCCAGTTACGTTGTGACGTTTGGCACACCCAAAGCACTCCTACGGTATCCGGGAGTTGCACAATCTCATGGTCTAAGGAAATGATACTTGACATTAGAAAAGCTTTAGCATACGAACTACACGATCTTTGTGCTAGGCTTAGGATTGGGTCTTGTCCATCACATCATTCTCCCAATGATGTGATCCCGTTATCAACGACATCCAATGTCCATGGTCAGGAAACCGTAACCATCTATTGATCAACGAGCTAGTCAACTAGAGGCTTACCAGGGACATGGTGTTGTCTATGTATCCACACATGTATCTGAGTTTCCTATCAATACAATTCTAGCATGGATAATAAACGATTATCATGAACAATGAAATATAATATAATAATAACTAATTTATTATTGCCTCTAGGGCATATTTCCAATAGTCTCCCACTTGCACTAGAGTCAATATCTAGTTCACATCGCCATGTGATTAACACTCATAGGTCACATCGCCATGTGACCAACATCCAAAGAGTTTACTAGAGTCACTAATCTAGTTCACATCACTATGTGATTAACACTCAATGAGTTCTGGGTTTGATCATGTTATGCTTGTGAGAGAGGTTGTAGTCAACGGGTCTGCCATATTCAGATCCCTATGTATTTCGCAAAACTTTATGTCATATCGTAGATGATGCTACCACGTTCCACTTGGAGCTATTCCAAATTGTTGCTCCATTATACGTATCCGGTATCTCTACTCAGAGCTATCCGGATAGGTGTCAAGCTTGCATCGACGTAACTCTTTACGTCAAACTCTTTATCACCTCCATAACCGAGAAACATTTCCTTATTCCGCTAAGGATAATTTTGACCGCTATCTGGTGATCCACTTCTAGATCTCCTTTCTACCCTCTTGCCAGACATGTAGCAAGGCACACATCTGGTGCAGTACTCAGCATGGCATGCCGTATAGAGCCTATGACAAAAGCATAGGGGACGACCTTCGTCCTTCCTCTTTCTTCTGCCATGGTCAAGCTTTGAGTCTTACTCAACTTCACACCTTACAACTCAGGTAAGAACCCCTTCTTTGATTGATCTATTTTGAACTCCTTCAAAAACTTGTCAAGGTGTGCGTTCTTTGAAAGTATCATCAGGTGTCTTGATCTATAGATCTTGATGCCCAATATGTAAGCAGCTTTATCCAGGTCTTCCTTTGAAAATCACTCTTCAAACAACCGTTTATACTTTCCAGAAATTCTACATTATTTCGGATCAACAATATGTCATCCACATATACTTATCAGAAATGTTGTAGTGCTCCCACTCACTTTCTTGTAGATACAAGTTTCTAGCAAACATTGTATAAACCTAAAAGCTTTGATCACTCCATCAAAGCATACATTCCGACTCCGAGATGCTTGCTCTAGTCCATAGAAGGATTGCTGGAGCTAGCATACGTTTTAGCATCCTTAGGATCGACAAAACCTTTTATTGTATCACATACAACCTTTTCTTACGAAAACTGGTAAGAAAACTTGTTTTTCACATCCATCTGTCAGTTTTCATAATCGAAAAATACAGCTAATGCTAACATGATTCTGACGGACTTAAGCATCACCACAGGTGAGAAATTCTCATCGTAGTCAACTCCTTGAACGTGTGAAAAGACTCTTTGCCACAAGTCGAGCTTCATAGACGGTAACATTACCGCCCACGTCCATCTTCTTCTTAAAGATCCATTTATCTCAATGGCTTGCCGATCAACAGGCAAGTCCACCAAAGTCCATGCTTTGTTCTGATACATGGATCATGTCTCAAATTTCATGGCTTCTAACCATTTGTTGGAATACGGGCCCACCATCGCTTCTCCATAGTTCGTAGGTTCATTGTTGTCCAACAACATGATATTTAAGACAGGATTACCGTACCACTCAGGAGTAGTACATATCCTTGTCGACCTACGAGGTTCGATGGCAACATGATCCGAAGCTTCATGATCACTATCATTAACTTCCTATTCAACAGACGTAGGCGCCACAGAAAACATCTTTCTGTGTTGCATCACTCTCTGATTGAAGTAAAGGTTAGACAACCTCATAAAGTTCTATCTTCCTCCCACTCAATTCTTTCGAGAGAAACTCCTTCTCGAGAAAGGACCTGTTCTTAGAGACAAACAATTTGCCCTCGGATCTGAGATAGAAGGTATACCCAACTGTCACCTTTGGGTTTCCTATGAAGATGTGTTTGTCCGCTTTTGGGTTCGAGCTTCTCCAGCTGAAGCCTTAAGCATCGCAGCCCCAAACATTAAGAAACGACAATTTTGGTTTCTTGCCAAACCAATGTTCACACGACGTCGTTTCAACAGACTTAAATGGTGTCCTATCTAAAGTGAATGCAGTGTCTCTAACGCATATCCTCAAAATGAAAACGGTAGGTCGGCAAGAGACATCATAGATCGCACCATATCTCATAGGGTTCGATTACGACGTCCGGACACACCATTACCCTGTGGTGTTCCAGGTGGCTTCAACTGTGAAACAATTCCACAATGTCTTAAGTGTTTGCCAAACTCATAACTCAGAAATTCTCATTGATCAGATCGTAGGAATTTGATCTTCTTGTTATGATGATTCTTAACTTCACTCTGAAACCGCTTGAACTTTTCAAACGTTTCAGATTTGTGCTTCATTAAGTAAATATACCTATATCTACTCAAATTGTCAGTGAAGATGAGAAAATAGCGATATCCACCGCACGCTTCAATTTCTCATTAGATCACATGCATCAACATGTATGATTTCCAACAAGTCACTTGCCCGTTTCATTTTACCTGAAAACGGGGTCTTAGTCATCCTGCCCATGAGGCATGGCTCGCATGTGTCAAGCGATTCAAAATCAAGTGACTCCAAACATCCATCAACATGGAGTTTCTTCATGCATATTACGCCAATATGACCTAAGCGGCAGTGCCACAAGAAAGTGGTACTATCATTATTAACTCTGCATCTTTTGGCATGAACATGCGTATTACCACGACCGAGATTCACTGAACCATTCATATAGGGTGCATGACCATGAAAGGTATTATTCATGTAAACAGAATAACCATTATTCTCTAACTTAGATGAATAACCGTATTGCAATGAACATGATCTAATCATATTCATGCTCAACGTAGACACCTGATAACATTTATCTAGGTTCAATACTAATCCCGAAGGCAGATGGAGCGTGCGATGGTGATCTCATCAACTTTGGAAACACTTCCAACACACATTGTCACCTCGCCCTTAGCCAGTCTCCGTTTAGTCCATAGCTTTTGCTTCAAGTCACCAATAATAGCAACTGAACCGGTATCCAATATCCAGGTGCTACCAGGAGTACTAGTAAGGTACACATTAATAACACGTATATACTTTGTTGAAGTTTCCAGCCTTCTTATCTACCATGCATTTAGGGTAATTCCGCTACCAGTGACCGTTCCCCTTACAATAGAAGCACTTAGTCTCAGGTTTGGGTTCAACCTTGGGTTCCTTCACTAGAGCGGCAACTGGTTTGCCATCCATGAAGTTTCCCTTCTAGCCCTTTCCCTTCTTGAAACCAGTGGTCTTGTTAAACAATCAACACTTGATGCTCCTTCTTAATTTCTACCTTTTGCGGTCTTAAGCACCGTGAACAGCTCCGGGATCAACTCCATCCCTTGCATGTCATAGTTCATCACGAAGATCTAGTAGCTTAGTGATAGTGACTAGAGAACTCTATCAATCACTATCCTATCTGGAAGTTTAACTCCCACTTGATTTAAGTGATTGTAGCACCCAGACATTCTGAGCACATGCTCACTAGCTGAGCTATTCTCCTCCATCTTGTTGGCAAAAGAACTTGTCAGAGGTCTCATACCTCTCAACACGGGCATGAGCCTGAAATCCCAATTTTAGCTCTTGGAACATCTCATATGTCTTACGGCGTTCAAAACGTCATTGGAATCCCGATTCTAAGCCGTAAATTATGGTGCACTAAACTATCAAGTAGTCATCAGGATGTGTCTGTCAGGTGTTCACAACATCCACAGACGATGTTGTAGGGGTTTGCACATCGAGCGGTGCATCAAAGACGTAAGCCTTCTGTGTAGCAGTGAGGACACTCCTCGGACTACGGACCCAGTCCGCATCATTGCTTACAATATCTTTCAACTTGGTCGTTCTCTAGGAACGTATTGAAACAGGGAGCTACAACGTGAGCTATCTATCTACAACATATTTGCAAATACAATTTAGACTATGTTCATGATAATTAAGTTCATCTAATCAAATTATTTAATGAACTCCCACTCAGATAGACATCCCTCTAGTCATCTAAGTGAATGTAACACCCTCGATGCGACTATAGCTCCCACGTGTCGAGGCACGACTTAGAGACATAATCGCATTGAAGGCATATGTCGCAAGTTAGGCAATCTTCACAACATCCCATGTAATATGAATAATAAAGGGGAGAACATAGTTGGCTTACACTCGCCACGTCAATCAAGAACATAAATAACATTACATCATTCAAACACTCATGGCCCGACTATGGCGCCAAAATGAAAGAGAACCCAACATGCGACACGGTCCCAATCACCCCCAACTGGGCACCACTACTGATCATCGGGAAAGGAAACATAATAACACTGAGAGTCCTCTTCGAACTCCCACTTGAGCTCGTACTCGTCACCTGGAGCGGAATCACCTGGACCTGCATCTGGATTTATAGTATATGTGAGCCACAACGACTCAGCAATCTCGCACCCTCGCGATCAAGACTATTTAAGCTTATAGGAAGGGTAAGGTAAATATGAGTGGCGCTGCAGCAAGCGACTAGCAAGTATGGTGGCTAACTTATTCGCAAAAGAGAGCGAGAAGAGGTGGCAAAGCGCGAGCGTGAACACTAGAGGAACAACCTGCGCAAACATTACTCCAACACCGTGTCCACTTCCTGGACTCCGCCGAGAAGAGGCCATCACGGTAACACACTCAGTTGATTCATTTTAATTAATTAAGGTTCAAGTTATCTACAACCGGATATTAACAAATTCCCATCTGCCCATAACCGCGGGCACGGCATTCGAAAGTTCAATCCCTACAGGGGAGTCCCAACTTAGCCCATGACAAGCTCTCATGGTCAACGAAGGAATAGACCTCTACCCGAGACACACCGTTCAGACTCGGCATCCCGGTACAACAAGACATTTCGACAGGTTAAAACAAGACCAGCAACACCGCCCGAATGTGCCGACAAATCCCGATAGGAGCTGCACATATCTCTTTCTCAGGGCACACTCAGATAGGTCAAGCTACGAGTAAAACCAACCCTCAAGTTTCCCCGAGGTGGCCCCGCAGGCTGCCCGGTTCAGACCAACACTCAGAGGGAGCACTGGCCCGGGGGGGGGGGGGTTTAAAATAAGATGACCCTTGGGCTCCGGTAACCCAAGGGAAAAAGAGGCTAGGTGGCGAATGGTAAAACCAAGGTTGGGCATTGCTGGAAAAGCTTTAAACAAGGCGAACTATCAAGGGGTTCCCATTATAACCCAACCGCGTAAGGAATGCACAATCCGGGAACATAACACCGATATGACGGAAACTAGGGCGGCAAGAGTGGAACAAAACACTAGGCGAGATGCCGAGCCTTCCACCCTTTACCAAGTATATAGATGCATTAAGATAACATGGCAATATAATGATATCCCAAAAAGTAAATAAAAGATGTTCCAACAAGGAACGACCTCCAATCTTCACCTGCAACTAGCAACGCTATATGAGGGGCTGAGCAAAGCGGTAACATAGCCAATCAACGGTTTGCTAGGACAATGGTGGGTTAGAGGTTTGACATGGCAATTTGGGAGGCTGAAGAGCAGAAGGTAGGCATCGTAGCATTGGCATAGCAAAAGAGCGAGCAAACTAGCATAGCAAAGATAGTAGTGATTTCGAGGGTATGATCATCTTGCCTGCACAGTTGTCAGAGTTGACTGGATCCTCACAAGCAAACTCAACGGGCTCCTCGGTAGTGAACTCGTCTCCCAGCTCTACCCAAACAAGAGAAACAAGCAACAAGGATACAATCAACCACGTGCAAACTCAACCAACACGATGCAAAGATGATATGCTATGCGGGACGCGATGCGGGATGCAAAATGCAAGATATGACAGGAAATACATGAAGCTGGCCTCAACTTGGAAAACCAAGTGTGCCACTGGAAAGATGGGATGAAATCGCTTGAAAACGATATAAAGATCATCGGAATCGGAGTTACGGTTTGGAAATGGCAAGCGTTTTAAGAATGACACCGGTCTGCAATTTACAGCAAGTAGGCATCTAAAATACAATGAAATGAACATGCTACAGCCACCAAACATGACAACAAAATACATGGCAGGGATACACACAAGATGCTTAACAAAAGACTAGCACTGATCCACAAACAAATCATCCATTAAGAGGTTCAAACAAGCATGGCAAAAACGCAAATGCAAAACAAATTTCAGACTTAGTGATATTAACACTTGTCTGAAATTTCAGATCGTGAAGCCCTCTTCGGAGCAGCAAAACAACATGATACATGACCTGATTATGACAAGTAAGAACATGGTATGGAGCTACTCAACAAGCTTAACAAAAGACCCAAAGTGACCTGGGGCCAAAAGGGTTCACGAAATATACTAACGGGCACACGAACATAGCTAAAACACAATCAGTTTCCAGACTTAGTGAAAACTGGGACATGCTGAAACATAACTCACGAAGGCACGTAAACGAGCTCGATGCACTCACCACGGTGCAAGTCATGGCAAGGCAAGCATACATCCATTAATAAGGCACAAAATTCTAGCTAGGCATGGCAAGAACAATAGAATAGCACGCACGGATCAACTACAATAACATCGGCAAAATCGCAAACAAGTTGGCGATCTGCCCAGATTCACAACGAAGCAAAAGTAGAGCTCGATTGACTCAAGCTAGGGTGCTCCGTAATTGCAAGTAAAGACATGGATGGATAGAGCATAACAAGATTAACAAAACTGCTTTACTGATCATCCTCAAAAGAGGCACGGGTCACTAGTAAACAAGCTGAACATATGGCATCATGAACTAAATAATCCCAGACTTAGTGAAAACTACCATGTCCCTGAAAACAGATTTACCGGGTGCCTCACTTTGCAAGCTTTCACAAGTCACCACACACATCACAAAAATGCATGGGCTGCACCTCTAGAAAGAAGACAAAATCCTTAACAAAACATATGAAGGACTCTCAGGCATATCATGCACACAAAAATCATGGCAAAAATGACAAAAGTCTAAGATGAACTAGCAGATCTGACAATTAACTCAGGAAGCCTCCTTCTAACGGCATTTCAGGCATCAAGATGAGCTCAAATGAAAATGATGCAATGGAATGAAATTATGTACTCTCCGAGATGAACATTTTGATATGCTATATGCCCAAATCGGAGCTACAGATGCAAAGTTACGGAGTCGCGAACATGAGCATATGGATCAAGAATTCTGGGACAGTGAAAAATATACCCCGCGGGAAACTGGACGGGGTGATGCGGGACGAGGAGATCCGGGCGGCGTGCGGATGTTTGGATGGTGGAACTGGTGGATCTGGTCCACCCGACCAGATCGGCTCCGGCCGGAGCTCCGGCGAGGCAAGGCGAGGTCTCCGGCGAGCAGCGTCGGCGGCGGCTCGACGGCACGGGCCGGGCCGGCGTGAGGCGGCT
>NC_041382.1:323925627-323991738 GCF_002162155.2 Triticum dicoccoides | reverse complement strand
GAGCCGGTGGAGGCAGGCGGCGGCGTGGGCCTCGGGGGCCGGCCACGGGCCCCCGGGTCTGGCGGCGGGGATGTGGGCGCACGCACACGTGGCGGGCGGCGATTGGACGTGGGGGCGGCGGCGGACGTGTCCGGCCAGGGCGGACGTGTCCGGCCGGCGCGCGGAGGATTTTTCTAGGGTTTTGGACGAGGAGATCCGGGATTTCGGAGGAGGGGCTATTTATAGGCATAGAGGGAACTAGGAGAGTCCAAATGAGGTGCGGTTTTCGGCCACGCGATCGTTATCGAACTCTCTAGAGCATGGAGCAGAGTTTGGTGGGTTTTGGGCCAAATTGGAGGGGTGTTGGGCTGCAACACACACGAGGCCTTTTTGGTCCCTCGGTCAACTGTTGGAGTATCAAACGAAGTCCAAATGGTACGAAACTTGACAAGCGGTCTACCGGTAGTAAACCAAGGCCGCTTGGCAAGTCTCGGTCCAATCCGGAAATGTTTAATCCCCACACATGAAAGAAAGTTAGAAATGACCACCGGAGGAGAACGAAGCGCCGGAATGCAAAACGGACAACGGGGAAAATGCTCGAATGCATGAGACGAACACGTATGCAAATGCAATGCACATGATGACAAGATATGAGATGCATGACAAAGGCAACAACACACGGAGACAAAGACCCGAACCCGAGAAATAAATATAACTTAACGCCGGAAACGACAAGAGTGGGAGTACAAATTGGGAAAATTACATCCGGGGTGTTACAGTGAAACATGATCCGAGTCAACTAGGCCGTGTCCGATCATCACGTGAGACGGACTAGTCAACATCGGTGAACATCTTCATGTTGATCGTATCTTCTATACGACTCATGCTCGACCTTTTGGTCTTCCGTGTTCCGAGGCCATGTCTATACATGCTAGGCTCGTCAAGTCAACCTAACTGTATTGCGTGTGTAAATCTGGCTTACACCCATTGTATTCGAACGTTAGAATCTATCACACCCGATCATCACGTGGTGCTTCGAAACAATGAACCTTCGCAATGGTGCACAGTTAGGGGGAACACTTGAAATTATTGTGAGGGATCATCTTATTTAAGCTACCGCCGTTCTAAGCAAATAAGATGTAAAACATGATAAACATCACATGCAATCAAATAGTGACATGATATGGCCAATATCATTTTGCTCCTTTTGATCTCCATCTTCGGGGCTCCATGATCATCATTGTCACCGGCATGACACCATGATCTCCATCATCATGATCTCCATCATCGTGTCTTCTTGAAGTTGTCTCGTCATCTATTACTTCTACTACTATGGCTAACGCTTTAGCAATAAAGTAAAGTAATTACATGACGTTTATGTTGACACACAGGTCATAAATAAATTAAGACAACTCCTATGGCTCCTGCCGGTTGTCATACTCATCGACATGCAAGTCGTGATTCCTATTACAAGAACATGATCAATCTCATACATCACATATATCATTCATCACATCCTTTTGGCCATATCACATCACAAGGCATATGCTGCAAAAACAAGTTAGACGTCCTCTAATTGTTGCTGCAAGTTTTTACGTGGCTGCTATAGGTTTCTAGCAAGAACGCTTCTTACCTACGCCAAAACCACAACGTGATATGCCAATTTCTATTTACCCTTCATAAGGACCCTTTTCATCGAATCCGATCCGACTAAAGTGGGAGAGACAGACAACCGCTAGCCACCTTATGCAACCAGTGCATGTCAGTCGGTGGAACCAATCTCACGTAAGAGTACGTGTAAGGTCGGTCCGGGCCGCTTCATCCCACGATGCCGCCGAATCAAGATAAGACTAGTAACGGCAAGTAAATTGACAAAATCGACACCCACAACAACTTGCGTTCTACTCGTGCATAGAAACTACGCATAGACCTAGCTCATGATGCCACTGTTGGGGATCGTAGCCGAAATTTAAAATTTTCTACGCATGACCAAGATCAATCTATGGAGTAATCTAGCAACAAGGGGAAGGAGAGTGCATCTACATACCCTTGTAGATCACTAAGCGGAAGTGTTACAAGAACGCGGATGAAGGAGTCGTACTCGTAGCGATTCAGATCGCGGTTGATTCCGATCTAAGCGCCGAACAACGGCGCCTCCGCGTTCAACACACGTGCAGCCCAGTGACGTCTCCTACGCCATGATCCAGCAAGGGGAGAAGGAGAGGTTCGGGAAGACTCCGTCCAGCAGCAGCACGACGGCGTGGTGGTGGTGGAGGAGCGCGGGACTCCAGCAGGGCTTCGCCAAGCACTACGAGAGACGAGGAGGGAGAGGGGTAGGGCTGCGCCAACGTGGGAAGAACTTCGTGTGTTGGGCTGCCCCTTTGCCTCCACTATATATAGGGGGAGAGGGAGGGCTGCGCTCCCACCTAGGGTTCCCACCCCAAGGGGTGCGGCATCCCTAGCTCCCATCTAGGGTGGCGGCCACAAGGGGGAGAGGGGGAGGCGCACCTGGGGTGGGCCTTAGGGCCCAGCTGCCCTAGGGTTTGCCCCCTCCCCTCTAGGAGGCACCTTGGGCCATGGTGGGAGGCGCCCCAGCCCACCTAGGGTCTGGTCCCTTCCCACTATTGGCCCATGTAGGCCTCCGGGGCCCGTGGCCCCTCCCGGTGGACCCCCGGACCCCTCCGGTGGTCTCGGTACACTACCGGTGATGCCTGAAACACTTCCGGTGGCCAAAACCATACTTCCTATATATCAATCTTTACCTCCGGACCATTCCGGAACTCCTTGTGGCGTCCGAGATCTCATCCGGGACTCAGAACAACATTCGGTAACCGCGTACATACTTTCCCTATAACCCTAGCGTCATCGAACCTTAAGTGTGTAGACCCTACGGGTTCGGGAGTCATGCAGACATGGCCGAGACAACTCTCTGGTCAATAACCAACAGCGGGATCTGGATACCCATGTTGGCTCCCACATTCTCCACGATGATCTCATCGGATGAACCACGATGTCAAGGATTCAATCAATCCCGTATACAATTCCCTTTGTCTATCGGTATGATACTTGCCCGAGATTCGATCGTCGGTATCCCGATACCTTGTTCAATCTCGTTACTGGCAAGTCTCTTTACTCGTTCCGTAACACATCATCCCGTGATCAACTCCTTGGTCAAATTGTGCACATTATGATGATGTCCTACTGAGTGGGCCCAGAGATACCTCTCCGTTTACACGGAGTGACAAATCCCAGTCTCGATTCGTGCCAACCCAACAGACACTTTCGGAGATACCCGTAGTGCACCTTTATAGCCACCCAGTTACGTTGTGACATTTGGCACACCCAAAGAACTCCTACGGTATCCGGGAGTTGCACAATCTCATGGTCTAAGGAAATGATACTTGACATTAGAAAAGCTTTAGCATACGAACTACACGATCTTTGTGCTAGGCTTAGGATCGGGTCTTGTCCATCACATCATTCTCCCAATGATGTGATCCCGTTATCAATGACATCCAATGTCCATGGTCAGGAAACCATAACCATCTATTGATCAACGAGCTAGTCAACTAGAGGCTTACCAGGGACATGGTGTTGTCTATGTATCCACACATATATCTGAGTTTCCTATCAATACAATTCTAGCATGGATAATAAACGATTATCATGAACAATGAAATATAATATAATAATAACTAATTTATTATTGCCTCTAGGGCATATTTCCAACAGGTCAATCTCCATGAACATCTTCACCAGCACCATCTCCTCTCAAACCCGAGTTCGGTACCTGTGGGTTGCTAATAGTGTTAATTACTCCTTGTAGTTGATGCTAGTTGGTTTATTTGGTGGAAGATCATATGTTCAGATCCTATATGCATATTAATACCCCTCTGATTATGAACATGAATATGCTTTGTGAGTAGTTACATTTGTTCGTGAGGACATGGGAGAAGTCTTGCTATTAGTAGTCATGTGAATTTGGTATTTGTTCAATATTTTGATGAGATGTATGTTGTCTCTCCTCTAGTGGTGTCATGTGAATTTACCTTCTTTGCAATCTTTTACTTTCCGATCTATAAACCAAAAAAATACCAAAAACATTACTTTACCGTTTATCTATCAATATCAGATCTCACTTTGCAAATAACCGTGAAGGGATTGACAACCCCTTTGTCGCGCCGGGTGCAAGTTGGTGTTTGTTTGTGCAGGTATTCGGTGGCTTGTTGCGTTGTCTCCTACTGGATTGATACCTTGGTTCTCAAAAACTGAGGGAAATACTTACTCTACTTTGCTGCATCACCCTTTTCTCTTCAAGGGAAAAACCAACACAAGCTCAAGAGGTAGCATGCCATATTTAACGTGAATGCGGCTGTCTCTAATGCATATCCCCAAAATGATAGTGGTAAATCGGTAAGAGACATCATAGATCGCACCATATCTAATAAAGTGCGGTTACGACGTTCGGACACACCATTACGCTGTGGTGTTCCAGGTGGCGTGAGTTTGAAACAATTCCACATTGTTTTAAATGAAGGCCAAACTCATAACTCAAATATTCACCTCCGCGATCAGATCGTAGAAACTTTATTTGCTTGTTATTATGATTCTCTACTGCACTCTGAAATTCTTTGAATTTTCAAATGTTTGAGAGTTGTGTTTCATTAAGTAAATATACTCATTATCTACTTAAATCATCTGTGAAGGTCAGAAAATAACGATAGCCTTCGCGTGCTTCAACACTCATCGAACCGCATACATCAGTATGTATTATTTCCAATAAGTCATTAGCTCGCTCCATTGTTCCAGAGAATGGAGTTTTAGTCATCTTGCCCATGAGGCATGGTTCGCAAGTATCAAATGATTCATAATCAAGTGATTCCAAAGGTCCATATGCATGGAGTTTCTTCATGTGCTTTACACTAATATGACCTAAACGGCAGTGCCACAAGTATGTTGCACTATCATTATCAACTCAGCATCTTTTGGCATCAATATTATGAATATGTGTATCACTAAGATCGAGATTCAATAAACCATTCACATTGGGTGTATGACCATGGAAGGTTTTATTCATGTAAACAGAACAACAATTTTTCTCTGACTTAAATGAATAAACGTATTGCAATAAACAGTATCTAATCATATTTATGCTCAATGCAAACACCAAATAACATTTATTTAGGTTCAACACTAATCCTGAAGGTAGAGGGAGTGTGCGATGGTGATCACATCAACCTTGGAATCACTTCTAACACACATCGTCACCTCGCTTTTAACTAGTCTCTGCAACTTTTGTTTCGAGTTACTAATCTTAGCAACTGAACCGATATCAAATACCTAGGGATTACTACGAACACTAGTAAAAATACACATCAATAACATGTATATCAAATATACCTTTGTTCACTTTGCCATCCTTCTTATCAGCCAAGTATTTAGGGCAGTTCCGCTTCCAGTGACTAGTCACTTTGCAGTAGAAGCACTCAGTTCCAGGCTTGGGTCCAGCTTTGGGCTTCTTCCCGGGAGTGGCAACTTGCTTGCCATTCTTCTTGAAGTTCCCTTTCTCTCCCTTTCCCTTTTTCTTGAAACTAGTGGTCTTGTTAACCATCAACACTTGATGCTCCTTATTTATTCCTACCATTGCCGATTTCAGCATCACAAGAGCTCGGGAATCATTTTCGTTATCCCTTGCATATTATAGTTCATCAAGAAGTTCTAGTAGCTTGGTGATAGTGACTAGAGAACTTTGTCAATCACTATCTTATCTATAAGATTAACTCCCACTTGATTCAAGCGATTGTAGTACCCAGACATTCTGAGCACATGCTCACTGGTTGAGCCATTCTCCTCCATCTTGTAGGCAAAGTACTTGTCAGAGGCCTGATACGTCCATTTTGCATCATGCTTTTATATCGATATTTATTGCATTATGGGCGGTTATTACACATTATGTCACAATACTTATGCCTATTCTTTCTTATTTTACAAGGTTTACATAAAGAGGGAGAATGCCGGCAGCTGGGATTCTGGGCTGGAAAAGGAGCAAATATTAGATGCCTATTCTACACAACTCCAAAAGTCCCGAAACTTCAAGGAAGTCATTTTCATAATATATAAAAAATACTAAGCGCAAGAAGTTCCGGAGGGGGCCACACCCTGCCCATGAGGGTGGGGGCGTGCCCTACCCCCTGGGCGCCCCCCCATGCCTCGTGGGCCCCCTGGTGGCCCTCCGATGCCCATCGTCTGCTATATGGAGTCTTTCGATGAGGAAAAAATCATAAGCCAACTTTCGGAATGAGACTCCGCCGCCACGAGGCGGAACCTTGGCGGAATCAATCTAGGGGTCCGGCGGAGCTGTTTTGCCGGGGAAACTTCCCTCCGGAAGGAGGAAATCATCGCCATCGTCATCACCAACGATCCTCTCATTGGGAGGGGGTCAATGTCCATCAACGTCTTCACCAGCACCATCTCCTCTCAAACCCTGGTTCATCTCTTGTATCCAATTCTTGTCTCCAAGTCTGGGATTGGTACCTGTGGGTTGCTAGTAGTGTTAATTACTCCTTGTAGTTGATGCTAGTTGGTTTATTTGGTGGAAGATCATATGTTCATATCCTATATGCGTATTAATACCCCTCTGATTATGAACATGAATATGCTTTGTGAGTAGTTACATCTGTTCCTGAGGACATGGGAGAAGTCTTGCTATTAGTAGTCATGTGAATTTGGTATTCGTTCGATATTTTGATGAGATGTATGTTGTCTCTCCTCTAGTGGTGTTATGTGAACGTCGACTACATGACACTTCACGGTTATTTGGGCCTAGCGGAAGGCATTGGGAAGTAATAAGTAGATGATGGGTTGCTAGAGTGACAGAAGCTTAAACCCTAGTTTATGTGTTGCTTCGTAAGGGGCTGATTTGGATCCATATGTTTCATGCTATGGTTAGGTTTACCTTAATACTTTTGTTGTAGTTGCGGATGCTTGCAATAGAGGTTAATCATAAGTGGGATGCTTGTCCAAGTAAGGACAGTACCCAAGCACCGGTCCACCCACATACCAAATTATCGAAGTACCGAATGCGAATCATATGAAAGTGATGAAAACTAGCTTGATGATAATTCCCATGTGTCCTCGGGAGTGCTTTTCTCTATATAAGAATTTGTCCAGGCTTGTCCTTTGCTACAAAAAGGATTGGGCCACCTTGCTGCACTTTATTTACTTTTGTTACTTGTTGCTTGTTACCAATTATCTTATCACAAAATTGTCTGTTACCTATAATTTCAGTGCTTGCAGAGAATACCTTGCTGAAAACCACTTATCATTTCCTTCTGCTCCTCGTTGGGTTCGACACTCTTACTTATTGAAAGGACTACGATAGATCCCCTATACTTGCGGGTCATCAAGGCCTCATACCTATCGACACGGGCATGAGTCTGAAATACTAATTTCAGCTCTTAGAACATCTCACATGCTCCGTGGCGTTCAAAATGTTTTTGAAGTCCCGGTTCTAAGTCATAAAGCATGACGCACTAAACTATTAAGTAGTCATGTTGCCAAACATTCATAACTTTTGCATCTGCTCCTGCAGTAGGTCTGTCACCTAGCGGTGCATCAAGGCCATAATTCTTCTGTGCAGCAATGAGGATAATCCTCAAATCACGGACCCAGTCCGCATCATTGCTACTATCATCTTTCAACTTATTTTTCTCTAGGAACATATCAAAAATAGGGGAGCTATATTGTGAGCTATTGATCTACAACATAGATATGCAAAAACTATTAAGACTAAGCTCACGATAAATTTAAGTTCAGTTAATCATATTACTAAAGAACTCCCACTTAAATAGACATCCATCAAGTCATCTAAGTGATACCTGATCCAAATCAACTAACCCATGTCCGATCATCACATGAGATGGGGTAGTCATCAATGGTGAACATATCTATGTTGATCATTGATAACCCACAAGTATAGGGGACTGATGACCCACAAGTGTAGGGGATCTATCGTAGCCTTTTCGATAAGTAAGAGTGTCGAACCCAACGAGGAGCAGAAGGAAATGATAAGCGGTTTTCAGCAAGGTATTCTCCGCAAGCACTGAAATTATCGGTAACAGATAGTTTTTTGGTAAGGTAATTTGTAACGAGTAACAAGTAATAAAAGTAAATAAGGTGCAGCAAGATGGCCCAATCCTTTCTGTAGGAAAGGACAAGCCTGAACAAACTCTTATATAAAGGAAAGCGCTCCCGAGGACACATGGGAATTATCGTCAAGCTAGTTTTCATCACGTTCATATGATCCGCGTTCGGTACTTTGATAATTTGATATGTGGGTGGACCGGTGCTTGGGTATTGCCATTCCTTGGACAGGCATCCCACTTATGATTAACCCCTATTGCAAGCATCCACAACTAAAACAGAAGTATTAAGGTAAACCTAACCATAGCATGAAACATATGGATCCAAATCAGCCCCTTACGAAGCGACGCATAAACTAGGGTTTAAGCTTCTGTCACTCTAGCAACCCATCATCTACTTATTACTTCCCAATGCCTTCCTCTAGGACAAAACAATGGTGAAGTGTCATGTAGTCGATGTTCACATGACACCACTAGAGGAAAGACAACATACATCTCATCAAAAAATCGAATGAATACCAAATTCACATGACTACTTATAGCAAGACTTCTCCCATGTCCTCAGGAACAAACGTAACAACTCACAAATAATATTCATGTCCATAATCAGAGGGGTATTAATATGCATAATGGATCTGAACATATGATCTTCCACCAAGTAAACCAACTAGCATCAACGACAAGGAGTAATCAACACTACTAGCAACCCACATGTACCAATCTGAGGCTTTGGGGCCAAGATTGGATACAAGAGATGAACTAGGGTTTGAGAGGAGATGGTGCTGGTGAAGATGTTGATGGAGATTGACCGCCTCCCGATGATAGGATCGATGGTGATGACGTCGGTGACGATTTCCCCCTCCCAGAGGGAAGTTTCCCCGGCAGAACAGCTCCGCCGGAGCCCTAGATTGGTTCCGCCTTGTGGCGGCGGAGTTTCATCCCATGAGCTTGCTTATGATTTTTTCCTGGACGAAAGACTCCATATAGCCAAAGATGGGCATCAGAGGGCTGCCAGGGGGCCCACGAGGCAGGGGGCGCGCCCAGGGGGGTAGGGCGTGCCCCCCATCCTCATGGATGGTGGGTGGCCCCCTTTGGTACTTCTTTCACCCAATATTTTTTATATATTCTGAAAACTTTCTCCCGTGAAGTTTCTGGACTTTTGGAGTTGCGCAGAATAGGTCTCTAATATTTGCTCCTTTTCCAGCCCAGAATTCCAGCTGCCGGCATTCTCCCTCTTCATGTAAACCTTGTAAAATAAGAGAGAACAGGCATAAGTATTGTGACATACTATGTAATAACAGCCCATAATGCAATAAATATCGATAAAAAAGCATGATGCAAAATGGACGTATCAACTCCCCCAAGCTTAGACCTCACTTGTCCTCAAGCGGAAGCCAAAATCGAAAAATATGTCCACATGTTTAGAGATAGAGGTGTCGATAAAATAAAATATGGACATGAGGGCATCATGATCATTCTTAGAACAACAACATATATATATATATATATATATATATATATATATATATATTGTCATATGAATTCTTATGCTAGAGTAACAATTCATTCACAATTTCAAGTATGAATCTGAAACTTCATTGAGAACCAACAAACTACAATCTCACTCGTTGAAGCAATTGCAATTTATCATAACATAGGAAAGAGTCAATATAAGAGCTTTTCATCAAGTCCACATACTCAACCATCATTTAGTCTTTCACAATTGCTAACACTCACACAATACTTCTGGGTATGAAGGTTTAATCGGACACAGAGAAAGATAGGGGCTTATAGTTTTGCCTCCCAACCTTTTACCTCAAGGGTAATGTCAACAATAATAGTTCATGAAAACTCACATCCAATTAGCTATATATATCAGGATCTTTCCAACACATTGTGCTTGCCAAAGGAAAAAATGTAAACAGGAAAGGTGAAGATCACCGTGACTCTTATATGAAGTATAAGACAAGAATAAAAGATAGGCCCTTCGTAGAGTGAAGCAAAGGTTGTCATGTGATTTTATGGTTGGATGCACAAAGTCTTGATGCGAAAGATTGTCACTTTATATTGCCACTTGTGATATGGACCTTTATTATGCAGTCCGTCACTTTTATTTCTTCGATATCACAAGATCGTATAAATCTTATTTTCTCCACACTAATAAATCATACATATTTAGAGAGCAATTTTTATTGCTTGCAACGATGACAACTTACTTGAAGGATCTTACTCAATCCATAGGTAGATATGGTGGACTCTCATGGCAAAACTGGGTTTAAGGATATTTGGAAGCACAAGTAGTATTTCTACTCGGTGCAAAGAATTTGGCTAGCATGAGAGGGAAAGGCAAGCTCAACACGTTGGATGATCCATGACTATATAATTTATCTCAGATGTAAGAAAACATAACCCATTACGTTGTTTTCCTTGTCCAACATTAACTCTTTAGCATGTCATATTTTAATGAGTGCTCACAATCATAAAAGATGTCCAAGATAGTATATTTATATGTGAAAACCTCTCTTTCTTTATTAGTCCCTATTAATTGAAACGATGACCAAAACTATGTTTGTCAACTCTCGACAACTTTTACTCATCATACTCTTTATATGTGAAGTCATTACTCTCCATAAGATCCATACGATCTCTTTATTTCTTTTTATTCTTTCTCTTTTATTTTAATTCCCTCAAGATCATAGCAAGATAATCAAGCCCTTGATTCAACACTAATCTTTATTATATATAGCTCAGGAACTCGATTACATAGAAGAATCATAAAGGAAAACTAAAACCTAGATCATACTAAAACTTTATTCTACTAGATCAAGATATTACCAAGAGGATCGAACTAAGAAAAAATGGTAAAGATAAAAGTGTGATGGTGATATGATACCGGGGCACTCCCCCAAGCTTGGCAGTAAGAAAGAAATCTTTATTATATATGAGGATCGAACAAGTAACACTCTTTTTCATATTTTCATAACAAAGAAATATAACATTAGAAGGGATGGCCGAGTTTGGAATAGCCGAGCTGTGTAGTTCGCCCATCATGAATCCGTCTCGGAAACGAGACGTAACTTCTTGATCCTCCTCCATGGCATCTATCCTTTTCAAGTCGGCCTCCATCTCTTCCTCAGTTGATGGACCAAAGTGGTCAGCATCGCTGTTTGCTCTTGGCCCTGGTATCGGATGAGACACCTGACTCTCCCCGACTGACTCTTGAGAAGACATCTTGCTCTAAATATGCAGCAGAAACAACTCGAATAAAAAACAGAGGATGTTTGCGTGGTACGGTGGTCAAAACCTTCGGGAGATTATATAATGAATTTTTACCGACCAAAAGAAGTATCGTGCATGAAATCGGAGTCCGGAGAGCACACGAGGTGCCCACGAGGTAGGGGGCACGCCCAGGGGGTAGGGCGCGCCCTCCACCCTCGTGGACACCTCGTGTCCTTCCCGGACTGCTTCTTATTTTCCTATTTTCTTAAATATTCCGAAACGGAGAAAAATTGCTATTAGAACTGTTTTGGAGTCGGTTTACTTACCGTACCTCATACCTCTCCCTTTTTGGAGTCTGGAACGTTCTGGAAAGTGTCCTTTATGTATTCCTCCGGGGTTAAGGTTTCAATAACATTAGTTTCAACATTTATAGGATTACCTGAGATATAATGTTTGATTCTTTGACCGTTCACCACCCTCGGATTTGTGCCTTTGAAGTTGTTGATTTTTATGGCACCAGAACGATAGACCTCCTCGATAACGTAAGGACCTTCCCATTTAGAGAGAAGTTTGCCTATAAAAATCTTAAACGAGAGTTGTATAACAATACATAATCACCTACATTAAACTCATGTTTTTGTATCCTTTTGTCATGCCATCTTTTAACTTTTTCTTTAAACAGTTTGGCATTCTCATAAGCCTGGGCTCTCCATTCATCAAGTGAGCTAATGTCAAAAAGCCTCTTCTCACTGGCAAGTTTGAAATCATAATTGAGCTCTTTAATGGCCCAATATGCTTTATGTTCTAGTTCAAGAGGTAAGTGACATGCCTTTCCATAAACTATTTTATACAGAGACATGCCCATAGGATTTTTGTATGCAGTTCTATAGGCCCATAATGCGTCATCAAGTTTCTTGGACCAATTCTTCCTAGATCTATTAACAGTCTTTTGCAAAAATTAATTTAAGCTTTCTATTGCTCAGTTCTACTTGACCACTAGACTGTGGGTGTAAGGAGATGCAATTCTATGATTAACATCATACTTAGCAAGCATTTTACGAAAGGCACCATGAATAAAATGTGAACCACCATCAGTCATTAAGTATCCAGGGACTCCAGACCTCAGAAAAATAACTTCTTTAAGCATCTTAATAGAGGTGTTATGATCATCACTACTAGTTGGAATAGCTTCTACCCACTTAGTGACGTAATCAACAACAACTAAAATATGTGTGTACCCATTAGAGGAAGGAAACGGTCCCATATAATCAAAGCCCCAAACATCAAATGGTTCAATAACAAGTGAATAGTTCATATGAATCTCTTGAATTCTACTAATATTACCAATTCTTTGACATTCACCACAAGACAAAACAAACTTACGGGTATCCTTGAAGAGAGTAGGCCAATAAAAACTGGATTGCAATACCTTATGTGCAGTTCTATCTCCAGCATGGTGTTCTCCATAAGCCTCGGAGTGACACTTGCGTAGGATCTGTTCCTGTTCATGCTCAGGTACACAACGTCTAATATCACCATGTACTCCTTCTTTATAAAGATGTGGGTCATCCCAGAAGTAATGTCTTAAATCATAGACACACTTTTTCTTTTGCTGGTATGTGAAACTAGGTGGTATAAACTTAGGAACAATATAATTAGCATAATCAGCATACCATGGAGCAGTACGATAAGCATTTATCACAGCTAATTGTTCATCAGGAAAGCTATCATCAATAGGTAGTGGGTCATCAAGAACATTCTCTAACCTAGACAAGTTGTCTGCAACTAGGTTCTCAGCTCCCTTTCTATCAATAATATGCAAATCAAATTCTTGTAGCAAGAGAACCCATCTAATAAGTCTAGGTTTAGCATCTTTATTTTCCATAAGATATTTAATAGCAGTATGATTAGTGTGAACAGTTACTTTAGAATCAACAATATAAGGTCTGAACTTATCACAAGCAAACACAACTGCTAAAAATTCTTTTTCAGTAGTAGCATAATTTCTTTGCGCATTGTCTAGAGTTTTACTAGCATATTGAATAACATTTAATTTCTTATCAACTCTTTGTCCTAGAACAACCCCTACAACATAATCACTAGCACCACACATGATTTCAAATGGTAAATTCCAATCAGGAGGCTGAACAATAGGTGCAGAAATCAAAGCTTTCTTAAGTATTTCAAATGCTTCTACACAATCATCATCAAAGACAAAAGGAACATATTTTTGTAAGAGATTAGTCAGAGGCCTAGAAATTTTAGAGAAGTCCTTAATGAACCTCCTATAAAAACTGGCATGACCAAGAAAACTTCTTATACCGTTAATGTCCTTAGGACACGACATCTTTTCAATAGCATCAACTTTAGCTTTATCAGCTTCAATACCTCTTTCAGAAATTTTATGCCCCAAGAAAATACCTTCATTAACCATAAAGTGGCACTTCTCTCAATTCAAGACAAGACTAGTTTCATCACATCTCTTCAAAACTCGATCAAGGTTGCTTAAGCAATCATCAAAAGAAGTTCCGTAAACGGAGAAATCATCCATGAAAACCTCAACAATCTTTCCACAAAAGTCAGAGAATATAGAAGTCACACATCTTTGAAAAGTAACAGGTGCATTGCATAAACCAAAAGGCATACGTCTATAAGCAAAGGTACCGAAAGGGCAAGTAAAAGTTGTATTTTCTTGATCCTCTTTTGACACAGGTATTTGAGAGAAACCAGAATAACCATCTAGAAAGCAAAAATGTGTATGTTTGGACAATGTTTCTAGCATTTGATCAATAAAAGGTAAAGGGTAATGATCATTTTTAGTAGCTTTATTTAATTTGCGGAAATCAATTACCATTCTATAACCTGTAACAATTCTTTGTGGGATCAATTCATCTTTCTCATTAGGAACCACAGTCATACCTCCCTTCTTAGGGACACAATGGACAAGACTTACCCATTGACTATCAACAACGGGATAAATTATACCCGCCTCCAGAAGCTTTAGTATTTCTTTTCTTACCACTTCTTTCATCTTAGGATTTAACCGTCGTTGGTGATCAACAACCGGTTTCGCGTCTTTCTCCAATTTTATTTTCTGCTGGCAGAGAGTGAGACTAATGCCTTTAAGATCATCAAGGGTATATCCAATAGCAGCACGGTGCTTCTTCAGAGTTTTCAATAATTTCTTTTCTTCATGCTCTAAAAGGTTAGCACTAATAATAACAGTATATATCTCTTTCTCATCAAGATATGCATATTTAAGAGTATCAGGTAAAGGTTTAAGCTCAAACACGGGATCACCCTTAGGTGGAGGAGGATCCCCTAGGATTTCAACAGGCAAGTTGTGTTTCAAAATAGGTCCCTGTTTAAAGAATACTTCATCTTTTTCCCTTCTTTCATTCATAAATATATCATTTTCATGGTCTAGCAAATATTGGTCTAAAGGATCACTAGGAGGCACAACAATAGAAGCAAGACCAATAATTTCATCTTTACTAGGCAATATTTTATCATGGGGTTGTCTACGAAATTTAGCAAAGTTAAACTCATGAGACATATCCCCCAAACCAATAGCAACAACATCCTTTTGCAATCTATTTTAGCATTAACAGTGTTCAAGAAGGGTCTACCAAATATAATGGGACAAAATTCATCTTGTGGGGAACCGAGAACAAGAAAATCAGCAAGATATTTAACTTTCCCACACAAGACTTCAACATCTCTAACAATTCCAACCGGTGAAATAGTATCTCTATTGGCAAGCTTAATTGTAACATCAATTTCCTCTATCTCAGCAGGTGCAATATCATGCATAATTCTTTATATTGGGAATGAGGTATTGCACTTGCACTAGCACCCATATCACATAAGCCATGATAGCAATGATCTCCTATTTTAACAGAAATAACATGCATGCCTACAACAGGTCTATGTTTATTTTTAGTATCGGGTCTAGCAATTCTAGCAGCTTCATCAGAGAAAAAAATAACATGCCCATCAATATTATCGGCCAAGAGATCTTTAACCATAGCAACACTAGTTTCAACTTTAATTTGCTCAGAGGGATCAGGTGTTCTAGTATTACTCTTACGAACCACAGTTGAAGCTTTAGCATGATCCTTTATTCTAACAGGGAAAGGTGGTTTCTCAAAATAAGAAGTAGGAACAACATGATCATTATAAGTGATAGTCTTGTCTTCAAGTTTAATAGGTGCAACTACTTTTACTTAAATGGGAGGATTATATTTAAACCACTTCTCCTTAGGGAGATCAACATGAGTAGCAAAGGATTCACAGAAAGAAGCTACTATCTCAGAGTCAAGTCCATATTTAGTGCTAAATTCACGGAAAGCATCAGTATCCATAAAAGATTTAACACAATCAAACTTAGGTGTTATACCTGACTCCTTACCTTCGTCGAGATCCCAATCTTCAGAGTTGCATTTAGTTCTTTCCAATAAATCCCATTTGAATTCAATAGTCTTCATCATAAAAGAGCTAGTACAAGAAGTATCGAGCATGGAGCGATTATCGAGAGAAAGCCGAGCATAATTTTTTTGAATAATAATTTCTCTTGAGAGCTCATGATTGGGGCATGAATATAACATCGACTTAAGCCTCCCCCAAGCTTGAGCGATGCTTTCTCCTTCGCGAGGCCAAAAATTATATATATAATTACGATCACGATGAACAAGATGCATAGGATAAAACTTCTGATGAAATTCAAATTTAGTCGGTTGTAGTTCCATGATCCCATATCATCACATAGCCTAAACCATGTCAATGCCTTTACCTTCAAAGATAAAGGGAATACCTTCTTCTTGATAACATCCTCGGGCATACCTGCAAGCTTAAATAATCCACAAACTTCATCCACATAGATTAGGTGCAAATCGGGATGTAATGTTCCATCTCCTATAAAAGGATTAGCTAGAAGTTTCTCTATCATACCCGAAGGAATTTCAAAGTAAACATTTTCAGTAGGTTCAGTAGGTTGAGGAGCAACTCTTTGATCTACTGGTCGGGGTGAAGATACCGCGAACAAGCCCCTCAAAGGATTATGTTCCATAGTAACAAGTGACAGTAAATTTCAGCACACTATATAAATTTTTCCTTACCAAATTCCACCTACCAAAGGCGCTTCACTCCCTGAAAACGGCGCCAGAAAAGAGTCTTGATGACCCACAAGTGTAGGGGATCTATCTTAGCCTTTTCGATAAGTAAGAGTGTCGAACCCAACGAGGAGCAGAAGGAAATGATAAGCGGTTTTCAGCAAGGTATTCTCTGCAAGCACTGAAATTATCGGTAATAGATAGTTTTGTGGTAAGGTAATTTGTAACGAGTAACAAGTAATAAAAGTAAATAAGGTGCAGAAAGATGGCCCAATCCTTTTTGTAGCAAAGGACAAGCCTGGACAAACTCTTATATAAAGGAAAGCGCTTCGGAGGACACATGGGAATTATCGTCAAGCTAGTTTTCATCATGTTCATATGATTCACGTTCATACTTTGATAATTTGATATGTGGGTGGACCGGTGCTTGGGTACTGCCCTTCCTTGGACAAGCATCCCAACTACAACAAAAGTATTAAGGTACTCTGATAATTTGATATGTGGCTGGACCACTTATGATTAACCTCTATTACAAGCATCCGCAACTACAACAAAAGTATTAAGGTAAACCTAACCATAGCATAAACATATGGATCCAAATCAGCCCCTTACGAAGCAACACATAAACTAGGGTTTAAGCTTCTGTCACTCTAGCAACCCATCATCTACTTATTACTTCCCAATGCCTTCCTCTAGGCCCAAATAACCATGAAGTGTCATGTCGTCAACGTTCACATGACACCACTAGAGGAAAGACAACATACATCTCATCAAAATATCGAACGAATACCAAATTCACATGACTATTTACAGCAAGACTTCTCCCATGTCCTCAGGGACAAACGTAACTACTCACAAATAATATTCATGTTCATAATTAGAGGGGTACTAATATGCATAATGGATCTCAACATATGATCTTCCACCAAGTAAACCAACTAGCATCAACTATAAGGAGTAATCAACACTACTAGCTGCCCACAGGTACCACTCTGAGGCTTTGGGGCAAAGATTGGATACAAGAGATGAACTAGGGTTTGAGAGAAGATGGTGCTGGTGAAGATGTTGATGGAGATTGACCCCCTCCCGATGAGAGGATCGATGGTGATGACATCGATGATGATTCCCCCTCCTGAAGGGAAGTTTCCCTGGCAGAACAGCTCCGCAGGAGCCCTAGATTGGTTCCGCCAAGGTTCCGCCTCGTGGCGGCGGAGTTTCATCCCGTGAGCTTGCTTATGATTTTTTCCTGGACGAAAGACTCCATATAGCCAAAGATGGGCATCAGAGGGCTGCTAGGGGGCCCACGAGACAGGGGGCGTGCCCAGGGGGGTAGGGCGCGCCCCCCACCCTCGTGGATGGTGGGTGGCCCCCCTCTCGTACTTCTTTCGCCCAATATTTTTTATATATTCTGAAACTTGCTCCCGTGAAGTTTCATGACTTTTGGAGTTGCGCAGAATAGGTCTCTAATATTTGCTCCTTTTCCAGCCCAGAATTCCAGTTGCCGACATTCTCCCTCTTCATGTAAACCTTGTAAAATAAGAGAGAATAGGCATAAGTATTGTGACGTAATATGTAATAACAGCCCAGAATGCAATAAATATTGATATAAAAGCATGATGCAAAATGGACGTATCAAGGATCGCAAGACTTTTTGAGGGTAGAGTATTCAACCCAAATTTATTGATTCGATACAAGAGGATCCAAAGACTATTCTCAAGTATTAGCAGCTGAGTTGTCAATTCAACCACACCTGAAAGACTTAATATCTACAACAAAGTATTTACAAACTAATATGGAAGTAACGGTTACAATGGCAAAAGTAACAATAGCAGTTTTGTAACAATTGTAATAGTGACAACGGAAAAGTAACTTAGTAAAGATCAATATGAAACAAAGTCATAGGCAATGGACCAGTGATGGATAATTATGTCGGATGGCATTCATCATGCAACAGTTATAACCTAGGGTGACACAGAACTAGCTACAATTCATCAATATAATGTAGGCATGTATTCCGTATATAGCCATACATGCTTATAGAAAAGAACTTGCATGACATCTTGTCCTACCCTCCCCTGGCAGCAGGGTCCTAATGGAAACTAAGGGATATTAAGGCCTCCTTTTAATAGAGAACCAGAACAAAGCATTAGCACTTAGTGAATACATGAACTCCTCAAACTACGGTAATCACTGGAAAGAATCCGAATTATTGTCACCTTGGGGTATGCAGATCATAACTCATAATAGGTGTCTACAACTTGCAAGATTGGATCAAGAACACAAATATATTAATGAAAACATAATAGGTTCAGATCTGAAATCATGGCACTCGGGCCCTAGTGACAAGCATTAAGCATAGCAAAGTCATAGCAACATCTATCTCAGAACATAGTGGATACTAGGGATCAAACCCTAACAAAACTAACTTGATTACATGATACAATCTCATCCAACCCATCACTGTTCAGCAAGCCTACGATGGAATTACTCACGCACGGCGGTGACTATCATGAAATTGATGATGGAGGAAGGTTGGTGATGATGATGGCGACAATTTCCCCTCTTCGGAGCCCCGAACGGACTCCAGATCTTGCCTCCCGATGAAGAACAGGGGGTGACGACAGCTCCGTATCGTGAAACGCGATGAATCCTTCTCTCTGATTTTTTTCTCCCTGAACGTGAATATATGGAGTTTGAGTTGAGGTCGGTTTAGGTCCAGGGGACCCACAAGGCAGGGGGCGCACCCTAGGGGGGCACACCCTCCACCCTTGTGGATAGCCGGTGGGTCCCCTCTGGTTGATTCTTTTGTCAATATTTTTTATTTTTTCCAAAAATATTCTCAATGAAGTATCAGTTCATTCCGAGAACTTTTATTTCTGCACAAAAATAACACCAAGGCAATTCTGCTGAAAGCAACGTTAGTCCGGGTTAGTTACATTCAAATCATGCAAATTAGAGTCCAAAACAAGGGCAAAACAGTTTGGAAAAGTAGATACGATGGAGACATATCAACTCCCCCAAGCTTAACCCATTGCTTTTCCTCAAGCAATTCAGTTGACGAACTGAAAGTGATAAAGAAAAACTTTTACAAACTCAGTTTGATCTTGTTGTTGTAAATATGTAAAGCGAGTATTTAGGTTTTCAGCAAAGATTATGAACTAACCATATTTAGAATAACATTTAGGTCTCACATTTACTCATATCAATGGCATAATCACCTAGCAAGCAATAATAATAAATCTCGGATAAAAACACTTTTTCAAAGCGATCATGATATGATTTAACAAGATGGTACCTCGCTAGCCCTTTTTGAGACCGCAAAACATAAATGCAGAGCACCCCCGAAGATCAAGGACTGACTAGACATTGTAATTCATGGTAAAAGAGATCCAGTCACATACTTAATATCAATAAATAGCAAAGCATACAAATGACAGTGGTGCTCTCTAACTAGTGCTTTTTATAAGAGGACGATGACTCAATAATAAAATTAAATAGATAGGCCCTTCGCAGAGGGAAGTAGGGATTTGCACTGGTGCTAGAGCTTGAGCTTTTGAAACAGAGAGGAATATAATTTTGAGAGGTATGCTTTTATTGTCAAAATAACAACCAATAGGTCTTTGTATCATCCATACTAGATACATTATAGGCGGTTCCCAAACAGAATGATAAATTTTTACTCCCCCTCCACCAACAAGCACATTTCACGGCTGGTCCGAAAAAACGGGTACCGTCCAACTAACTACAATCCTAGGGGAGTTTTATTTGAAGTTATATTTTCATTTGATTTGAGAACGGAACTGGGCATCCCAGATACCAGCCACTTTCTCGTGAATGATGAGCGGAGTCCACTCATCGTGAGAATAACCCACGAAGCATGGAAGATACTAAAAGCCCCCAGTCACTACATGAGCGATTCTTGCATACAAAACAGATTATTATTTGATGGTTTAGATTTTGGCACATGCAAATTTACTTGGAATGCCAGGTAAATATCTCATATAGGTAGGTATGGTGGACTCATATGGAACAACTTTGGGTTTATGGAACTGGATGCACAAGCAGTATTCCCGCTTAGTACAGGTGAAGGCTAGCAAAAGATTGAGGAGCGACTAACTAGAGAGCGACAACAGTCATAAATATGCATTAAGATTAACCAACATTGAGTGCAAGCATGAGTAGGATATAAATCATCATGAACATAAATATTGTGAAGGCTATGTTGATTTTGTTTCAACTATATGCGTGAATATGTGCCAAGTCAAGCCATTTTAAAAGCATGTTCGCACGCAAGGTAAACCATTATAAACTCGTAGCTAATTAAGCATGGCATGAGTAACTTTAATCTCTAATTGTCATTGCAAACATGTTTCATTCATAATAAGCTGAATCTAGAATGATGAACTAATCATATTTTCAAAAAAAAAGTCGAGTTCATACCGGCTTTTCCTCATCTCAATCATTTCATCATATATCGTCATTATTGCCTTTCACTTGCATGACCGAACGGTGTGGATAATAATAATAGTGCATGTGCATTGGACTAAGCTGGAATATGCAAACATTTATTCAAAGGAGAAGACAAGGTAATATGGGCTCTCTGTTAGATCAACAATAGTGCATATGAGAGCCACTCAACATTTTCAACGTGGTCTTCTCCTCTCGACCCAAAGAAAGGAAAAATAAATTCAGAGAAACACACTGATTTTTTTTTACTTTTTTTTTCTGAAGAAAGTGAAACAAGAATGAGAAAAACTATTTACACAGGAAAGGTCACAACAAACAAAAGAAGAACGAGAAATATTTTTGGGTTTTATTTTAATATTACGACTAACTAAACATGGAAAGGAAACCTAAAAAGAAACTACAACTATTTTTTTGGATTTTCTCAAAGTTTTTCAAACACACAAGAAGAAAGCGAGAAAAAGAAAATAAACTAGCATGGATGATATGATGAAAAAGTACGAACACCGACAACTAGAATGAGTGTGTGAACATGAATATAATGTCAGTGCGAAATACGTACTCCCCCAAGCTTAGGCTTTTGTCCTAAGTTGGTCTATGCCCACGGATCAAAGTAGCCCTCTCCTATTTACTGAGGAGGATCCTGTGGGTTCCACTAGTTAGTGAGCTCATGTGGCTCCCACTGATAAACAGACTCCTGATAAGGATCAGGTGATGGCTCTAGCTCAGAAACTGGGGACCACGTCCTCTCCCAGTATGCATAAATGTCATCGGGCATGATGAGGTACCTGCCTCAATGAATATCGAACAAAGAAGGTGCAGGCAAAGTAATAATCTAACAAGTTTTCTGGCTGAATACTAGATTATAAATGAGTCTCGTGTCCTCATCATCACTAATAAAATCATGTGCTACCATAATGTTATAGTCTAAATATAAAGTGGATAGTTTCATCTCTCCTTCCTCTTCGTGCCTAATGGGTATGTCAAAGCATTTAGCAAGGCGGGAGGCGTACATACCTCCGTAGATAGGACCCCACGAATGGTTTGAACTCAACCGTCGAGCAACCATAGCGCCTAAACTAGTTATATCACAAAGTAAAGCATGGCGGAAAATAGCAAGGTCAGGAGCACTAAAGCCTCCACTCTCCCCACGACCAATTAAACATCTCCCAACAAATAATGAGTAGTAGCGCAGAACAGGAAAATATAAACTAGCTACTCTTGCTTCCAACACCTTTCTCCTTTCCCCTACAATAACTTCATCAATAAAATCTTCCACATCTCTAGGACGTGGTTTATCGACGCTGCCCTCAAAAGGTAATTTACAAAAATCATAAAGCATCGTCTCCTTATGCTCATCATATAAATTTAACTCTACCGTGGGTGGTGATTTCCTAGCATGGAAGTGAAAATTTTGCACGAAGGTATTAGTGACTAGGAGGTATTGATCAGACTTATCGTGGAGGAAGTCGGTGATGCCTGCATTCTCAGCCAAATAATGTAAATCATCATAAATTCCGGCCGCCCCAAGAATGCATCACTTGGACATTCAGACGGTCGAACCTCCACGGTGCGAGGGAGGTTATACTTGGGCTTCTTCTTCTTTTCATTTTCATTTTATTTAGAACCCCGACTTGAAGATCCTTGAGGGAGTCCTGGATTAGGGGGTGTCCGGATAGCCGGACTATACCTTCGGCCAGACCCCTGGACTATGAAGATACAAGATTGAAGACTTCGTCCCGTGTCCGGAAGGGACTTTCCTTAGCATGGAAGGCAAGCTTGGGGATACGGATAGGTAGATCTCCTACCATTGTAACCGACTCTGTGTAACCCTAGCCCTCTCCGGTGTCTATATAAACCGGAGGGTTTTAGTCCGTAGGGCGAAAATACAATCATACCATAGGCTAGCTTCTAGGGTTTAGCCTCTCTGATCTCGTGGTAGATCTGCTCTTGTACTACCCATATCATCAATATTAATCAAGCAGGACGTAGGGTTTTACCTCCATCGAGAGGGCCCGAACCTGGGTAAAAACATCGTGTCCCTTGTCTCCTGTTACCATCCGCCTAGATGCACAGTTCAGGACCCCCTACCCGAGATCCACCGGTTTGACACTGACATTGGTGCTTTCATTGAGAGTTCCTATGTGTCGTCACTTTTAGGCCCGATGGCTCCTCCGATCATCAACGACGATGCGATCCAGGGTGAGACTTTTCTCCCCGGACAGATCTTCGTATTTGGCGGCTTTGCACTGCGGGCCAATTCGCTTGGCCATCTGGAGCAGATCGAAAGCTACGCCCCTGGCCATCAGGTCAGATTTGGAAGTTTGAACTACACGGCCGACCTCCGCGGAGACTTGATCTTCGACGGGTTCGAGCCGCAGCTGAGCGCGCCGCACTGTCACGATGGGCATGATCTAGCTCTGCCGCCGAACAGTGCCCTGGAGGCCGCACCCGCATCAGCTCCGACCCTTAATTCGGAGCCAACTGCACCAATCGAGGATGGGTGGTTGGACACCGCCTCGGGGGCTGCAATCTCTACGGCGATCGAGCCGAACACTAGCCCTATTCTGTGCGAAGCCCGTGACTCCAAGGAGCCGGACTCCTCTCCAAACTTCGAGCCCTCCGCGCCCCTACCGATCGAACCCGATTGGGCGCCGATCATGGAGTTCACCGCCGCGGACATCTTTCAGCACTCGCCCTTCGGCGATATTCTGAATTCACTAAAGTCTCTCTCTTTATCAGGAGAGCCCTGGCCGGACTATGGTCAGCAAGGTTGGGATGCGAATGATGAAGAAATTCAAAGCCCACCCACCACCCACTTCGTAGCCACTATCGATGATTTAACCGACATGCTCGACTTCGACTCCCAAGACATCGACGGTATGGACGCCGATGCAGGAGACGATCAAGAACCAGCGCCTATAGGGCACTAGAAAGCCACCTCGTCGTATGATATATACCTGGTGGACACCCCAAAAGAAGGCAATGGCGATGGAACAGCGGAGGATGAGCCCTCCAAGAAGCAGCCTAAGCGCCGGCGTCAGCGGCGCCGCTCTAAATCCCGCCAAAGCAAAAACGGTGATTCCGGCACGGGAGATAATAACACCCCGGACAGTGCCGAAGACAACCACCTCCAGCAAGATTCAGCACAGGAGGATGGAGAAGCCAGCCCTCATGAGAGAGCGGCAGACAGAGAGGTCGAGGACGATAATTATATGCCTCCCTCCAAAGATGAGGCAAGCCTCGACGGCAATGAATTTGTCGTGCCGGAGGATCCCGTCGAATAAGAGCGTTTCAAACGCAAGCTTATGGCCACAGCGAGCAGCCTCAAGAAAAAACAGCAACAGCTTAGAGCTGATCAAGATTTGCTAGCCAACAGATGGACTGAAGTCCTTGCGGCCGAAGAGTATGAACTCGAACACCCCTCCAAGAGCTACCCAAAGCGCAGGTTGCTACCTCGATTAGAGGAGGAAGCATCTAAACCTACATCACCAGCGCATGATGCGGCCGACCGGCCACCCCGTGGCCGCGACAGAGAGGCCTCTTGGCCCTTCACTCAAGCCGCACCCCGGCGCCGCTCAAAAAATACCAAGGCACGGGAAAATGCGCCAGACCTGCGAGATATATTGGAGGACAAGGCAAGGCAAACAAGATTGATCTATGGATCGCGTGGGTGCCCCACGGCACGAGACGGTAATCGTCACTCCGGATATAGTAAATCTGGTCGGGCCGAACACTGTAGACAAAGCTCGTTTGAGCTGCATCGTGATATAGCCCAATACAGGGGCGCCGCACACCCACTATGCTTCACAGATGAAGTAATGGATCATCAAATCCCCGAGGGTTGCAAACCTGTGAACATCGAATCATACGATGGCACAACAGATCCTGCGGTATGGATCGAGTACTATCTCCTTCATATCCACATGGCCCGCGGTGATGACCTACACGCCATCAAATACCTCCCACTCAAGCTTAAAGGACCAGCTCGGCATTGGCTTAACAGCTTGCCAGCAGAATCAATTGGTTGTTGGGAGGACCTGGAAACCGCATTCCTCGACAATTTCCAGGGCACTTATGTGCGACCACCAGACTCCGATGACCTTAGCCACATAATTTAGCAGCCAGAGGAATCGGCCAGACAATTCTGGACACGGTTCCTAACCAAGAAAAATCAAATCGTCGACTGTCCGGACGCAGAGGCCCTAGCAGCCTTCATGCATAACATCCGCGACGAGTGGCTTGCACGGCACCTAGGACAGGAAAAGCCGAAATCTATGGCAGCCCTCACGACACTTATGACCCGCTTTTGCACGGGAGAAGACAGCTGGCTAGCTCGCAGCAATAACATGACCAAGAGCCCTGGTAATTCGGATGCCAAGGACAGCAGTGGCAGGTCGCGTCGCAACAAGCAAAAGCGCCGCATTAATGGCGACATTGCTGAGGATACGACAGTTAATGCCGGATTCAGAGGCTCTAAACCCGGTCAGCGGAAAAAGGCATTCAAAAGAAATACTCCGGGCCCGTCCAGTTTGGACCGAATACTCGATCGCTCATGCCAGATACATGGCACCCCCGAAAAACCAGCCAATCACACCAACAGGGATTGTTGGGTGTTCAAGCAGGCATGCAAGTTAAATGCCAAAAGCAGAGACAAGGGGCTGCATAGCGATGACGAGGAGGAGCCCCGCCCACCAAACAATAGTGGACAGAAAGGTTTTCCCCCACAAGTGCGGATGGTGAACATGATATACGCAACCCACGTCCCCAAGAGGGAGAGGAAGCGTGTGCTAAGGGACGTATACGCGATGGAGCCAGTCGTCCCAAAGTTCAACCCATGGTCTTCCTGGCCGATCACTTTTGATCGAAGGGACCACCCCACTAGCATCCGTCATGGTGGATTCGCCGCATTGGTTATAGACCCAATTATTGACGGATTTAACCTCACTAGAGTCCTTATGGACGGCGGCAGCAGCCTGAACCTGCTTTACCAGGATACAGTGCGGAAAATGGGCATCGATCCCTCGAGGATCAAACCCACTAAAACGACCTTTAAAGGCGTCATACCAGGTGTAGAGGCCAACTGTAAAGGCTCAGTTACACTTGAAGTGGTCTTCGGATCTCCGGATAATTTCCGAAGCAAGGAGTTAATCTTCGACATAGTCCTGTTCTGCAGTGGCTATCACGTACTGCTCGGGCGAACCGCATTTGCCAAGTTCAATGCGGTGCCGCACTATGCATACCTCAAGCTCAAGATGTCAGGCCCTCGAGGAGTCATCACGGTCAATGGAAACACCGAACGCTCTCTCTGAATGGAGGAGCATACGGCGGCTATCGCAGCGGAAGTACAAAGCAGCCTCTCAAGGCAATTCTCCAGTCCGGCCATTAAACGTCTGGACACCGTCAAGCGCGCCCGGAGTAACCTACAACAAGACCGCCTGGCACGTTCCGAGCAAGCGTAGCAATGTGGCCCCAACCCCAGCCCTCGTGAACTTGCGAAACCAGTGTTGCGCATACATAACTACGCTCTGGAAATACCATGGGCACAGGGGGAGGGGCACCATCACGCCATGCCCGAAACACGGCTTAAACCGCACTACGGGCTGCCGACTTCTTAATTTTCTCTTATTTTCAGGACTCCATTCTTCGGAAGGCTTGTCCGGCAATACAATTGCCGCACATACCATACAACCAGGGAAGCAGAAAGCTACGCCGCACTATGGAACTCTAAGGTGGTCTCTATAATGAGCAATATACCTGTTTCACATAACATTCCACAGCTCGCCCCTGGAAAGGACATGTTAAATAGTCCCATCTTTTGCTTATTGCACTATTTGTATCGTTCTGCTTTGATCGCAGCCTTTTTAAATAAACAATGCATAGCTTCCGTCTATTATTGCATTACTCTTTTTTACGAATATATGTTCATTAATGACATGTTGCACCCGTACACTATGGTACGGCCAATACGCCAGGGGCTTAAGTACCCCACAATACGGTGTGAGAAGTCCGAACACTTTCACAAGTGCGGCACCCTGAACTTATAGCATTATATGCATCGGCTCCGAATCATGTCTTGGGTCAATAGTTGGGTTTGCCCGGCTCCTATGTTTTGGTACCTTACGTTCCGTTATATCGGCTAAGGTAGCACTAGGAGAACTACTGCGATTGTGCCCCAGTTGAGCTGAGCTAAGCACCTCAGTAGAGAAAGCTAAAACTGACCGTCATGATGAGGCGAGAGCTGGTCGCTGTTCGAGAGGTTTTCGAGTCCCTAAAGACTTATGCCGCTTAGAGCGAGGAGTCGGCTTTGTCCGGCCTAGGCGTGGATAGCGCCCCGAACTCGGTCTTTCGAACACTAGGGGCTTCGCCGAAATTTAAAATTATAGAATTCTATGGCTAAGTGAGAGTGTTCAAGCATTATAGTCTGATTGCCTTGTTCGTTGTGTTGAGCGCCTCCCTCGAAGGACCCAAGAATGGGAAAAAGAGCGCTCATGTTTATCCCGAACACCCCAGCACTCGTGGCACGGGGGCAGAAGCCGACGACTCGCCATCTCTCAAATTTGATAAACGGCCGCACAGAAGGTAATATTTTAAATTCAAAAGCATTGCTTAGTGCATATGAACAAGTTTTCAACGTATTGGATCACAAATGCGAGTTTACTAAAAAATACATCTTTGGAGCATTCATCCACTATAAGGCGGGCACCCTTCAGGACGCCCTCATAATACGCTTCCGGGACGCGATGCTCCTTGCCCGGCGGCGGCCCGTCCTTCACCAGCTTCTTCGCATCCATCTTGCCCCAGTGCACTTTAGCACGGGAAAGCGCCCTACGGGCACCTTCGATGCAGACGGAGTGCTTGATTACTTCAAGCCGTGGACAGGCATCCACCAGCCGCCTCACCAACCCGAAGTAGCTCCGAGGCAGAGCCTCTCCAGGCAAAAGCCGAACTACGAGGCCCTTTATGGCCTGTTCGGCCACCTTGTGGAGCTCGACCATTTGCTTCAGTTGGTCGCTCAAAGGCACCAGGTGTCCGGCCTCAGCATACTGAGACCAGAACACCTTCTCCGTCGAGCTCCCCTCCTCGGATCGGTAGTAGGCGGCGGCATCAGACGCACTACAGGGAAAATTTGCGAATGCTCCTGGAGAGCTCCGGACTCGGGTAAGTAACAAGTAATTCACTTTCACGTGCTTGCTTTGCATAATGAATGCCTTACCCGCCGCTATCTTATTCATTGCTTCAATTTCTTGGAGGGCTTTCTGGGCTTCGGCCTTGGCAAACTTTGCGCTTTCGAGGGCTGCCGCAAGCTCGGACGCTTGCGTCTTTGAGTCAAGCTCCAAACTCTCGTGTTTTTTCATGAGAGCCTGGAGCTCTTTCTGCAGCTCCTCCACCCGCGCCTCCTGCTTCCCTCTCTCTGTGCGCTCCACGGCCGCTCTGTTTTCAGCCTCGGACAGCGCTTTCTTAAGGGTTGCCACCTTGGTCGTGGCCCCTATAATAGCACGTTGATCCTATCATTTTTTGCAACCACATCTTCTCTATATACTTGCGCAAGGTATTACTCACCTTCCTTCTCCTCGACTTGCCTCTTGGCATGGCCGAGCTCGTTCTCGGACCGCGCAAGGTTTTGCTTCAGCGTATCCACCTCCGCAGTCAGTGCGGCGGAGGCCAGCAGTGAAGCCTGCATACACATATTGACTTGATTATGTTAGACTCCTGCGAATGTTATTAGATCCTCTATTCGGCTTTTCTTTCCGAACGCCGAACAGAGCATCAGGGGCTACTGTCTATGCGGTAATATTTTTACATATTCTTTACTTACCTCAAAGCCTTTTAGAAGGTTGGCACATGCTTCAGTCCGTCCGCTCTTGGCGCTCTGAACCTTCTGGATCACCGCACTCATAATAGTGCGGTGCTCCTCGTCGATGGAGGCGCCGTTAAGCACCTCCAGCAAATTGTTCGGTGCCTCCGGTTGGACGGAGGTCGCCGGCTCGGTAGGCTTGCTCCTCTTGGAAGGAGGCTGCCTACCGGAGTCCGGAACCATTGAAGGTTCCAGCGCGGTGTCCGGCTCAAGGCCGGACTCGGAGCCCTTGGGGGTTCTATCCCCTTTACGCCTGGAGTCCGAGAGGTCGTCTTGCGGCGCCTCCAGGACCACCTCCTCCTGTCTTGGAACCTGTTGGGATGCCACCTCGGCGTCGTTCGTAGGATGGGGGGAGGTAGCCGTCAGAAGTGAATTCACATCCGACGAATCCAGGGAACCGCTCGACGACACGTCGAGCCGGTCTTCGGGTGGACTGCATAAACATGTTCGACGTAAGGAAAAGTTGTGCACTGGGGGGATACTATGAATCACTCTGGTATCCAGATACTTATGATCTCGCCAGGGGCTTGGCCCTGTGCGGCCACTCCTCTTCGCCATCGTCGGCGTTGGTGGAGTAATCCGGAGGAGGGGTCTTCCCCTTCTTGGACCCTTTGGCCTCCCTAGTTGGGGCGGCCTTCCTTTTCTTCCCTCCCCCCGCTGGTGGGGGAGAGGTCTCTTCTTCCTCCTCCTCGTCTTCATGGGAGGAGTGCGCCTTGGAGTCGTCAGATGATGAATCCGACACCTCCTGGCGTCAAGCACTCTTTCGAGTCCCCGTGGCCTTCTTCTTGGCCTTCTTCTCCGGCACCACATAGGGTGCCGGAACCAGCAGCTTCGCCAAGCGAGCGTCCGCTGGGCCTTCGGGCAAAGGAGCCGGACAGTTGATCTGTCCGGACGTCTCCTACCAATCCTGTCAAAGGTAAGGGAGCTTAGATCCCGCATGGAGTCAAACTATGAAAAACTAACACCCTATAAAAGGTAAAAACAGCTTACCGCACGAGTGTGACGTTGCGTGCTGAATCTGCGATCCTCGATAGCGGATGCGGGGGCCTCGGCGCCCTTGAAAAGCACCTTCCAGGCATCTTCGTACATCATGTCGAAGAGCCTGCTAAGAGTTCGGTGTCGCGCCGGGTCGAACTCCCACAGGTTGAAAGCCCGTTGTTGACACGGGAGGATCCAGCGGATGAGCATAACCTGGACTACGTTGACAAGTTTGAGCTTCTTGTCCACCAGGGTTTGGACGCATTTTTGGAGTCCGGTCAGCTCTCCTTTTTTACCCCACAACAGGCCCCTCTCTTTCCAGGAGGCGAGCCATGTAGGGGGCCCGGATCGGAACTCGGGGATTGTGACCCATTCAGGGTCGCGTGGCTCGGTGATGTAAAACCACCCCGATTGCCACCCCTTTAGGGACTCCAAGAAGGAGCCCTCGAGCCATAGGACATTGGGCATCTTGCCCACCATGGCGCCTCCGCATTCCGCCTGGTTTCCACGCACCACCTTTGGCTTGACATTGAAAGTCTTGAGCCATAGGCCGAAATGGGGACGGATACAGAGGAAAGCCTCACACATGAGGATAAACGCTGAGATGTTGAGGACAAAGTTCGGGGCCAGATCATGGAAATCCAGGCCATAGTAGAACATGAGCCCCCGGACAAATGGGTGGAGAGGGAAACCCAGTCCGTGGAGGAAATGGGGGAGGAACACCACCCTCTCATGGGGCCTAGGGGTGGGGATGAGCTGCCCCTCTTCGGGAAGCCGGTGCGCAATGTCGTTAGACAAGCATCCGGCCTTCCTTAGTTTTTTGATGTGTCCCTCCGTGACGGAGGAGACCATCCACTTGCCTCCCGCTCCGGACATGGCTGGAGAAGGTTGAGGTGGGGTGTGCGGACTTGGGCGCTGGAGCTCGAGTGCACGGAAATGGGTAGGCAAAGGAGGAAGAAGGCGTGGATGAAAAGGTGGATCCTTATCCCCTTATATGGGCGGACGCGACTATGCGTCCCCACCAGCCTGGTAAAACTCGCTTATCTCCCAAGCGCCGTAATCAATGGCGTGGTTGGGTTACCCACGCCCATATTGATGAGAATCCTGGAATAAGGGGACACGATCTCTGCTTTGACAAGACGTGCCAAGGAAACCGCCTCACTAAACGCGCTGAGGTGGAACAGTAAAATGATTCGAATAAAGACTTGGCCGTGGTGTGATGTCACGCTACGGAATACATCAGCAGATTAGATTTGTGTAAATATTATTCTCTCTATGGCAATATGTGGAAACTTATTTTGCAGAGCCGGACACTACCTTTGTGTTCAAAATCTTCTATGAAGTACTTGGAGGAGGAACCCGCCTTGCAATGCCGAAGACTATCTGCGCGCCGGACTCATCGTCATTGAAGCCTGGTTCAGGGGCTACTGAGGGAGTCCTGGATTAGGGGGTGTCTGGATAGCCGGACTATACCTTCGGCCGGACTCCTGGACTATGAAGATACAAGATTGAAGACTTCGTCCCGTGTCCGGAAGGGACTTTCCTTGGCGTGGAAGGCAAGCTTGGCGATACGGATATGTAGATCTCCTACCATTGTAACCGACTCTGTGTAACCCTAGCCCTCTCCGGTGTTTATATAAACCGGAGGGTTTTAGTCCGTAGGGCGAAAATACAATCATACCATAGGCTAGCTTCTAGGGTTTAGCCTCTCTGATCTCGTGGTAGATCTACTCTTGTACTACCCATATCATCAATATTAATCAAGCAGGACGTAGGGTTTTGCCTCCATCGAGAGGTCCCGAACCTGGGTAAAAACATCGTGTCCCTTGTCTCCTGTTACCATCCGCCTAGACTCACAGTTCGGGACCCCCTACCCGAGATCCGCCGGTTTTGACACCGACAAGCCTCTTAGAAATCTCCTCATCATTTTATTCCTTTGAAAATTTCTGAATTTTTTAGTGACTCAAAATAAAAGTGAACCAACTCAACAAAATTGATAGCAACTACTCCCACAAGTGTCTTGAAGCTATATCATGCATCAAAACTACTTTGGACCATATAAATTTGACATGCAAGCTCAAGAACAAGGTCACCGCAGTAGCACAAATTTGTAATATATAAAGCACTAGAACAAAAACTAATTGAACCGTTGGAGGAGTCAAATACCGAAGAACAATCCCCCAAAACAGTTTTGCAAATGGAGCTTTGCACAAGGAGATCGAAAATGGCAGCAAGATGAGCTAGAACACGGGTTTGAACAACGGGACGATTTTTTCTAGATGAAGACGAAGTGGATGGGTTCTAGAATTAGTGAGGGGGACCCACATGGGACTCACAAGGCAGGGGCGCGCCCAGGGGGTAGGGTGCGCCCTCCACCCTTGTGGTCCACTGGTGCAGCCCCCTGGTGTGTTCTCAGCGCCAAGAATTCTTAAATATTCTCTAAAAAATCATACTAAATTTTCAAGGCATTTGGAGAATTTTTATTTTGGGACATTTTTTTGTACGGATAATTCAAAAAATAGATAAATAATACTATTTTTGATTTATTTATTCTAAATAACATAAACTAGAAAGTGGGTACAGAAAGTTGTGGTCTCTAAATTCATCCATCTCATGCCCATCAAAAGGAAACCATTAACAAGGTTGATCAAGTCTTATTAACAAACTTCTTCCGAATGACATGAAACCATATAATTTTTGAGTAACACTAGGTTACCTCAATGGGGATATGCATTTCCCCAACAATAAGTATATCATATTTCTTTCTGGCAGTAGGAAGAGGGAATTCAAAACCTCCAATAGTAATAGTTGAAAATTTTCAATACAGTTGGTACTATGAACTTGAGGTTGTTTCTTCGGAAGGTGTACCGTATGCTCATTACCATTAACATGAAAAGTTACATTGCCCTTGTTGCAATCAATAATAGCCCCTACAGTATTCTAAAAGGGTCTACCAAAGATGAACGATATACTGTCGGGAATATCAAGATAACAAAGTCCGTTAAGATAGTAACGTTTGCAACTACAACATGCACATCCTCACAAATACCGATGGGTATAGCAGTTGACTTATCGGCCATTTGCAAAGAGATTTCAATAGGTGTCAACTTATTCAAATCAAGTCTACGATACAAAGCGAGAAGCATAACACTAACACCAGCTCCGAAATCACATAAAGTAGTTTTAACATAGTTTCTTTTAATGGAGCATGGTATAGTTGGTATTCCTAGATCTCCAAGTTTCTTTGGTATTCCACCCTTAAAAGTATAATTAGCAAGAATGGTGGAAATTTCAGCTTCCGGTATCTTTCTTTTATTTGTAACAATATCTTTCATATACTTAGCATAAGGAGACATTTCTAGAATAACAATCAAACACATACGCAAAAAGATAGGTCTAATCATTTCAGCAAAGTGCTCAAAATTCTCATCATCCTTTTTATTGGATGGTTTAGGGGGAAAGGGCATGGATTTCTGAACCCATGGTTCTCTTTCTTTACCATGCTTCCTAGCAACGAAGTTTCTCTTATCATAACGTTGATTCTTTGATTGTGGGTTATCAACATCAACAACGGGTTCAATCTCTACATCATTATCATTACTAGGTTGAGCATCAGCATGAACATCATCATTAACATTATCACTAGGTTCATGCTCATTACTAGAATGTGTCTCAGCATCAGAAATAGAAATATCATTGGGATTCTTAAGTGTGTCTATAACAGGTTCACTAGAAGCATTCAAAGTCCTATCAGTTTTCCTTTTCTTTTTATTAGAAGGACTAGGTACATTAGTATTAACTCTCCGATAATCTTGCTCAATTCTCTTAGGATGGCTCTCAGGAAACAAAGGTTCCTGGGTCATTTTACCACCTCTAGTCATAACTCTAACAACATGATCATTGTTCTTACTATTTATCTCATTGAGCAAATCATCTTGTGCCTTAAGTACTTGTTCTACTTGAATTTTTACCATAGAAGCATGCTTACTAATAAGCTTAAGATCATTAACAGTTCTACTCATATAATCATCGAAGCGGTCAAGCATATAAGCATTACGTTTCAATTGCCTACTAACATAAGCATTGAAGTTTTCTTGTTTAACAATAAAATTATCAAACTCATCCAAGCATTGACTAGCAAATGTATTATAAGGAATATCACCTTCATCAAATCTATAGAGATAATTTACCTCTACTACCTATGTCGGAGCATTAAGACCATGTATTTCTTCAATAGGCGGTAAATTCTTAACATCTTCAGCTTTAATACCTTTTTCTTTCATAGATTTCTTTGCCTCTTGCATATCTTCAGGACTGAGAAATAGAATACCTCTTTTCTTCGAAGTTGGCTTAGGAGGTGGCTTGGGAAGGGTCCAATCATTATCATTGCTCAATATGTCATTCGATAGTTTTTTAGCTTGATCAATAGTTCTTTCCTTGAAAACAGAACCATCACAACTATCTAGGTAGTCCCTAGAAACATTGGTTAGTCCATTATAAAAGATATCAAGTATTTCATTTTTCTTGAGAGGATGACCAGGCTAAGCATTAAGTAATTTGAGAAGCCTCCCCAAGCTTGTGGGTGACTCTCTTCTTCAATTTGCACAAAGTTAAATATTTCCTGTAAAGCATCTTGTTTCTTATGAGCAGGGAAATATTTTAGAGAGAAGTAAATATCATATTTTGGGGACTACGCACACAACTAGGAGCAAGGGAATTAAACCATATCTTAGAATCACCATTTAATGAGAAAGCAAACAACTTAAGAATATAGTAATAGCGAATTTTTTCCTCATGAGCAAATAGGGTGGCTATATCATTCAACTTTGTAAGATGTGCCACAACAGTTTCAGATTCATAACCATGGAAAGGATCAGATTCAACCAAAGTAATTAACTCAGGATTGACGGAGAAAATTCATAATCCTTATCAGTAACAAAGATAGGTGAAGTAGCAAACTTAGGATCATATTGCATTCTAGCATTCAAAGATTTTTCTTTCAGCTTAGCTAACAGTTTCTTAAGATCATCTCTATCATTGCAAGCAAAAAGGTCTCTAGCAGTTTCTTCATCCATAATATAACCCTGAGGTACCTTAGGCAATTCATATCTAGGGGGAGAATCATAATCTTCCGTTTCAATAATATCATCAGTTTCAGTAATTTCATTCTCTCTAACCTTAGCAAGTTTTTCATCAAGAAATTCACCTAGTGGCACAATATTATCAAGCAAAGCAGCAGTATCATCATAAGCATCATGCATAGCAGAAGTGGCTTCATCAATTACTTGCGACATATCAGAATCAATAGCAGGTGTAGGTATGGCAAGCTTACTCAAAATAGAAGGTGAATCAAGTGCAGAGCTAGATGGCAGTTCCTTACCTCCCCTCATAGTAGAGGGATATATCAGGGTTTTGTTGTCTTTCAGATTCCTCGTAGTGATCAACGGATATAAATCCCAAGTGACTCAGAGAATAGAGCTATGCTCCCTAGCAACGGCGCTAGAAAAAGGTCTTGATAACCCACAAGTATGGGGGATCGCAACAGTTTTCGAGGGTAGAGTATTCAACCCAAATTTATTGATTCGACACAAGGGGAGCCAAAGAATATTCTCAACTATTAGCAGCTGAGTTGTCAATTCAACCACACCTGAAAGACTTAATATCTGCAGCAAAGTATTTAGTAGTGAAAGTGCGTTATATCAACTAGAGGGGGTGAATAGGCCATTTTTACAAATTCGTCACTGAGGAAATTCAACTTGAGGAATTTCCTAAGTCACAAACTACTTGCAGTGGAATAATTACTCAGGTGCATGCATAATAGACCAGTAGCATAGTCATCATGATGAAATGAAACATACACAGAGCACAGGTAGCGAGTAAACAGGATAAGCAGGCTGAAGACAAAGAGACTGAAGAAATAGGGTTGAGGAAATTGAGAAATTCTTCAGTCAAAGTATTCAAAGAGTAAAGATCAAGTACATCAACACATGAATGAGGAAATGAAAGGGTTGACGAAATAGAACCAGTAGCTTGCTGAAGACGATGATTTGGTAGACCAGTTCCAACTGTTGTGACAGTCGTACGTCTGGTTGGAGCGGTTAGGTATTTAAACCTGAAGACACACAGTCCTCACCGTATTCTCCTTCAGCTAAGGTCACACAGACCTTGCCCAATCACTCGTGGTAAGTCTTCAGGTGACTTCCAAACCTTCACAGACTTGGTCACTCGGCGATCCACAATTTCCTCTTGGATGCTCTAGACCATGATGCCTAACCGTTTGGAGGATGCATAGTCCCAAAGGTAACAAGCATCGGTTCCACATAGGAACAATCTCTTCAGTGATTCTCAATCACTTTGGGTTTGTAGGTGTTTGGGTTTGGGTTTTTGCTCTCTTGATGATTTTCACTCAAAATCCTCGGAGGATGGGATGCTCTCAATGACAAGTGTCAGTTTCTCTCGGAGCAACCAACCAACTAGTGGTTGTAGGGGGCGGCTATTTATAGCCTAGGGAGCAGCCCCACATGATAATACACAAATGCCCTTCAATGATATGACCGTTAAGTGGGTAGATATTTTGCGACAGCTGGCGCATAGCACAGCAACGGTCGAAAATTTGAGTATCAAATTACTCAGGGCTATCATGGTCCTCACTTGTAGGCAATCCGCACTGGCGAACTCCTAACTCATCGGTCAGAACAAATTCCTCAGAGACCAGAATATCTCCGTCTCTATCATTGAAGAAATTGACTGAATTATATGAGATTTCCTATGGCTTCACTCGAAAGGATTGGGTAGGTGTAGGATTTTGAGACGAGCATCACCTGGAAACTTTTCCTTAGTTTTACCTTGACCCCCTTTAACAGTACGGTGTTTCCTATAACTCAAGAAAGGGAAAATGAAACTACAAAAACAAAAGTCTTCACGCTTCATAATCCTTGCATGAATATCAAGTCTTCAAAATCACACCAATTTCTTCACTTTCCAAGTCTTCTAGAAAAACAAAGTCTTCAACTGAGACATTCATTTTTGGGGGTCGACTTTCATCGTAAATATCAAACTCCTCATAGACTTATAGACCTATGTACACTCACAAACACATTAGTCCCTTAACCTATAAGTCTTCAATACACCAAAATCACTAAGGGGCACTAGATGCACTTACAATCTCCCCCTTTTTGCTGATTGGTGACAAGTAGGTTAAGTTTTCAACAGGGATAAACATATGAAGAGTAAATACTGATAATGAGGAATTTGATTGCAAGATATAGAAGAACCCCCTTGAAGATGTGCATATTTGAGGAATTTTCTTTGGATAGAAAATGCACATTGTAGAGTAATATCATGGAGAGCTCCCCCTATATCTTGTAATTCATACACGCATTTAACATATAATCACTAGTACAACGAGGTGCTATACAAACAGTTTTTAACCCCTTTTTGCGACGACATTTGGAACCGTCGCCAAGTGAGTGTGGGCGATAGGGGGGGGGGGTCCTTCCCACACGACCCAGAAACCGTCGGGGATATGCCCACCTGGCACACACGCTCGGCAAAATGAGGTCATGTGCGACCGGCGAGCGCTCAAATATGGTTATACGTACAGTAGTGCTAAAAAATCAATTATACACGCGAAATCATTTCCGGTTGTAAGTACATCCCACACAGTCAGTCCCCGCTAAACATTTCTGTTCATATATACATCCCACACAGTCGCTCCAAGGAAAACGTTTCCGTTCGCAGGTACATCACACATGATATTAACAATTTTATTGTTTGCGTTATTGAATGCATCACACACGGTGTGTAGAAGAAACTATGTGGCAAAGGCTGTCCATCACACGCAGTTTTTATGTGGTAAATGTTTGCGCAAGGTGGCCTAACACACACAGTTTTCAAGAGAAGGTCATGTGTGATTGTTCATGGATCCAACACGGTTTATTCCTAGTAATTGCGTGCGTTGCCTGAGGTCATTGCCCACGGTATTTTCTCAATAACTGTTTGCAATAGCAAAACCCAATTAGCAGGCTAATTCGCCATTAGCAGGCTAATTTCCATGTTATTAATAATCCATTTATTAATCTAATTGACATTCATATTAAGCACATAATATATTTCATTTCCATATTAAGGAAGTAGGATTTCATAATTGAAATACATCAGAGTACAACATGATATAGCTTCAGCACTCAGCTACCCCATTACACAATTGCACTAGCAACAAGTTTCGCATGCAACATGTAGAACCTTTCTAAATTAGCATCATAGATGATACATAGACAGATGCATCTCATCTGGAAAACTGCTGAAGAGGAAGGAAAATATTGAGCCTTCATTCATGTTGAAGGTCTTTGCAACTTTAGGCCAGTGCCTGTGGATGATTGACCGTCTGTCCTTCGCCCTCTTCAGGAACACTTCAATATTGAACCGTGGGTGTTGTATGAAAAACTTCCTCGCCTCCTGACCATAGAGGTGGTTTGACAGGTAATCATCGGTGAACTGCTCTGGAAAGGCCTGAAAACAAGGATGTGCATAAATATCTTCTCTATATTGGAAATGGGCCAAAGGAATAAAAAGGCAAGGTATAATAGTTAGTACCATCTTGTAGTGAACTAATGTATTCTTCATTGTCTAGACAAATATCTTGTTGTCTTTCATTGCTAATTTCTTTATCCTAACAATCTTTTTGAGTTTCTTGACTTGATTGATATTCATGGACAACTCATTTCCCCATATGCAAAAAGGGTCGAACAATGGGTCAAAACCTCTAATAGTAGGACCTACATGTGCAAGACCAAATTGTTGAAAACCTAAATATTAGAATGGTTCCTGCAATTAAACAATAATCTGCTATTAGACAACGGACCATGCACGTGCTAACCTCGATTGTAAACCTCAGTGCTTCCCAGTGTTTCCCTGCAACACATATAAGGTAGTTAGTCATCAGCTTAAGTAAGGGTTCACATTCTATCAGTAAAATATGTTGATGAAAAATAAGCACATTGCAAATTCATCAGATTAATTCAAGCCACATGGAAAACCCATTTATCCAAACCAAGCATGATTAAGAACTAGGAAATATAGCACTTGTATATGTTTCTCATGTATTAAGTGCAGCCAAATTCAATTTATTCCTCATATGCACAACAATACAAAATTCTACCCACGACAATTGGACATCGCATTGCAGAATTGAACCAAGCAGTTAACTAAACACCACAACAAATGAACCAAACATTAAATGAGCACCACATTGCACAATATAACATACTCCTAATAGAAGATCCGATAGTTAACCAGACCAAGCATACTTAACAACTTGGAAATATAGCAATTGCATTTGTTTCTCATGTATTTACTACAGCCAAATTCAATTTATTCCTCGCATGGTATACAATAACAGAATGCACCCACAACAATTGAACATCGCATTGCAGAATTGAAGCAAACAGTTAACTAAGCGCCACAACAAATGAACAAAACATTAACTGATCACCACATTGCACAATATAACATACTCTATTAGGTCAACCCGTGTGTGATTCAGATAGCTTAACCCGTGTGTGATGAGTTTAAACATCAAAACTTTTGGTTCCAATTTCCCAGGTTACAGTGGTCATCCACGTCATTGCATAATTTGGGTACACAGCACACCCACACTTCTTAATCGAGCAAGTTCAACAATTAAACAGAGCTAGCTGGCCTAAACATTACTCTAACAAATTAATGAACGACACTCTTAATTAAACAAAACAAAGAGTACTACTATGGCTGGTGCTCGTCGATCTCCACCGCCTCCTCCATGTCCAGCTCGCGCCCGACGGTCTCCTAAGGAAGGGGCTCCATGGCATCCATCGCACCATACTCGGCAAGCATCTCGCCAACCGTGTCTACCATTTCTTTGGAAAAGGTCGCCACGAGTTGGGCGTGTGACGCCGCAATCTAGGCTTGGACGGGCTCCGTCGTCGCAAGGTATGCAGCGGAGGAACGGACGACTGCTCGAACGCTCTCGACGATTGCCAACTCTTCGGCCGTGAGTTGCCGACCGTTGTCGGAGAAGCTTCGTTCCATTTGTGCGATGACTGCGACGAGCTAGGTGTGGGTGGCCTCGACATGGTCATGGGTGGCCTCCATCATGGCTAAGGCTGCCGCCGCGGAACGAACACCTGTTGTGCCGCTCTTGCCAGTTGCTATCCCCAAGGCAGATGTTGCTGCCGCCACTTGAGAAGCAACAACGGCTATTTGGGCTACCTTGGCCGCCCGGTCGCAGATTACGGCCACGCTCATGCACCTTGTTAGCACGCGCATGGCGGCTGCGGCCGTGCTCTCGCCGGAGTGGGCCACCGAAGTTGCCCTCACGACGCGGGTCCATGTCCTCGTCTTTCACCGATGATGATTGAATAATGAAATGATATTTGGGGAGCGAGCTAGTGTGCTTGACACGTCGGCTGTGGACTGTAGCCGACGCACCTTCTCGCGTAAGCCATAGGCGTACTATACACCGATGGTGCTCCAGGATATTTTGTACTACATCTCACACGGTTGGTGATAATAAACTGTGTGGGATCTACTTGATTTTTCATCTTGATTTGAATTACATAATGGGGTCACAACGGCAATGAACGGTGTTTGAATTGCTAGACCCTTTATCTGCAGCGAACATGCAACTATATGTGTATCATAAAAAAATTGGAATTATTCAGGGTTCGTTTGGAAATTTTATACATTAAATTGGTTTTCTAGCCATTTCAGGTGCACAATTCAAAATTAAAGCACATGCAAATGCTCCAATGCACCAACATGGGTTGTAAAACCATATATGTGTCCATGGGTTTATGCTTATGTCCCATGCAAGAAATGGGGATGAATTTCAAACACCATGACACCATGGCTCTCCGGTAAATGTTGAGCTACTTGCTTTTGTAATTCCAGTAAATCCAAAACTCGTCTGAAATTCATGAAACTTGGCATGCTATCATGGAGCGGCATCAACATGCCATGGTAAATTTTTTGCCCCATTTGGGGCAGGTTTGGTTATATGCTTCTCACAAACCAGAGCTTCTCACAACAAGCATGATGGTTTCGGTAGGGAATGTCCCACCTTTGGGGACGAAACGATATCCATTGTCTCTTATTGCTTTCAAAAAAATTCTCGTGTCAACATAGAACAACAGGAGTATTGTGTCAATTTTTGGGATTTTTCCGGGTTCGTTTGGACATTTTCATGTATTAATTGAGTTTTCAATGCATTTATGTGCATAATTCAAATTTGAACTACATGCACATGCTCTAATGCATATAAATTGGTTGAAAATTCAAATCTGTGTCTTGGTTGCATGCTTAGGTCCCATGGAAGAAATGAGAATGAATGTCAGACACCCTGCCACCGTCACTCGGCCGCAAACATTGAGATACCTGGTTTTTAAATTTTAGTAAATCCATAACTCGTCTAAAGTTCATGAAACTTGGCATGCTATCATGGAGTGGCATCAACATGCCGTGGTAATTTTTTTGTCCCATTTGGGGCAGGTTTGGGTATATGCTTCTGACAAACCAGAGCTTCTCACAACAAGCATGATGGTTTCGGTGGGGAACGTCCCACCTTTGGGGACGAAACGATATCCATTGCCTCTTATTGCTTTCAAAAAATTTCTCGTGTCAACATAGAACAACAGGAGTGTTGTGTTAATTTTTGGGATTTTTCGAGGTTCGTTTGGACATTTTTATGCATTAATTGAGTTTCCCATGCATTTATTTGCATAATTCAAATTTAAACTACAAGCAAATGCTCTAATGCATATAAATTGGTTGAAAATTCAAATCTATGTCCTTGGTTGCATGCTTAGGTCCCATGCAAGAAATGGGAATGAATGTCAAACACACTACCACCATCACTCGACCGCAAACATTGCGATACCTGGTTTTTTAATTCTAGTAAATCCAAAACTCATCTGAAATTCATGAAACGTGTGATGCTATCATGGAGCGGCATCAACATGTCGTGGTAAATTTTTTATCCCATTTGGGGCAGGTTTGGGTATATGCTTCTCACAAAACCAGAGCTTCTCACAACAAGCATGATGGTTTCGGTAGGGAACGTCCCACCTTTGGGGACGAAACTATATCCATTGCCTCTTATTGCTTTCAAAAAATTTCTCGTGTCAACATAAAACAACAGGAGTGTTGTGTCAATTTTTGGGATTTTTCGGGGTTCGTTTGGACATTTTTATGCATTAATTGAGTTTTCGATGCATTTATGTGCATAATTGTATTTGAACTACATGCACATGCTCTAATGCATATAAATTGGTTGAAAATTCAAATATGTGTCCTTGGTTGCATGCTTAGGTCCCATGCAAGAAATGGGAATGAATCACAAACATCCTGCCACCGTCACTCGGCCGTAAACATTGAGATACCTGGTTTTTAAATTCTTGTAAATCCAAAACTCGTCTAAAATTCATGAAACTTGGTATGCTATCATGGAGCGGCATCAACATGCCATGGTAAATTTTTTGTCCCATTTGGGGCAGGTTTGGGTATAAGTTTCTCACAAACCAGAGCTTCTCACAACAATCCTGATGGTTTCGGTAGGGAACGTGCCACCTTTGGGGACGAAACGATATCCGCTGCCTCTTATTGCTTTCAAAAAAATTCTAGTGTCAACATAGAACAACATGAGTGTTGTGTTAAATTTTGAAATTTTTCAGGGTTCGTTTGGACATTTTTATACATTAATTGGGTTTTCTAGGCATTTTATGCGCATAATTCAAATTTGAACTACATGCACATGCTCCATTGCATATAAATTCGTTGAAAAATCAAATCTTTGTCCTTGGGTGCATGCTTAGGTCCCATGCAATAAATGGGAATGAATTTCAAACACCAGGGCACCATTGATTGCCGGCAAAACGTTGAGATACTTTGTTTTTAAATTCTAGCACATCCAAAACTCGTGTGAAATTCATGAAACTTGGCATGCTATCATGGAATGGCACCCGACAAGTTGTGGTATTTTTCATGTCCATTTTGAGAGAAGGCAGACTCGAATGATAGCCAACAAAGGCATTTTGAAACATATAGCTGCCACTCTAACATAGCAAATGTTTGTATAATTCAAATCCTGTGTGTTATGTTAACCATTCACGTGACACCATGTGTCTTTGTTTTAAATGCTATAGGAGGTGTTGTGCGGACACCTGCTTGATTGAACGGAAGGCATGCGAGCGCAGTCCGGTGCGCAGGCTGACCTAGAGGCATGCAAGCTGTCCTCCAATGCGCGGGCTCACCGGGAAGCATGCGAGTTGTACGATGTGCAGGCTCACTGGGAAGCGATCCCTTTGACTTCCATGGTCGTCCGCCTTCCTCTCCATTAATAGCGCCCGAGCCGCTACTTAATATGGGTGGCCTTACTGTTCGCCTCCCATTCCCCTCCCTCCCGCAGACCTCCACCAACACCATGGAGCAGAAGAATCATCTGCCACTAGTCTTCATGTTTGGTGAAGTCGACTCCGAGCTGGAGGAGATAGAAAATAAGGAGGAATGGGGCCTCCTCGACATGGCCCAGAACATGCTGGCCGCAGCGGTTGCTGCCCCCGCTCCCATCCCAGCTCCCATCCCCGCGCCCGCACCAGCGACCATCCCCATAGCATTGACGGGTTGGTCGCCAAGCACTATCGCAGAGCTGGAAGCCGTGGGCGTCAGCAAGGTCTCCGCGGATCCGCACGAGGTCATGTACATGCCAGTGCTCGTGCCCGTCCCCGTGTGTTCCCCTCCACCCACTACGGCGCCGGTCCCCATGCGTTTGGCTGCACCTGCCGCACCTGTGCCCGTGCTCATGCCGCCCTCAGCGGCATGGGACACCGCCGTCGACCGCTACCTGTCAGCGCCGTCAGTTGCCATCCTCCCGCGCCCGCCCGTCGATCTCACGACGACATGATGTTTGATTTACAAGTGAAGAACATTCTGTGCTGCATTGAAGACTTCAACAACGGCGTCTCAGAGGACGATAAAGACAACGACGGTGCAGCACGCCGCCTCCGCCGCCGCCAGAAATAGTTTTTTTGTTGGGTTTAATACTGTATCTTGATCATATGAATATAAATTCACAGTATGACTGAATGAAAATATGGTTTGAGCGAACTTGCGTTTTTCTCTCTTAATGTACATACTTATCAAATGATTTTCTTTTGAAAAAAATGTCAATGGTTTTTAAATATAGAACACTCATCGCAAACATTTTAGTTAGAACACCCGTATGCAAACCGACAGCTTCCCCAGGAAGCCAAGGGAAAATGTGCCGAGCAGGATTTGGTAAGATTTGCATCTGTCATATTGGGTATGTTGCTATTTGTCAAACTGGAAAGATTGACATTTGTTGATCTAATAACATTGCCATTTGTCAACCTTGTAACACTGCGATTTGTCATAATATGAAGCTAAAAATCACTAGCAGTATCTAATTTTTGCAACTAAAATTCAGTAATTAAGCATAGATTTCATTCTTAGATTAAGTAGTCATTCTTTATACAACAGTTCAACTCGACAGCTGAACCGACCAAACTTTTCACTAATTGTTGCCAACCACGTACTGAAATAGCTAGTTCTACTTTATATACTAGCTAATTTTAAGTACGTTGTACAGTTCCACCACACTATAGTCAGATAAACTGAACAAAATAGCCCCTAAATACTACTACTACTACAGAGGGGCTTTGTACTACTTCCGGCAGCCTCTCCTCTCTGCCGAGCACGCTCAGTAAGAGGCAGAGGAGGAGGAGCCTACCGATGAGCTAGTCAACTGCAATACGGTGCCTGCCGCTGCTGCACCTTCAGCGACGCTCACCTCGAACGACCTCTCCTCTCTAGACGACCCCTCTCGAAGCGGTGGTTCTCCTCGTAGATCTCCTGATTCTTCGCCTCTGAGGTAACGTGTGCCGAGGACATGTCGGCGGTAAGGCTCTTTGCATGCTCAACGAGGCGCTCCTCCTCCTCCTCTCGCAGGAACTCAGTGTAGCGCGCAAGGTCGCTGACGCACGTGCGGGCATCCACCTTCGCCTCCCGCCTTCGGGCGGCGGTGCCGGAGTGGTTGATGACCCCGGCGGTCGACGATGGGCTGGTGGCCACGGCGGCCGACGATGGGGTGGCAGCCACAACCACCACCTCCCGCCTTCGGGCCGCGGTGGTAGAGCGGGTGATGGCCGACAATGGGGTGGCCGCCATGACGGACACCTCCCGCATTCGGGCCGCGGCGGCGGAGCTGGTGATGGCCTTGGCTTTCAACAATGGTATGGCGGCAACGGCGACCGGCAACAACTGCCGACGGGCAGCGGTGGCGGAGCGTGTGGTGGGTGTACCGCGCACACCCAACAGGGATGCATACTGCACTATGCCGGGGACTGCGCCACCGCCGCGGTGTAGCCTCCCAGCTGGAGCTGTCCTCTGATGATGACGGAGTGGCTGAGCGACAACGACGGACCGGTGCCATTGGCGAATGTGGGAGAAGCAGACGAGATAAGCTACAGGGTGGGAGGGGAAAATGCGACGCGAGACTCGCTGGCCATGAGGGTTTATATAGCAGGCCGGTAAGCATTGGGATTTTGGGGATTTCACCGAGTCGGACGGGAATCTTGCACGGGAACCTGCGAGGTTATGCGGGAACGGGCTCAACGTTTGGCTAAAAGAACGCCCCCGCGCACTGCGCAAGCTTGCGCTGTAAGCCGTCTGCGGTAGCGGGGTGACAAGACGTGCGAGAGGAGGATGAAAGGCCACATACACATTGATGTCGATTGAAGCTACATCGGTATTTCCCCAAAGAGGAAGGGATGATGCAACACAGCGGGGTAGGTATTTCCCTCAAATATGAAACCAAGGTTATCGAACCAGTAGGAGAACCAAGCAACACAATGTAAACATCACCTGCACACAAATAACAACTTCTCGCAACCCAACGTGTTAAAGAGGTTGTCAATCCCTTCCGGGGTACAACACCTCAAGATAGGCAAATGAACGTGAGGTAAATTTGTAGTTGATTGATAGATCAAACGCCAAATAAATAAATAAGAATAAATTGCAGAAAGGTATTTTTGGGTTTTTGGTTTAGTAGATCTGAAAATAAAAGCAAAGGAAAATATATCGGAAGGCAAAGAGTATGAGAAAGAGACCCAGGGGCCGTAGGTTTCACTAGTGGCTTCTCTCGAGAAAAACAACAAACGGTGGGTGAACAAATTATTGTTGGGCAATTGATAGAACTTCAAATACCCATGACGATATCTAGGAAATGATCATTACATAGGCATCACGTCCAAGATTAGTAGACCGACTCCTGCCTGCATCTACTCCACACATCGCCCGCTATCCAACATGCATCTAGTGTATTAAGTTCATGGAGAAATGGAGTAATGCAATAAGAATGATGACATGATGTAGACAAGATCTATCTATGTAGAGGTAGACCCCATCGTTTTATCCTTAGTTGCAACGATACATACGTGTCGGTTCCCATTCTGTCACTGGGATCAAGCACCGTAAGATAGAACCCACTACAAAGCACCTCTTCCCATTGCAAGATAAATAGATCAAGTTGGCCAAACAAAACCCAAATATCAGAGAAGAAATACGAGGCTATAAGAAATCATGCATAAAGGAGATCAAAGAAACTCAAACACTTTCATGGATATAAAAAGATAGATCTGATCATAAACTCAAAGTTCATCAATCCCAACAAACACATCGCAAAAGAGTTACATCATATGGATCTCCAAGAGACCATTGTATTGAGAATCAATAAAGAGAGAGGAAGCCATCTAGCTACTAACTACAAACCCAAAGGTCTACAAATAACTACCCACCCATCATCGGAGAGGCACCAATGCAGGTGGTGAACCCCATCCGAGATGGTGTCTAGATTGGATCTGGTGGTTCTAGACTCTGCGACGGCTGGATGAATATTTCATCGACTCCCCTAGGGTTTTGGGAATATTGGGGTATTTATAGAGCAAAGAGATGGTCCGGGGGGCACCCGAGGTGGGCACAACCCACCAGGGCGCGCCTGGGCCTCCTGGCGCACCCTAGTGGGTTGTGCCCCCCTCGGGGCACCGCCCCAAGCGCAGCCAGGGCCCGTTGTGTTCCTTCAGGCCCATAAAAATTCTCTGTAAAGTTTTGTGGCATTTGGACTCTGTTTGATATTGATTTTCTGCGATGTAAAAAACATGGAAAAAACAACAACTTGCACTTGGCACTATGTCAATAGGTTAGTACCAAAAAATGGTATAAAATGACTATAAAACATCCAAGATTGATAATATAACAGCATGGAACAATAAAAAATTATAGATACGTTGGAGACGTATCATCATCCCCAAGCTTAACTCCTACTCGTCCTCGAGTAGGGAAGTAATAAAAACAGAATTTTTGATGTGGAATGCTGCCTAACATGTCATATCATATTTCTTTCTTTATAGCATGGACATTTGGACTTTTATATTGTTCAAAGCAATAGTCTAGTTTTGACATGATAATTTAAATACTCAAGCATATCAACAAGCAACCATGTCTTTGAAAATATCAACGCTAAAATAAGCTATCCCTAGCCCATCATGCTCAACCATTGATCCATTCATGAAACACACTCGCATATTAGCTACATCCAATACTCAAGTACGATCATATTGCCTCCTAGTTGGTGCTTTTATAAGAGAAGATGGAGACTCAAATTCAAAATAAAAATTGCATAAAGTAAAAGAAAGGCCCTTCATAGAGGGAAGTAGGGATTTGTAGAAGTGCCAGAGCTCAAAGCGAAAAACTTAGAGATAAAAACATTTTGGGAAGTCTATCCATCCCACCAACAAAAATGACTTAGAGTTCCCAACACTTTCCATGCTTAGATATATAATAGGCGGTTCCCAAACAGAAAATAAACGTATTCCTTTTTCCACCATACTTTCACTTTCCATGGCTAACCATATCCACTGGTGCCCTCCATACCAACACTTTCCAAGGAATTTATTATTTGAAAACATAAAGTAAATTCATTTTTCATTTCATAACTGGGCATCCCTAATATCTTTGCCTTACTCTCGTGCAATGACAAGTGAATAAACACTCATCGTGGGAATAACACATCTAGCATGGAAAATATTAGCCACCCCTCACCGCTCTACGAGCGAAACGAACACACAAAGGAGAAGTTTATTTTGCAAATTAGAGATGGCACATGCAAATTTGCTTAGAGCTGCAAAAGAATACCGCATATAGGTAGATATAGTGGACTCATGTGGCAAAACTGGTTTAAAGGTTTTTGGATGCACAAGTAGTGATCATACTTAGTGCAAAATGAAGGCTAGCAAAAGATTGAGAAGCGACCAACCAAGAAACGAATAATCTCATAAGCGATAATTAAGTATAACTAACACCAAATAATGCACCATAAGTAGGATATAATCTCATTGCATGATTATTGGCTTTCGTGCTTGCATAGGGAATCACAAACCTTAACACCAACATTCTTACTAAAGCATAATTACTCATCAAGATGACTCACATATCACATCATCATACCTCAAAACTATTACTAGGAATCAAGTTTATTTTGTCCAATGATCTTCATGAACATTTTTATTATATCTTTATTGGATGTCTATCACTTTGGGACTAATTTTCATGTGTTGCTTTTGACAATCTCAAACAAATATAAGTGAAGATCATGAGCATAATTTTTTTCTCTCAAATTAATTTAAGTGAATCAAGAGAGGACTTGTTCAAAAATACTAAGCACACCATGCTCAAAAAGATATAAGTGAAGCACTACAGCAAGTCCATAGTTCATTAAAAATTTAAGTGAAGCATAGAGAGCAATTCTAACAAGTCATGACATAATTTTGGCTCTCTCAAATAGGTGTGTCCAGCAAGGGATCGAGATTTAAAACACAAAATAAAACAAGCAAAGACTCATATCATACAATACTCTCCAAGCAAAACACATAGTATGTGACGAATAAAAACATAGCTTCGAGTAAAATACCGATGGTCGTTAGAAGAAAGAGGGGATGCCACTCGGGGGCATCCCCGAGCTTAGTTGATTGCTCATTTTTGGATAATAGCTTGGGATGCCAGGGCATCCCCAAGCTTAGGCTCTTCTACTCCTTATTCCTTCATCCATCGTAAGATAACCCAAAACTTGAAAATTTCAATCACACAAAACTCAACAAAACCTTCATGCGATCCGTTAGTATAAGAATAATAAATCACAACTATAATTGTTGTATCAAACCAATTCTTATTTTGTTCTTGTATTATATCTACAGTATTCCAACTTTTGTATGGCAAAAACTCATCAAAGGAAATCAAAGAGCCATCAAAATAAGCACACAACACAAAGAAAACAGAATCTGTCAAAACAGAACAGTCTGTAGCAATCTAACTATTTCAAATATTTCTGTAACTCCAAATATTCTGAAAAATTAGGATGACCTGAGAATTTGTATATTGGTCTACTGCAAGAGGAATGGGTATTTTATCGCTCTCTGGTAAAAAACGAGAATTATTTTCGTGAGCGCAAAAGTTTCTGTTTTTTCCGAAAGATCAAACAACTATCACCCAAGAAGATCCTAAAGGACTTACTTGGCACAAACACTAATTAAAACATAAAAAACACAATCATAATAGTAGCAAAATTGTGCTAACACTAAAAAACAGGAAGCAAAAAGCAAAATTAAATTTTATTCATTGGGTTGCCTCCCAACAAGCGCTATAGTGTTACGCACTTACTTAGGCATAAAGCAAGGATCTAAGTTTTGTCTTCCGAAGTTTTGGCAACTTTTGTAAGGGTTTTCTCAAACCAGGGAGGCTCTTTACGCTTCCCTAAATTTTTTGAAAAAGAAACCATCTTTAGATCTAAAATATCCAATCGCTTGTTGCAAAGAGTAATCAAAGTATTCAGCGATTGATACTACCATTGAGATGCTTGAGGGGTTCGTTATATTTTTGTAATTCAACCATGTGTTTATGCAAATTACCAAGTTTGTCCAACATTTGAACTCCCTCTCAGGTGAAACTAAACCCCTTCTTTTGAGGTGGAATCCCCAAAATTGCTTCTAAAATTTCATAGGCAGCATTGGCACCAAGCTCAATAAAATTCCCTAGCGGCAAAATCTAAGAGTTGTCTATGATGTAAAGCCAATCCTATGTAAAAATTACGAAGCAAGACCTTAGCGTCCCCCTTTAAATTGGAAATACGATAAGATTCCATAAGCCTATACCAAGAATCTTTCAAATTTTCTCCTTGACATTGCTTGAAGTAAAGCACTTCAAAATCTGGTGATAAAGGAGGAGTAGGCACGCTAGCCATAATGACTAGAAAGCGAAAACAAGGATAGATCTTATGAGAAAACGGCGAAGGGAAAAGAGAAGCGAATAAAAGGGCAAATTTTTGTGAAGTGGGGGAAAGGAAAATGAGAGGCAATTGGCAAATAAAGTAAATTGCAAGGAGATGAGATTTGTGATTAGGAACCTGGTATATGTTGAAGATTCTGCCCGGCAACGGCGCCAGAAATTCCTTTTGATGTCACTTGAAGCTACATCGGTATTTCCCCAAAGAGGAAGGGATGATGTAGCACAGCAGCGGTAGGTATTCCCCTCAGATATGAAACCAAGGTTATCGAACCAGTAGGAGAACCAAGCAACACATCGTAAACACCACCTACACACAAATAACAATTTCTCGTAACCCGGCGTGTTAAAGGGGTTGTCAATCCCTTCCAGGGTACGACACCTCAATATAGGAAAATGGACGTGAGGTAAATTTGTAGTAGATTGATAGATCAAACGCCAAATGAATAAATAAGAATAAATTGCAATAAGGTATTTTTGGGTTTTTGGTTTAGTAGATCTGAAAATAAAAGAAAAGGAAAATAGATCGCAAAGGCAAATAATATGAGAAAGAGACCCGGGGGCCGTAAGTTTCACTAGTGGCTTCTCTCGAGAAAAATAGCAAATGGTGGGTGAAAAAATTACCGTTGGGCAATTGATAGAACTTCGAATACTCATGATGATATCGAGGCAATGATCATTACATAGGCATCACGTCCAAGATTAGTAGACTGACTCCTCCTGCATCTACTACAATTACTCCACACATCGACCGCTATCCAGCATGCATGTAGTGTATTAAGTTCATGGAGAAACGGAGTAATGCAATAAGAACGTTGACACAATGTAGACAAGATCTATCTATGTAGAGATAGACCCCGTCGTTTTATCCTTAGTAGCAACGATACATACGTGTCAATTCCCCTTCTGTCACTGGGATCAAGCACCATAAGATCGAACCCACTACAAAGCACCTCTTCCCATTGCAAGATAAATAGATCAAGTTGGCCAAGCAAAACCCAAATATCGGAGAAGAACTACGAGGCTATAAGCAATCATGCATAAAAGAGATCAAAGAAACTCAAATACTTTCATGGATATAAAAAGATAGATCTGATCATAACCTCAAAGTTCATCGATCCCAACAAACACACCGCAAAAGAGTTACATCATATGGATCTCCAAGAGACCATTGTATTGAGAATCAAGAAAGAGAGACAGATCCATCTAGCTACTAACTAAAGACCCGAAGGTCTACAAAGAACTACTCACGCATCATCGGAGAGGCACCAATGGAGGTGGTGAACCCCATCTGAGATGGTGCCTAGATTGGATCTTGTTGTTCTGGACTCTGCAGCAGCTGGATGAATATTTCGTCGACTGCCCTGGGGTTTTGGGAATATTGGGGTATTTATAGAGCAAAGAGGCGGTCCAGGGGGCACCCGAGGTGGGCACAACTCACCAGGGCGCACCTGGGCCTCCTGGCGCCCCCTGGTGGGTTGTGCCCCCCTTGGGGCATCCCCCAGGCGCAGCCAGGGCTCGTTGTGTTCCTTTTGGCCCATAAAAATACTCCGTAAAGTTTCGTGGCATTTGGACTCCATTTGATATTGATTTTCTGCGAGGTAAAAACATGGAATAAACAGTAACTGGCACTTGGTACTATGTCAATAGGTTAGTACCAAAAAATGATATAAAATGACTATAAAATGGTTATAAAACATCCTAGATTGATAATATAACAACATGGAACAATCAAAAATTATAGATACGTAGGAGACGTATCACACATACGGTTAATAAAGAAATGTTTACGATTTAATTACCTACTATACCCACGTCCTGGTTTATAAGTAGGATTTAACTAATAAAATATGAATGTGTGTCGCCAAAGATTATATAGTTGGATTCGTATTTGAACATAGTTTCCAATTATATAATTTTTATAACATGCATTAACATTTCGTTGGTTAAATTTCAGGGCAAAGTATGGCACAAAATATAAAGGGGACTATAGACCAAGGCGGAGGTAGTAGCACACAACCGCTCTCTACGCAGCGACGCAACTGTCGGCCAGCTTGTAGGCGACCATTTCCTGCGTGTTCAACTGCTCCATGCATGTAGTTGCTTGCGGTTGAGGCGGCTGCGGCGAGCTCTGCTCGCGTCCCTCCGGGTGCTCTGCCCTCGTCCCTCCACGCGTGCTGCCAGTGTTTGGGGCCAGCGCATGATCACACATGTTCATGTGCATGCGGTTGCGCCAGGCGCGGCGCGACAATGCAGTTACCCGCAACAAAAACTGACATGCAGACACACAGAGAATCTAGGCCGCCCGGCCCCCATTTATTCCTGCGACCATTTACCTTCATCTCTCGCATCACACGACACAATAAGCACACCCATGATGACACATACAGAGAGGACATCCAGCAGTTCCAATGGCGATCCCTGTGGCTGCAATGGTGCTCCCAGCGGCCGACGACGACAATGGCACGCAGTTCACCATGCATCACGTAGTGGACACCCACGTGAGGGGGAAGGCCCTCTCGTTGGCGTACACGAACAATTCGGTCTCGGTGGAGAGCTCCATCCAAACTATGAAGCAGTTCCTTGCCGAGGACAAGTACCAAGTGGTCGGCTTCGACCTGAGTACACCATCGGTTGTGTCGGGCATGATTAGAAGGTTGCCGTCGCCCAGTTGTGCATGCGACATGACATCCTCGTCTACCACTACCACCTGTCCACAAGGCCTTGCGAGCGTTTCTCCAGGTTTATCAACAACTCCGACTTTTTCACTATGGTGGACACCACCAACAATCTAAAAGCGCTCAAGGTTTCAAGCTTGAAATGCCCGAATCTTGTCAACATACAGCACCACTACAATGTCTGGGGCAGCGACAAAAACAAATTGAACTCCTGGTTGACCTCGCCTCGGCCATCATCGACCCCTACTACATGAAGATGAAGAATGAGAGCAAGAAGGACAAGAACACATGGCACAGTTGTAACATCCCAAAATTCTAAATTTTGGAATGTTATATTAAATTAGTAGTTTTGATTGTTTGTTTGATTGTTGTGTGAATGATTGGGTGAAATTGAGTGCAATTTGAAACTTTTTGAAAGTTGAATGAGAGGGAATGAAATGACTTTCCCAAACTTTCACTTTGCATTTTGATCTCAAAGAATTCAATTTCAATTCCAACTAAAAACCCTAGAGTGAAGATGACATGACTTCTTCCATTTGAAATGAAAAAGGATTTTGAAAAGATTTGAATTCCATTTGGACATATTTCAAATTCGAAAGATTTATGCAACGCAATGATTTTCATGAGAGAAGATAAAATGACTTCTTCAAATTATATGAAATAGAGTTGGAAGTGGTTTGAAATTCAAATTCAAAACCATTTAGGAGTTATTTGGGTTTTATTCAAATTATTTTTCTCCAAAAATAAATTATTTGGAAATTAGGGTAAAATGATTCCCTACAATATAAAATTGGAGGAAAGTAAATTTGAAATCATTCTGGTGTTTTAAAAATGATTTTATTGGGTTTTCTTTCAACAACAGCATTGTTTGACTTTTGTGAGTTTTTTGTGTATCTTATATGTACATGAAAATATGTTCATGTTTTAGGAAATTTTATTCTGAAATTTTTGGCATATAATATGTCTATATAAAAATTATTATTGTTTTTCCTTTATTTTCTTGTGTGTCAAACGGCCGAAGCCAGCAGTGCCCAGCCTGAGGCCCATCTCTCTCTCCCTCCGCCGCGGCCCACAGCAGTCCAGCCCAGGCACGTGCCCGAAACCCCTCCCCACCAGTCGCCCGCACCTCTCCCTTGTTCCCGCACTCGCTGACAGCAGGGCCCACGTCTTCTTCTTCCTCCTCCCGCAAGCCACGCAGGGCATCGCCGCCATCGGAATCCCGAACTTCTCGGGATCGCGATATGTCGATTCGCCCCCTCCTCCAAGAACTCCCCCCTATAAATACCCCTCTCCCTCGACCCATTCCCCTCCTTTCCCCGCACCAAGAACCTCCGCTGCCTCCCAGATTCCTCGCTGGAACCCGAGCGCCGCCGCGCACCATTATCGCCCTAGCTCTCCACTACGACCACCTCATCGCCGCCTGAACCCACCACCGCATCCCCTTCACTCCACCGCACCTCCCCGCGAACTCTCCCGAGCCCTAAACCCATCGGAGCCCCCTCCCCGACGACACCCGAGCTGCCACCACCGCCGTCGATCTCGCCCTGCTTGACTCCGTCGTCCCCGAGCTCTCCAGCAACCACCCCCGTGATCGCCGTTGTCTTCCGCGTCGAACGGAGCTCTCCCCGGTGCCGGAGACCCACGGGAGACGTCGCCTGCATTGAACCTGAGCCGCGGCCGTCACCGGAGCCTTGCCGGAGCTGCTCTTCCTCCGCTATAAGCCATCGCCGCCGTCTGATTTGTTTTTAACGCGCTAGATTAGATCTAATGAAGCGGTAGGTTTTTGTTTAGTGAACCGGTTTTTTTTGGTTTAGATCGAATCGGCTCGCCGGTTTATTTTTTTAACACACGCATGTTTTTGTTAAGTTTCAGCTGAGCGCAGTTTAGCTACCGATCACCCACCGTTTAGCCTAGTAATAGCCCACCACATAGCACTTGTCCAATTTGTTTTTTTCTTTCTGTTAAAAAAACAGGAATAGTTTCAATCTTAGATTGCTTATATCTTTTAGGTTTTAAGTCCAAATTGAGTGATTCTTTTTGCATTAGATTCAAAATTTCTTGAATTTTATGTTAGTGCAATTGGATTTCAAATTTTAGTAGTTTAAATTTGAGTTTGCATGAATTTGTTCAAAACACTATTTTGGTCATATTTTGAGTTTTATAAAATATTTTTGATTGGTTCCTTTTGCTACGGTTTTATTATGGTTTTGTCTATCCAGTAGCATATAGTTATTTATTTCTAGTTTATTTTAAATTAGGTTTTTAGCAAAACAGTACTATTTTAGTTATAGTTTTGTTTTAGTCTTTTCTTTATTGTTTTTATTAGTTTTAAATTATTTATTTTTGTCACTCTTGAAAAATTTATTTTTGTTTCTGTCAGTCAACAAAAGAAAATTTTGTTTTTATTTTAAAAATTATTTTACTTAGTTTTGTATGAAAACTTGTTTAGGTCATAGTTAGTGTTTCATAAAAGCTTTGTATTTGTTTCTTTTTGCTATTAAAAGTTTGTGAAAAATACTTTCTGTTAAAATTAGTTGTTTTATATTTTCTTTTGTTTATTTATTATTTTAGTATTTTCTTTGTTGTTAAATTTTACTTAGGACAAAGCTATTTTGGGTTATGTCTTAGAATTTTCTTTAGTAGTTATCTTGTGTTGTTTTCATTGGTTTATTATTTTCTGTTCTTTGTGAATTGCATTTTATTTGTTGATTTTTTGTGAGTGTTAGAAATTGCTTGCTAGTATGTTTGCTTATGTGAATACTATGTTTTACTATATAGATTTTCATCGGAGAGTTGCGTATAGTGCTATCAAGTTTTGCGAGAGCGATATTATCTTCATCAAGTAATACCAGGCAAGTTCACTTTGACCATGTTTTCCATACCTATGTTTATTTGCATGTAGTAGCACCCTTTCAAAAATCTCTCCAGTAGTGTTATTGAATCTTGTAGTTGAGTAGAATGCATGAGGTAGAAACCCATCTCCCAGTTACCAAACCCGGGACGTTATATAGTTTAATTGCTATGCTATAGTAGACGGGGTTTGGTATGAGTGCATGAGAGTGGTGTGAAGAAGGAGGACTCTATGTCAATGGTGACAACTTCATGATGGCACCTGCAAGGACTGCATCTTCCGGACTCCTCAAGATTTCAAGACTCGAGATAAGAATTCAATACAGACTACTGGGTGAAGGACGGTTGACGGGCACCCTTGGAGAAACCAGCGGTTGGCCGGGATGCATGGAGAAGAGCCATGACATCTTGCGGAGAGCTTCACCCAGACTCAAAGAGACAGAAGAATACTTCATGCCTGGAAGCTTACCTATGCAACCGCAAGTCACTATGGGCTTTGGCTTGGTTGACCTTAGTTGTGACTCTGGCTAGGACGGTGCTAGCACATGTAGAACTACGGTAGGGTTGGATGAGCACCGGACGGTGGTCAGAGGAACTCTTTGGAAGACCATGTTTTGGTCGTCCTGTTCTCAAACATCATGAAGTGCGAGGACGAAAGGGGAGCGATTGAATCTTGCGGGTAAAGTGTACAAACCTCTGCAGAGGGTTAAAACCTAATCGATTAGCGATGTCCCCGGTTACGAACAATTTGAGCCTCTGGACTTGGATGTATCTTGGAACTCTCAACACCGGACTGCTAAATTAATTGTGGGCAACTTATGATGATTTGGGCTATGAGACATCAGTTGGCGGAACCATGTCATGATAGAAAACTCCGTAGTACAGACCCCGGATAATTCCTTTGATGTAGGGAAAATAAAACCAGCTTTTACACAAAAAAACTCAGATACAGAGCCACAAAGCCATACTGCATATAGTATAGTTTATCATCTGTTTTCTCTTATGGTGATCTTGCCGGTACATTCAATGTACTGACCTACACGGCTACAACGTATCATGTTGCAGGATTTTATATACAACGAGTGAGTTTCGTTGATTGGGTTACGGTCTACACTCAACCTGCCGATGGCGTTGATGGGACTCCACACCCGTTGATTGTTTTCGCTTAGACATATAAGGTATATATCAGTTTTACGTTATTTACACATGTGATTGCACTTTGATATATACATTGATGTACTATGTGTGCCAGCATACTGATCCGGGGATGGCACAGATACACAGAGGCTTGCCCGTCGGAGGTCGGGTCACTACAACAGTGTGTGGCATGAGAGACTAGATGAACAACATGTCAAGTACGCGGCCAAGGAAGCGTACAAAAGCTACGAGATGTACAGGTAGATCATTGACATGAGGAAGTGTCTTCCTACCCCAGACGAGGGATCGAGCCACAGAGCAGTGGCAGGAGCGTCACAAGAAGTAGATGACTAGATGATCGTTTCTCCTACTTTAGAATGCATGCAATTGTTTATTTAGGTGTGTGCGAATGATCTGTATAGTCACTTATGCAATTGGATGTTCATTTCAGTTATATATATACATGTTATTCTTCTGTAGTGTAACACGCCGGATGTAACTTGCCATATTTGTAACTTCGACTCTTGCCATTTTCGGCTTTAAGTTATGAGATTCCCTTCATGGTTGGGTTTTGTCTTTCATTTTGCATTTTGTTCATGTCATGCATTTCATATCATGTCATCATGTGCATCGCATTTGCACTCGTGTTCAGCTCATGCATCCGAGCATTTTCCCCGTTGTCCGTTTCGCCATCCGACACTCCCACGTGCACCGGCGCACCCCCTTTTGTCTCATTTCATGAGCGGGAGTTCAACATTCTCAGAATAGGCCGAGATTTGTCAAGTGGTCTTGGTACACCACCGGTAGACCTCCTGTCAAATTTCGTTCCATTTGGAGCCCGTTTGATACCCCAACGGTTAACCGGGTAACCGCAAAAGCCTCTTTGGTGTTGCAGCCCAACACCCCTCCAAAACATCCCAATAACCCATCTAAACCATCTCCATGTCCTTCGTCGTAGGATCACGATCATGTGGGCAAAAAACGCACCCCATTTGGACACTCCCACCTCCATCTATCTATAAATATTAGCATCCCTCCAAAATTCCGGGTCGAAAACCCTAGTCCCTCTCCTCCTCGCCGCCGGACGCGTCCGGACCGCACCGGACACGTATGTGCCGCCGCTTCCCTCCAATCCATCGCCACCACGTGGCGTACCCGCGCCCACATCGCCGCCGCCGCCCGAGGCCCAGATCCGGCCCGCCTCGGGCCGAACCGGGCCTTGCCGGGCCCGCGCCGCCCGCGCACTCCTCCGCTGCCCTGCGCCAAGATCGGTCACCGCCCGCACCTCGCCGGCGCTTCGCCGGAGGCCGCCTCACTCCTCCCGCCGGCGACACGTGCCACCTCATCTCCGGCCATTGCTCCACCGCCCGCCGGCTTCCCCGCCGTCGTGCGCCATCACCGCCCATGCTGCCGCCTCCTTTCCCATCTCACCGGCCGGCCCGAGCTCCACCGGCACCGAGCTCCTCCGCCGCCGAGCGCTACCTCGCTGTCCGGCCCTGCCCCGCCTTCGCCGGCGCCGGATCCGGTCAGATCCGGCCTGACCCGACCTCCACGCGCCTCTCCGCCTTCTTCCTCGTCTCCGGCCGCCGTGTTCCTCCGCTCCGGCGACTACTCCACTCGTGCCTCGCAAACCGTGCCTGAGCTAATCCTAGATCTAGAGGGTGAGAAATTCTTCTAAGTCCTTTTCTGTGACATTTTCTTGCACTATTCATCATGTCACATCTTCGTGCTCGTTGATCCAAGTCTAGCATATGATATGTCAAATTGTTCGTCTCGTTGAGATCTTCATGTTAGAAGAATTTCCATGCATGTTACTGTTCATTATGATGCCATTTTCTTTGATGCAAGAGTGCTATAAAATGTCAGCTCCTGGTACTTATCAGATCATGGTGATTTGTCATTTTTGTTGCATTTGATGTGTGCACCATATAAGCATGAGGTCTACATGTGTCTTGAAATACATCATGCCATATTTAGAGAGGTGCAAACGTTGTATTTTTGTGATCTATGTGGTGACTAGAACAAGCATGCAAACAAGGCTCCGTGATGTTGCTGTTTTCAGGGACTTAGGATTTTGCTAAGTCTTTTCCCTGCTGTTATTTTGATGCCATATAAACATGATGCTACAGTGAGATCCATGCTTCTTTTGGGGTACTTCACTAAGGATGTTTTGAACATGCGGTTATGCTCTATCCATCCCTGCCCCTGGTTGCAATTATGGAGTGTTCTAGCATGTCTTTTGCTTGCTCTACTTTTGCTATAAAATGTTCCTCGCAGAATGTTAACATGTTTATCACAATTGCCATGGTTGTTGCTAGTCATCCATGCATCCTGTGAACTCTCTCTTGGCATGGTTAGCTTGATGAACATGTCATCGTGCTATTGGTATGCTTGTGTTGTCATTTAATGCTTTGTGGTGAGTGGCATGAGCTCGCAAAGTTGCGATCATAAATCTGTTAATGCCATGCTCTGTTTTTCACAAAGTCTGAAACTGTTAATGAAACTTGCTATGTTTACATGGGTGCCATCATATCTTCTGTGCCTTTTTGGCTCATATTCAGTAAGGGACTTTTGTTCTATGCTTTTAGTAGGATCATGCCATGTTTTTTTGTTTGCTATGATATGTTCCTGTAGCATATTATTTGCTTGCTCTAAACAGTGCTTCCTGATGTTGTTTTGACATGTTAGTATTTTCACCAAGTCTGTGAATCTGATATCTTTTGCACTTTTGCCATGCTTGTTTGAACCTGTTCTAGTGTGATTTAGCCGTAGCTCAGTGTTCTTATTTTGCCAAGCATCTCTTGTAAATCACTGCCATATGCTTTATTGCTATGTTGGAGTGCAGTAGCTTAGTTTCTTGTTGCATTATAGGTGTCATCGTGCTGTTAATCGCAATTTTGTGTCATTCTTGTTTTGCTTGCCATTTGCAAACCGTGCATCCGTTTCCGGTGATCTTTATATCGAATTCAAACGAAATCATCTCATCTTTCCAACGGTATACTTGGTTTTCCAAGTTGATGCTTTGATCATTCTTTCCCTTCTGGAGCACGCATATGCATTGCATATCATATCTTGCATACACTACTAGGGAAAAGCCTATACACAGAACTTTAGCAGTAGCGCATGTTAAAAAAGGGCACTACTGCTAGACAGCAGTAGCGCGTGCTAAATAACCGCGTTGCAGATACATATATAGCAGTAGCGCACCCCGTTGTAAAAGCGCTACTACAAAAATTCCCACCACTAAGCCGATCGGCTACACATATTAGTATAGCTCTTTTAGAAACAGCGATGCCGCTAATTTTGTTGTAGCAGCGCGTTTATGTGTAAGGCGCTACTGCTAACGAAAATAAAAGAAAATGAAAAACAAGTAGAAAAGTAAATGAAAATGAAAGAAATAGAAAAAGGAGAAAGGAAAAAATAAAATGAAAAAAAAATAAATGAAAAAAGGGAAAAAGGAGAAAGGAATAGCAGTAGCGTGTTTCAGGAAACGCGCTGTAGTTAACTTAGCTATAACGCTTTTCAGGAACGCGCTACCATTACGTTTCACTTAAACAGCGGTCCTCCCCGGCCACCACTTCTCCCCCAAATCCCTCGCCCTCGCCGCCTTCTCCCCAATTCGCTGTCGCCCCACTTAGCCGCCGTCTCCTGCCGGCGTGGACGCCCACAACCTCATCGTCTCCCCCCGAGGCCGCCGCCTCCTGAGGCCGCCCTCGACCTCACCGTCGCCGCCCTCGACCTCACCATCGCCGCCCTCGACCGCACCGCCGCCCGAGCCCGCCCAGGACCGCCGCTGCCCATTTTTGAGCCCACCCTCTCCGCCCCTGCCTCCGTTGCCGAGCACCTCCCCGCCACCGTCTCCCCCCTCTCTGTAAGTCCCCTACCTCTCCCCAGTCCTCTCTCTCTCTCTGCATTTTAGAGCAAAAATCAGTAGAGCAAAAGTTAGTTTATAGCAAAAAAAATAGTTTAGAGCAAAAGATGTTAAGTAGTAGATGTTAGAGCAAAAATTAGTTTAGAGCAAAAAATTTGGTTTACAGCAAAAGTTAGTTAGGGCAGTAGGGTTTAATTAGGGTAGATGCTGCTTGTAGTATATAGTGATACTAGTAGATGTTAATTAGGTTAGGGCAGTAGTGGTACTAGTAGATGTTAATTAGATGTTTTTAGTTAGGGCAGTAGAGTTTTGCTAGGTTAATAAGGTTAGTAGTGCTGCTAGTAGTAGTGGTACAGTAGGTTAATTAGGTGAAGTTAAATGAATAACTTAAATGAATGAAATTAGTAGTTAACTGGATTTTTTTCCTTTCATCATTACAGAGCACTAAAGTTAACTAAATTTTGTTCTATTAGTAGTTAAATGAATTTTATTCTACACTTTGTTTTTGAATTAGCTTGTGAAATTTGGACATGTATATTTGGACATGTGGTTGCTCGTGTATATTTGGACATGTGTTGCGGTGTCGAAGATGGATATTTGAACACTGTTTCCAGGGAATGAAGCTGAGTGGCCTATGTTTTGCCAGAATGTTGATTCATTTCCGTTCCGGCAAATTTCAGGTTCTCGATTTGTCCACTTTTTAGCAAAGGTCATGCCGAAATTTTCCGTGAATTTTGGCATGACTTGTGCTACAAACTAGGACATACCGAGTGCCCGGGATTTGCCACACCGGGAAGGAGTCAACGTTCCTGCAAAACATGGGCCTTTTTTATGTCATTATTCATTTTATTAGGTCTAGAATTAATTGACTATATTTAATCATAGGAAACATGGCTAGCAACGATGAAGGACAGGGTTCTGGTGATTGCGACGACGTCTACCTGGCGGCTGATGAATTTTTGAGCCTTGCCGACGATCAACCGATGCTGTTGCTGGGCCCACCAATAGCATTGGGGACTGATACCGGCACATAGACCGGTGCTGAGACTAAGACCGGCGCTGAGACTAAGACCGGCATCGAGACCGGTGCTGCCTCAGGGAGCGGAGCCGGTATAGAACCGAAAGCAAAGAGGCGACGGCTTCCTAACAAGCTCAGGACTACTAGACTGGTGGTCACGGAGGTGGACGACGACAATTTTGAGCCAAACGCGCCTGAGGAAGCGTACGCGTGCTACGGCAATTAAATAGGCTGCATCATACAGACAACCGCCACCATCAACGATGAGAAACTGAACAAGATAGATAATATGAGGCCCTCCCTCCTAAAGAAGTTGCACCGGATATTCTTGTTCCCAGGCTGGAATGAAAAGGATTATAAAGATCCAGATAAGGACCCAGCAATGAAGAAGATAAACAAACACGCCATGAGCAAGTTTAGCGACGCGTTGGCCGCCTGGAAAGCAAGGGTGAAATATCGGATCGTCAACGAAAAGGAACTGTAACACCCACGATGCGGCTATATCTCCCACGTGTCGGAGCACGACTTAGAGGATAACCGCATTGTAGGCAATGTCGCAAGAGGGGTAATCTTTACACATCCCATGTACTGAATAAGAAAGAGGATAAAGAGTTGGCTTACAATCGCCACTTCACACAATACAAGAATATAGCATTACATCATCCAGATACAATCAAGGTCTGACTACGGAACCAAAATAAAAGAAGACCACCCCTAATGCATATATCCCCGATCGTCCCAACTGGGCTCCACTACTGATCAAATGGAAACAAAACAACACAACGGACACGATCTTCATCGAGCTCCTCCTTGAGCTCGGTTGCGTCACCTGGACGGAAACATCGGCACCAGCAAACTGGTTTTGGAAGTAATCTGTGAGTCACGGGGACTCAGCAATCTCACACCCTCGCGATCAAGACTATTTAAGCTTATGGGTAGGTAAAAGGTATGTGAGGTGGAGCTGCATCAAGCACTAGCATATATGGTGGCTAACTTATGCAAATGAGAGCGAGAAGAGGAGGCAAAGCACGATCGTGAACTAGAAGTGATTAAGAAGTGATCCTGAAACTACTTACGTTCAAGCGTAACTCCAACACCGTGTTCACTTCCTGGACCCCGCCGAGAAGAGACCATCACGGCTACACACGCGGTTGATGCATTTTAATTAAGTAAGTGTCAAGTTCTCTAAAACCGGACATTAATAAATTCCCATCTACCCATAACCGCAGGCATGGCTTTCGAAAGTTCAAAACCCTGCAGGGGTGTCCCAACTTAGCCCATCACAAGCTCTCATGGTCAACGAAGGATATTCCTTCCCCCAAGACAATCCGATCAGACTCGGAATCCCGGTTACAAGACATCTCGACAATGGTAAAACTAAACCAGCAAAGCCACCCGAATGTGCCGACAAATCCCGATAGGAGCTACACATATCTCGTTCTCAGGGCACACCGGATTGTCCAAACTTCCGGTAGGCCAACCCAGAGTTTCCCTTGGTGGCCACCAGCGGCTGACAAGTTGGACCAACACTCAGAGGAGCACTGGCCTGGGGGTTTAAAATAAAGATGACCCTTGAGTCTACAGAATCCAAGGGAAAAAGGCTAGGTGGCAAATGGTAAAACCAAGGTTGGGCCTTGCTGGAGGAGTTTTATTCAAGGCGAACTGTCAAGGGGTTCCCATTATAACCCAACCGCGTAAGGAACGCAAAATCAAGGAACATAACACCGGTATGACGGAAACTAGGGCGGCAAGAGTGGAACAAAACACCAGGCATAAGGCCGAGCCTTCCACCCTTTACCAAGTATATAGATGAATTAATTAACATAAAAGATATTGTGATATCCCAACAAAATCCATGTTCCAAACATGGAACAAACTCCATCTTCACCTGCAACTAGCAACGCTATAAGAGGGGCTGAGCAAAGCAGTAACGTAGCCAAACAACGGTTTGCTAGGACAAGGTGGGTTAGAGGCTTGACATGGCAATATGGGAGGCATGATAAAGCATGTGGTAGGTATCGTGGCATTATCAAAGCAAAAGAGCAAGCAACTAGCAAGCAACGATAGAAGTGATTTCGAGGGTATGGTCATCTTGCCTGAGATCCCGCAAGGAAGAAGAACGAGTCCATGAAGAAGACAAATGGACGTAGTCGAACGGATCCTCACAAACGCGACGTTATCGAAACTAAACTACAAATTACTTGGAGCTTAATATGCAACGGGTTGCATATTGACGGAACACCACATCAATTATTTAGTTCTCTCCCGGTTAGGTACTCAAGAATATTAAATGTTGGTTAACAAGGCAAGAGGTGAAGCATAACAAAAATATACCATTTAAACAATTTAAATGGGGCCAGATATAACAAACAACAAATCCGGTAAATCCCCATATGTCTTAGTAATTTAATGCAACAACAATTTAAACATTTTAATTGTTGTTATCATGATGCGGATGACATGTGAAAGTTTATGCAATTTTATTAAAAGTTGACAAGAGCATTATGAAGCATTTGTCACTGTGGTGGAAAGGAAAAGGGGTGCCATGGCAACGATAACGAAAATGGTGCCATGGCAGCGTTCTGGTTCTGGTAACTCCATTGAGATACTGATGCAAAGGAGAAGTGTGTGGATGCGTGCAAAAGATGGTGGGGGCTCCCGGATTCCGGGTGTCCCACGAGTTAGTGGCATGGAAATGAGTGACAATACGGACACGATGCAGACAAAGGGTGCATCTCATCCAACATGCATTCATTCGTTCACGGGCGTCGTCTCGGGGTTATACCTTCGAGGTGAGACTTTTCGGAACGGATCAAGTTCGTAGCGGAAGTAGACGGTCTTGCCACGTTCGTAGTGGTAGTAGTTGTACTCATGCCGTAGTGGAAGTAGTGGTTCACGTTCTGTAGAAGTACGGGCGACAGTAGTGGTACATGTCTATCATTGCACGGGTTTCTGTAGATGTTCGGGGTCACGACGAGGAACTTGATGCATCGTTGAACTTGGCATCCGAGGAATCCCGCGTAGCCATACACGAGTCGTTGTCGAACTTGACGGTTCCGTTACACGGTTCTTTGGAGATGATAATGGTGTACGGGTCTTTTGGCCCTGATAGTTGTACACACATCCGAAGAGGAACCCGGCATTCCGATGCGGTGTAGGGGTACATGCTGATGGTCGTCGTGGTACTTGACATTTCGTTCAGCACTCTTTCGAGCATCCGTGTGATCTTGTCGGTGGTGTACTTGGTGATTTCCAAGGCAACCTTGACGCATCCGTTCATAGAGGTACTTGGCAGTTTCGTTCAGTCGGTCTTGCCGGTCTCGGTAACGTAGTTGTACAATAGCGTCGTCGAACTTGTCGAAACCAAACTCTAGGAGGACCATCGTGGTACTTGGTGTTTCGTGTAACTGGCGTCCTTTCGACCTTGAGGGAGAAGAAGCAACACGCCCACAGCGCCTAGTGGGGATGGTCCTGCAGCAACAGGAGGTCGATGGCGGAGCAGCAGCAAGACAAAGAGCTCGGCGGCCTGGACTCGCCAGTTGGAGTGACGATGGGGTCACCAGGTGGCGCGGGGACGAAGCAGTAGGAGAGACGGAGCGGAGGAACAAAGTCACGAGCGGCGGATCCGGCCGGGAACAGGCGCCGACAGCGCGAACCTCGTGGGCAGCCACGACGAGGTCCATGGCAGGGCAGGGCGATGACTCTAGGAGTTAGGGATGACGCGACAGAGAGGCTCTCGCTGTGACGCCCGGATAATTAAGCGACAGTAAAACTTTGCTAATGATGCCATGTCACCTCCGTTACTGTTGCTAACCTTTCGTTGATTCAAAACCGATTCAAAAATCAATTCAAAATATGGCACACAACAAAAGTTTTCAAACATTGAAACAAAAATGTTTGGAGTGAACCAAATATTGCATAGATAATTGTGGTGGAGAAACCAAACCTTGATAAAATGTTTAAGGGCTCTAAAATAATTAAAACAAGTAGTGAAAACAACTAAACAAATGCCTATTGAATTTTATAAAAATATTAAAACTATTTTATTATGGGTTAAGAACTAATCTGACAGTAATTTGTTTATAAATACAAATTTAGGTACTAGTGGAAATTTTGATAAAACTAAAAATAAAAGAAACTAGAGATACAGGAGTAAAAGAAAAGATTAAAACCAGAAAACAAAAGAACAAAAAAAGAGAAATAGAAAGAGAAACCCCTGCCCCCTGGGCTTCGGCCCGGCAGGCCACAGGCCCAACTGGGCCAAAGCCCACCCCCTCTCACTTAACCCCCACGCCCCCGAAACCCTAACCTACTCCACTCCCCACTCCCCCCACCACGTCGCCCCCTCCCTCGACTGGATCTGGATCGGGGCAAACCCTCGATCCCGTCGCCCGTCGCCGCGACGACCTCGCCGTCCCGCGC
>NC_041382.1:323923814-323925109 GCF_002162155.2 Triticum dicoccoides | reverse complement strand
ACGCCCCCACCGCGACCCCCCTGCCCCCTGCTCACACGCTTGCGCGCCTCGCCGTCCTCGCTCGCCCTCGCGACCGCGCCGTCCAGACCACCGAGCACCGCCGCGCCCGAACTCCCGACCGCGCGCCCACGCGCTGGCCTCGCCCACTGTTGCCGCTCGCGTTCCGCCTTGGCTCCTCGTCGCCTGGTCGCCATCTTCTTGCCCCGCGTGCGCCCGTTGACGCTGACGCACGCCCGTCGCTCGACCCACCTTCCCCTGCACGCGCCCAGCTCGCCGCGGCCTGGCCAAGCGCCAGCGCCCCGCGCATGACCGCGCCCCTACTCCCCTTGTCCCACTTTGCCGCGGCCTCCTGCTACCGCACGCCGCCCGGTTACCGCTGCTGCGCCGCCCCCCACGCCAGGCCCGCACCTTCCCTGGCCGACACCGTGGCCACCGGCCTTCCCCTGCTCCGGCGCCATGCCGGGTTCGCCCGCCCCTGGGCGAGCGTCCATTCGGGCTGGCGCCCGTCGCCTGCATGCCCGACCCGCTAGGCCGCTGGCCCTATGACATGTGGGGCCAAGCCCCTAAAACGTTTTTAAAAAAAGAGATACAACAACAACAATAATAATAATAATAATAAATATAATTAATTACTTACTTAATTAAATTAAATAATTAAGTTAATTAATCCTACTTAGTTAATCTAATTAACCTGTTAGTCTAACTAAGCAGTAATTAGTTTAACCTAACCCTAATTAGCTTAACAGTCCCTGACGAGTGGGACCCGCCTGTCAGGTTGACCAGTTAACTCTGTTGACTATTGACGTCAGCATGACATCATGCTGATGTCATTAATCCATTTTCGAATTAATTTAAATGATTAATTAAATTCCAGAAAATTAATAAAATCTTTAGAAAATCATATCTTTTAATCCGTAACTCGGATTAAAATATTTTCAACATGAAAGTTGCTCAAAACGATGAGACGAATCCGGGTACGCAGCCCATTCGTCTGCCACGCATCCCTAGCATAGCGAACACGCAACTTTCCCCTTCTGATTCATCTGTACGAAAACGTAAAACACCGGGGATATTTTCCCGGATGTTTCCCCCCTTCACCGCTATCACCTCATACCGCGTTAGGGCACCCCTAGCACCGCTACTTGCCATGTCATGCATCTCCATGCATTTGTTTGCATTATATTTATTGTTTCTTCCCCCTCTTCTCTCGCTAGACACCGAGACCGACGCCGCTGCTACCCAGTACGACTACGGAGTTGACGACCCCTCTCTCTTGCCAGAGCAACCAGGCCAGC
>NC_041382.1:323912603-323923616 GCF_002162155.2 Triticum dicoccoides | reverse complement strand
ACCAGATATCGCCTACTCTACTCTCTATACTGCTTGCATTACAGTAGTGTAGCATGTTACTGCTTTCCGTTAATCCTAACCTGATGCATAGCCTGTCCTTGTTCCTACTGTTGTTACCTTTACCTGCAATCCTAATGCTTAGTATAGGATGCTAGTTTATCATCAGTGGCCATACATTCTTGTCCGTCTGCCATGCTATACTATCGGGCCATGATCAGTCGGGAGTTGATCATGGGTTTATACCTATACATAATATATGATACTTGTGGTGACTAAAGACGGGTCGGCTCGTAGGAGTACCGCGAGTGATTCATGGATTGGGTCCGAAAGGACGTTTGTCCCGACGGCCCTCCGAGTGGATCTTTGTGGCGAAGCGACAAGGTAGGTTGAGACCACCTAGGAGAGAGGTAGGCCTGGCCCTGGTCGGCGTTCACGGTTATTTCAAGATAACACATTTAACGAGATATTGGTATTTGATCTTAGTCTGGCTACTGGCCTATACGCACTAACCATCTACGCGGGGACAGTTATGGGAACTCGACGTCATGGTATCAGCCGAAGCCTTCGTGATGTCAGCGACTGAGCGGCGCGCGCCAGATTGGACTGGAATGCCTGCTAGGCTAGGTCTGCTTCCGGCCGCATTCGCAACGTGCAGGTGTGCAAAGGGCGATGGGCCCAGACCCCTGCGCCATAGGATTTCGACCGGCGTGCTGACCTCTCTGTTGTGCCTAGGTAGGGCTGCGATGTGTTGATCTTCCGAGGCCGGGCATGACCCAGAAAAGTGTGTCCGGCCAAATGGGATCGAGCGTGTTGGGTTATGTGGTGCACCCCTGCAGGGAAGTTAATCTATTCGAATAGCCGTGATCTTCGGTAACAGGACGACTTGGAGTTGTACCTTGACCTTATGACAACTATAACCGGATGCCTAATAAAACACACCCTTCCAAGTGCCAGATACAATGGTGATCGCTCTCTCATAGGGCGACGAGGAGAGGATCGCCGGTTAGGATTATGCTATGCGATGCTACTTGGTGAACTTACCATCTACTCTCTTCTCCCACTGCAAGATGGAGGTTACCAGAAGCGTAGTCTTCGATAGGACTAGCTATCCCCCTCTTATTCCGGCATTCTGCAGTTCAGTCCACATATGATACCCTTAATCCTTTTGATACCAATGCATACATATGTAGTGTAGCTCCTTGCTTGCAAGTACTTGGATGAGTACTCACGGTTGATTTGCTTCCCCTTTTTCCCTTTTCCTATACCCGATTGCTTCGACCAGACGTTGGAGCCCAGGAGCCAGACGCCACCATCGCCGACGGCTACTACTACTCGGGAGGTGCCTACTACTACATGCAGCCCGCTGACGACGACCAGGAGTAGTTTAAGAGGATCCCAGGCAGGAGGCCTGCGCCTCTTTCGATCTGTATCCCAGTTTGTACTAGCCTTCTTAAGGCAAACTTGTTTAACTTATGTGTGTACTCAGATATTGTTGCTTCCGCTGACTCGTCTATGATCGAGCTCTTGTATTCGAGCCCTCGAGGCCCCTGGCTTGTAATATGATGCTTGTATGACTTATTTTATTTGTAGGGTTGTGTTGTGATATCTTCCCGTGAGTCCCTGATCTTGATCGTACACGTTTGCGTGTATGATTAAATCGGGGGCGTCACAAGTTGGTATCAGAGCCGAATGCCTATAGGAATCCCCCTTCCACACGCTTGGCCGAAGTCGAGTCTAGACATTGCAAAAACTTTTACTAACATGGTTGTGTGCCTTACGGGCCCACGCCGCCATTGGGTGGTACTAGGATCTTTTACTCCTCGTCTATACTCTGGACTCTGATCTCTCTTCTATTCGGGTGAAATGATTTTTACTAACTCTGACTCTAGGTTCTCGTAATTACTTCCTCCCGAAGAGCCCCTCACTCCAGATGATTGCTTGGAGCGCCAAAGGACTCCGAAGATATTCTCCGATGTTATCCCGAGAACTTGTGCTCGTTGTGATTGCAATTCCCTTCCACTGTCAACCCCTAGAGATAACTACATGCACTTGCCATTCTTACATTAGTCCCCAGTTGCTCTTGTTATTACAAGATACCCCAAAATACTCATTGTTGTTTCAAGATTACTTTGTGCATACTGCCTTGCAATTCCTTGTCACCTGAATACACCTACAAATTAATCATCATACTTATCGAGCATCTGCTCATTCCCAGTTGTTCCTATGTTTTGCAAAAGTCTTCGAAATACTATTTGATCCTCCAAAATTCCTTAGTAGCTTATTGCTCTGCAATACTTGTCTGCTTGCATTATGGATGCTTTCAATATGTCTGGCAATATTCGTTAGTATCCTTAGACACCGTCATTTTGATCCTATTGATTCAACATGAGTGCGAATGCACGCAATCATCAGTTGATCCTTTTAAATTATCCTACTGGCTCAGACGTTATGTTAAACATGAGCTAGATCTTGACCAATTAAATTTTGCCATCGATTGCACCCCTAAGGCTATACAACTTATCCACCCCTAATCAGAGCATTACTTCTAATCCCTTGTCTTGGAATTGATAATTCCTTTGCATTTGAACTTTGAGTTAGTCAGTTGTTTCTATAAACTTATCTCCTTGCATTCCTTCTTCCTCTGGTTGAGTACCGATGCTCACATCAGATTCCTTGTGGATCACCAGATCCTTTGTTGGATTTTATCCGACATCGTCCTTCATATTTAATAAGTATGTGAGCCTTTCCTTGGATACATAATGCCTTTGGTAAATTGTATCCTCTGCTTTCTCAAGCATGCTCTACTATCGAGCTTGTGTTAATTATTCTTGAAATTTGTGGTATATACTCCTAAGATGCCCCAATGGGTTGAACCTATGCCTTCCCCAAACGGTATGAACCCGAAAGTTTTCACGAGTCATACTCTTCTGTTGCTCCGCCAGATAAAATTTCTACACTACAGCCTCATCAAAAGCGAGAAGTAAAATCACAGGTTATGCATTGAAGAAGTGGGAGTCGACCTTGAGCCTTGCGTTCATGCCCATGGACCCGATGTGGAACTTTTCATTGAAGCTTCTTGTAAATGATAATAAACCCCTTGTTATAAGTTCATCCTGTATCTATGTTTGGTCCTTTGCAATCATGGTTCCGACCATATTTTCTCATTAATACCATTTATCAGACAAGTTGAGTACTTGTCTTGTGCAGATCATTGCACCTGTCCAACCTTTACTTTGATCTACCGTCGAGTATTACACTAGGATATCTTGATAATGTCATGGAACTGCATAACTCCTTATGGGTTCTTCATCAACTGTCATTTCACACCGATTTCATTTTTTCTGGGTTCTCGGTTGTCGTCAGCCGAGAACACCGATCTGTGAACCGGTTTTGCATTCCGGTTTGATAACCCTAAGTAATTTTTGTTGCTTATGAGTTTAATAATCCTTGAAGTCATTCCTAGCCTGATTGGCTACAACCTTATCGTGCTAAATTATTAACTGTGCTACCTGGTCCTTCTTCTCGGAGCACAATTTTCGATGATGAACTAATCTTACATCGGACTTCCTCGTCATATTATTTCTCCTTGAACATCAAACTTGATTTTGAGTTTATGTCGTACCCTTGGTTCCCATAACCATTCACTTAATCATCATTTGACTTGATGGCATCGCCGACCGCTTACATCTTCATGAAATCTCTCGACAACTATGTCATGATCATCATCAACATCCTAAGCTCTTCCGAGATAAATATAGAATTCTTGATGGATAATACCATCCTTGCCCCTTGATGATTCATGTTATCATCGACCACTTTATTGCCTTCCGTTCAACACAAACTTGATTGTGTTTTGTGTTATACCTTGAGATCCTTGCTACCTAATAGTTGTTCTTCTTTACCTTGGAAGTATTACCATCTTTTATGTCAAGAAAGTCGTGAGAATTTCACCACCTCCTAAGAGATCTTGATATAGGTGATACTTCTGGCCATATACGTTCACTCCTTGGTCCCGTGTTGTTTCTAACCGGAAAACCGACAATTAAACTATGATGTGCGACTTTAAAACTTCTAGCAACCCTATTGCTTTGAAGTTAATGGTTGATATTTCATTCTTAGACCATTGGTTATCGAATCGCCATTCTAACATTGATCATGCTACCTAAGCCCATATTTCGGGTGCACCTTTCAATCAATGATTAACTGTGTATGTTTTCCTCGGGCATACATCATTATATCATTTGATCGGACTAATGTTATTTCCTTGTTCGCATAATTGTGGAAACCCATCTTTTGGAAGTCTCGGTGAATTGTCGCTGACTTCATCAGCCACCTCCTCATCCTCTCCTTGGTTTAATGATGAACCCATGGTTCGGAACTTACTTCCATAGTTCAATTCCCGAGAATCTTACAATGTCCTCTCGTCAATTTGTGTTGCACCTTTTTCTTCTCAGACATACTGAGTGCGAGGTATCCTGACACCAATCAAATCTGAATCTCGGTCAGATATGATGGTTGGAACATCTTTCTAAGAGTTATAACATTGGTCTTTATATGACCCGGTAAGGTGATGTCATGCCTAGCACACCTGGTCGGAGGACCTATTGTTATAGTTTCCTTTTCAGCAAGGTTAACCATTCTTCCATGAGGAAATTGTAAGACTCATTTATAAGTTGTTCCTGATGAATCCTCTATTTATCCAAGTCCGACCATTGCTTGAAGACCATGTCAATGCTATCTCGAAGCATGTCTATGGTATTCTTCTTTTCAACAAGAACATTTGAAGCCCAATGCTAAATGTTTCTTGCTCAATTATCCATACACCACTGTATGGGCAATGTCATGAAATTTCTCTCACCTTACCTAGAGAGTTTTCTACATTATATCCGGTCATGGATATCATGCTCTGCTTGTCCTTGGGAAGGATATACCCTTGAAATATGTGTTTAAACACATTTTCCTTTCCATTGTTCTGTTTAAATCCGATAATCGTATTTTCCTTTCCATTGTTTGGTTTAACCTTTCTTGTGATCTATGTGATCTAAGCAGTAATATTCTCCTGCTTATGCAAACACCTCAGTGTACAATTCTGTTAGCAAGACCTGTTACTATTGTTGATGACATTCCGGTAGCACCGATGGATGGGAACTTTGCCTATTGGTCTGCCTCGTAAAATGAGCAGGAAAATGGTTCTCCTCGTCCCTCGCCCATGGTATCGATGTTGTTGCCGACATAACTGACAGGCTATCCTCTAACATATCTTGCCTGCATGATCGTACAAGGCGTCACCGCCCTTCCTACTTTTAAACCACATGGTGGGACCATAACCCACAGTTCCACAGGATCGAAACCTGACTCTTCTGTACATCCTGTTGTCAAAGTTATTCCTCGCGCTTGACTTCATATGTAATTCACGGGCCACCTGCCTAGTGATCTGTTCTGGTATCAGATGCAATACTTGTTCTCGTTGCTCTGAACCCCTTTCACACTCTGTTTCAGGCAACGAACGATTGTCTATCCGCTCGAAACTTCTCATGATACATCCTCACTTTGCTCTCGATAATGTCTAAGGTTTCAATTCGAGAGTTACTTTCCGCGACCTTCCTGTTGGGGATCGTAGCAGAAATTCAAAATTTTCTATGCATCACCAAGATCAATCTATGGAGTAATCTAGCAACGAGGGGAAGGAGAGTGCACCTACATACCCTTGTAGATCGCTAAGCGGAAGCGTTCAAGTGAACGGGGTCGATGGAGTCGTACTCGTCGTGATCCAAATCACCGATGATCCTAGCGTCAAACGAACGGCACCTCTGCGTTCAACACACATACGGTTGGGAGACGTCTCCTCCTTCTTGATCCAGCAAGGGGAGAGGAGAAGTTGAGGGAGAACTCCAGCAGCACGACGACATGGTGGCTATGGAGCTCGTGGTTCTCCAGCAGGGCTTCGCCAAGCACTATGGAGGAGGAGGAGGTGTAGGAGGAGGGAGGGCTGCGCCAGGGAAGAGGTACGACTGCCCTCTCTCTCCCTCACTATATATAGGGGGAAGGGAGGAGGGCGAGGCGCCCTAGGGTTCCCTAGGGGAGGGGTGGCGGCCACAGGGGAAACCCTAGATGGGTTTGGGCGCCCCCACTCCCTAGGAAACTTGCCTCCCAAGCCGGGAGGGCCGGCTGCCCTAGGGGTGGCGCCCCCACCTCTCCTGGTTATGTGAGATTGGGTGGGAGGGGCGCTCAGCCCCTTAGTGGGCTGATGTGCCCTCTCCCCTTGGCCCATAAGGCCCCCCAACGCTTGCCGGGGCCTCTGAAACCCCTTTCGGACACGCTGGTCATCACCTGGTACCCCCGGAACAATTCCGGACTCCAATACCCTTCGTCCAATATACCGATCTTCACCTCTGGACCATTGCGGAGCTCCTCGTCATGTCCGGGATCTCATCCGGGACTTCGAACAACCTTCGGTAACCACATACTATTTCCCATAACAACTCTAGCGTCACCGAACCTTAAGTGTGCAGACCCTACGGGTTCGGGAATCACGCAGACATGACCGAGACAACTCTCCGGCCAATAACCAACAGCGAGATCTGGATACCCATGTTGGCTCCCACATATTCCACGATGATCTCATCGGGTGAACCACGATGTCGAGGATTCAATCAATCCCGTATACAATTCCCTTTGTCCAGCGGTATTGTACTTGCCCGAGATTCGATCGTCGGTATCCGATACCTTGTTCAATCTCGTTACCGGCAAGTCTCTTTACTCGTTCCGTAACACATCATCTCGTGATCAACTCCTTGGTCACATTGTGCACATTATGATGATGTCCTACCGAGTGGGCCCAGAGATACCTCTCCATTTACACGGAGTGACAAATCCCAGTCTCGATTCGTGCCAACCCAACAGACACTTTCGGAGATACCTGTAGTGTACCTTTATAGCCACCCAGTTACGTTGTGACGTTTGGCACACCCAAAGCACTCCTACGGTATCCGGGAGTTGCACAATCTCATGGTCGAAGGAAATGATACTTGACATTAGAAAAGCTTTAGCATACGAACTACACGATCTTTGTGCTAGGCTTAGGATTGGGTCTTGTCCATCACATCATTCTCCTAATGATGTGATCCCGTTATCAACGACATCCAATGTCCATGGTCAGGAAACTGTAGCCATCTATTGATCAACGAGCTAGTCAACTAGAGGCTTACTAGGGACATGGTGTTGTCTATGTATCCACACATGTATCTGAGTTTCCTATCAATACAATTCTAGCATGGATAATAAACGGTTATCATGAACAATGAAATATAATAATAACCAATTTATTATTGCCTCTAGGGCATATTTCCAATAGTCTCCCACTTGCACTAGAGTCAATAATCTAGTTCACAACGCCATGTGATTAACACTCACAGGTCACATCGCCATGTGACCAACATCCAAGAGTCTACTAGACTCAATGTTCTAGTTCACATCACTATGTGATAAACACTCAAAGAGTTCTGGGTTTGATCATGTTATGCTTGTGAGAGAGGTTGTAGTCAACGGGTCTTGCCATATTCAGATCCCTATGTATTTCGCAAAACTTTATATCGTAGATGCTGCTAGCACGTTCCACTTGGAGCTATTCCAAATTATTGCTCCATTATATGTATCCGGTATCTCTACTCAGAGCTATCCGGATAGGTGTTAAGCTTGCATCGACGTAACTCTTTATTTCGAACTCTTTATCACCTCCATAACCGAGAAACCTTTCCTTATTCCTCTAAGGATAATTTTGACCGCTATCTGGTGATCCACTCCTAGATCACCTTTGTACCCTCTTGCCAGACATATGGCAAGGCACACATTAGGTGCGGTACTTCAGCATGGCATACCGTATAGAGCCTATGACAAGAGCATAGGGGACGACCTTCGTCCTTCCTCTTTCTTCTGACGTGGTCAATCTTTGAGTCCTACTCATCTTCACACCTTACAACTCAGGTAAGAACCCCTTCTTTGACTGATCTATTTTGAACTCCTTCAAAAACATGTCAAGGTGTGCGTTCTTTGAAAGTACCATCAGGCATCTTGATCTATCTCTATAGATCTTGATGCCCAATATGTAAGCAGTTTTATCCAGGTCTTCCTTTGAAAAACACTCTTCAAACAACCGTTTATGCTTTCCAGAAATTCTACATTATTTCGGAGCAACAATATGTCATACACATATACTTATCAGAAATGTTGTAGTGCTCCCACTCACTTTCTTGTAAATACAAGTTTCTAGCAAACATTGTATAAACCTAAAAGCTTTGATCACTCCATCAAAGCATATATTCCGACTCCGAGATGCTTGCTCTAGTCCATAGAAGGATTGCTGGAGCCATCATACCTTTTAGCATCCTTAGGGTCGACAAAACCTTTTATTGTATCACATACAACTTTTTCTTATGAAAACTTGTAAGAAAACTTGTTTTGACATCCATCTGTAAGATTTCATAATCGAAAAATACAGCTAATGCTAACATGATTCCGACGGACTTAAGCATCGTTGTGGGTGAGAAATTCTCATCGTAGTCAACTCCTTGAACTTGTGAAAAGACTCTTTCCCACAAGTCGAGCTTCATAGACGGTAACATTACCTCCCACGCCTGTCTTCTTCTTAAAGATCCATTTATCTCAATGGCTTGCCGATCATCGGGCAAGCCCACCAAAGTCCATACTTTGTTCTGATATATGGATCCTATCTCGGGTTTCATGGCTTCTAACCTTTTGTTGGAATACGGGCCCACCATCGCTTCTCCATAGCTCGTTGGTTCATTGTTGTCTAACAACATGATATCTAAGACAGGATTACCGTACCACTCAGGAGTAGCACACATCCTTGTCGACCTATGAGGTTCGATAGCAACTTGATCCGAAGCTTCATGATCACTGTCATTAACTTCCTCTTCAACAGACGTAGGTGCCACAGAAAACATCTTTCTGTGTTGCATCACTCTCTGGTTGAAGTAAAGGTTCGACAACCTCATCAAGTTCTATCTTCCTCCCACTCAATTCTTTCGAGAGAAACTCCTTCTCGAGAAAGGACCCGTTCTTAGTGACAAACAATTTGCCCTCGGATCTGAGAGAGAAGGTATGCCCAACTGTCACCTTTGGGTATCCTATGAAGATGTGTTTGTCCGCTTTGGGTTCGAGCTTCTCTGGCTGAAGCCTTAAGCATCGCAGCCCCAAACATTAAGAAACGACAACTTTGGTTTCTTGCCAAAGCAATGTTCATACGATGTCGTCTCAACGGACTTAGATGGTGTCCTATCTAAAGTGAATGCAGTTGTCTCTAACACATAACCTCAAAATGAAAATGGTAGATTGATAAGAGACATCATAGATCGCACCATATCTCATAGTGTTCGATTACGACGTCCGAACACACCATTACCTTGTGGTGTTCAAGGTGGCTTCAACTGCGAAACAATTCCACAATGTTTTAAGTGATTGCCAAACTCATAACTCAGAAAATCCCCTTTTGATCAGATCGCAGGAACATGATCTTATTGTTATGATGATTCTTAACTTCACTCTGAAATCGCTTGAACATTTCAAACATTTCATACTTGTACTTCATTAAGTAGATATTCCTATATCTACCCAAATCGTCAGTGAAGATGAGAAAATAGCGATATCCACCGTACGCTTCAATTATAATTGGATCACACGCATCAGCATGCATGATTTCCAACAAGTCACTTGCCCGTTTCATTGTACCTGAAAACGGGGTCTTAGTCATCCTGCCCATGAGGCATGCCAAATAATGATCTTTGTGCTAGGCTTAGGATTGGGTCTTGTCCATCACATCGTTCTCCTAATGATGTGATCCCGTTATCAACGACATCCAATGTCCATGGTCAGGAAACTGTAACCATCTATTGATCAACGAGCTAGTCAACTAGAGGCTTACTAGGGACATGGTGTTGTCTATGTATCCACACATGTATCTGAGTTCCCTATCAATACAATTCTAGCATGGATAATAAACGATTATCATGAACAATGAAATATAATAATAACCAATTTATTCTTGCCTCTAGGGCATATTTCCAACACTTCCCTGATGTTAACTACTAGATAAGCAAACATTGTAGCGGTCCGTTGTTCTGTAATACCCCCTTATCCTTTCGTAAGTACGATGGAGTTCCCGAAGGAAGACAACTTCATCATGATGCATTGGAATAAAGAATTGAAGACATCAACGAAAGGGATTAACTTCTTCGAGAAGATCTGTTAGAATATCGTAACCATAACTTTCCCCCTTACTTCCCTCTTAAATCACGGGACAAGATTTCTTGTAGTGGAGGAGAATTGTGATGCCCGGATAATTAAGCGACAGTAAAACTCTGCTAATGATGCCACGTCACCTCCGTTACTGTTGCTAACCTTTCGTTGATTCAAAACCGATTCAAAATATGGCAGACAACAAAAGTTTTCAAACATTGAAACAAAAATGTTCGGAGTGAACTAAATATTGCATAGATAATTCTCGTGGAGAAACCAAACCTTGATAAAATGTTTAAGGGCTCTAAAATAATTAAAACAAGTAGTGAAAACAATTAAACAAATGCCTATTGAATTTTATAAAAATATTAAAACTATTTTATTATGGGTTAAGAATTAATCTGACAGTAATTTGTTTATAAATACAAATTTAGGTACTAGTGGTAATTTTTATAAAACTAAAAATAAAAGAAACTAGAAATAAAAGAGTAAAAGAAAACATTAAAACTAGAAAACAAAAGAACAAAAAAAGAGAAATAGAAAGGGAAACCCCCGCCCCCTGGGCTTCGGCCCGGCAGGCCACAGGCCCAACTGGGCCAAAGACCACCCCCTCTCACTTAACCCCCATGCCCCCGAAACCCTAACCTACTCCACTCCCCACTCCCCCCACCACGTCGCCCCCTCCCTCGACTAGATCTGGATCGGGGCAAACCCCCGATCCCGTCGCCCGTCGCCACGACAACCTCGCCGTCCCGCGCC
>NC_041382.1:323787388-323912414 GCF_002162155.2 Triticum dicoccoides | reverse complement strand
GACCCCCTGCCCTCTGCTTGCGTGCCTCACCGTGCTCGCCCGCCCTCGCGACCGTGTTGTCCAGACCGCCGAGCACCACCGCGCCCGACCTCCCGACCGTGCGCCCACGCGCTGGCCTCGCCCGCTGTTGCCGCTCGCGTTCCGCCTCGGCTCCTCGTCGCCTGCTCGCCATCTCCTTGCCCGCGTGCGCCCGTTGACGCTGACGCACGGCCGTCGCTCGACCCACCTTCCCCTGCACGCGCCCGGCTCTCCACGGCCTGGCCGAGCGCCAGCGCCCCGCGCGTGACCGCGCCCCTACTCCCCTTGTCCCACTTTGCCTCGGCCTCCCGCTGCCGCACGCCGCCCGGTTACCGCTGCTGCGCTGCCCCCCACGCCAGGCCCGCACCTTCCCTGGCCGACGCTGTGGCCACCGGCCTTCCCCTACTCCGGCGCCGTGCCGGGTTCGCCCGCCCCTGGGCGAGTGTCCATTCGGGCTGGCGCCCGTCGCCTGCACGCCCGACCTGCTAGGCCACTGACCCTATGACATGTGGGGCCTAGCCCCTAAAACATTTAAAAAAAGAGATACAAAAATAATAATCATAATAATAAATATAATTATTACTTACTTAATTAAATTAAATAATTAAGTTAATTAATCCTACTTAATTAATCTAATTAACCTGTTAGTCTAACTAAGCAGTAATTAGTTTAACCTAACCCTAATTAGCTTAACAGTCCCTAACGAGTGGGACCCGCCTGTCAGGTTGACCAGTCAACTCTGTTGACTGCTCACATCAGCATGACATCATGCTGATGTCATTAATCCATTTTCGAATTAATTTAAATGATTAATTAAATTCCAAAAAATTAATAAAAATTTTAGAAAATCATATCTTTTAATCCGTAACTCGGATTAAAATATTTTCAATATGAAAGTTGCTCAGAACAACGAGACGAATCTGGATACGCAGCCCGTTCGTCTGCCACACATCCCTAGCATAGCGAATACACAACTTTCCCCCTCCGATTCATCTGTCCGAAAACACAAAACACCGGGGATATTTTCCCGGATGTTTCCCCCCTTCATCAGTATCACCTCATACCGCGTTAGGGCACCCCTAGCACCGCTACTTGCCATGTCATGCATCGCCATGCATTTGTTTGCATTATATTTATTGTTTCTTCCCCCTCTTCTCTCGCTAGACACCGAGACCGACGCCGCTGCTACCCAGTACGACTACGGAGTTGACGACCCCTCTCTCTTGCTAGAGCAACCAGGCAAGCCCCCCCCTTGATCACCAGATATTGCCTACTCTACTCTCTATACTGCTTGCATTAGAGTAGCGTGGCATGTTACTGCTTTCCGTTAATCCTATCCTGATGCATAGCCTGTCCTTGCTACTACTGTTGTTACCTTTACCTGCAATCCTAATGCTTAGTATAGGATGCTAGTTTATCATCAGTGGCCATACATTCTTGTCCGTCTGCCATGCTATACTATTGGGCCGTGATCACTCGGGAGTTGATCACGGGTTTATACCTATACATAATATATGATACTTGTGGTGACTAAAGACAGGTCGGCTCGTAGGAGTACCCGCGAGTGATTCACAGATTGGGTCCGAAAGGACGTTTGTCCCGACGGCCCTCTGAGTGGATCTTTGTGGTGAAGCAACAGGGTAGGTTGAGACCACCTAGGAGAGAGGTGGGCCTGGGCCTGGTCGATGTTCGCGGTTATTTCAAGATAACACATTTAACGAGATCTTGGTATTTGATCTGAGTCTGGCTACTGGCCTATAGGCACTAACCATCTACACGGGGACAGTTATGGGAACTCGACGTCGTGGTATTAGCCGAAGCCTTCGTGACGTCAGCGACTGAGCGGCGCGCGCCAGATTGGACTGGAACGCCTGCTAGGCTAGGTCTGCTTCCGGCCGCGTTCGCAACGTGCAGGTGTGCAAAGGGCGATGGGCCCAGACCCCTGCGCCGTAGGATTTAGACCGACGTGCTGACCTCTCTGTTGTGCCTAGGTAGGGCTGCGACGTGTTGATCTTCCGAGGCCGGGCATGACCCAGAAAAGTGTGTCCGGCCAAATGGGGTCGAGCGTGTTGGGTTATGTGGTGCACCCCTGCAGGGAAGTTAATCTATTCGAATAGTCGTGATCTTCGGTAACAGGACGACTTGGAGTTGTACCTTGACCTTATGACAACTAGAACCGAATACTTAATAAAACACACCCTTCCAAGTGCCAGATACAATCGGTGATCGCTCTCTCACAGGGCGACGAGGAGAGGATCGCCGGTTAGGATTATGCTATGCGATGCTACTTGGTGAACTTACCATCTACTCTCTTCTCCTGCTGCAAGATGGAGGTTACCAGAAGCGTAGTCTTCGATAGGACTAGCTATCCCCCTCTTATTCCGGCATTTTGTAGTTTAGTCTACATATGATACCCTTAATCCTTTTGATACCAATGCATACATATGTAGTGTAGCTCCTTGCTTGCGAGTACTTTGGATGAGTACTCATGGTTGCTTTGATTCCCCTTTTTCCCTTTTCCTATACCTGATTGCTGTGGCCAGATGTTGGAGCCCAGGAGCTAGACGCCACCGTCGATGACGGCTAATACTACTCGGGAGGTGCCTACTACTACGTGCAGCCCGCTGACGGCGACCAGGAGTAGTTTAAGAGGATCCCAGGCAGGAGGCATGTGCCTCTTTCGATCTGTATCCCAGTTTGTGCTAGCCTTCTAATGGCAAACTTGTTTAACTTATGTCTGTACTCAGATATTGTTTCTTCCGCTGACTCGTCTATGATCGAGCTCTTGTATTCGAGCCGTCGAGGCCCCTGGCTTGTAATATGATGCTTGTATGACTTATTTTATTTGTAGGGTTGTGTTGTGATATCTTCCCGTGAGTCCCTGATCTTGATCGTACACGTTTGCGTGTATGATTAGTGTACGATTAAATCGGGGGCGTCACGCTCGCGGCTGGAGGGGAGGCCCGTCCTCGCTGGAGGTCGGGGCAGTACTTCTGTGGCGCTGCTCTGCATAAGAAGAAGAAGAAGAAGAAGAAGAGGGAGGCGCATCCGAGGCGATGGCACGCTAGTTCCGGCGAGCTCCAACCCATGGCGGTGCACGGCGAAGTGGGGCGGCGCACGCGCAGGGGCAGGTCACGGCGCGATGAGGTGGCCGGGAAGAGTAGCTGCCGCAGGGCATGGAAGGAGGAGCAGCCAGGAAGGGGTCACGCGGAGGGTAGCAGAGGAGGGCGACGGGGATCGAGCGTGGGCGGCGCTGCCATTCTCTCTCTCTCTTACTGGGCGGCGCACGGGAGGACGAAGGGAGATGGGATCGCTAGGAGAGGGAGGCTGCAGGCCTGGAGGGAAGAGGGAGAGAGCGAGGCTGCGAGGGAGATGGAGGAGTCGGGCTCCCTGGCGGCGCAAGGGGAGAGGATGAGGGATCGAGAGGGAGAGGTAGCGATCGGCTAGGGTTAGAGTAGTGGGCTGCGGGAGGCCTTGGGCCAAATGGGCCAGTGTGGTGGAGGTCTATTGGTTGGCCGGCCTGGGCCTTAAGGCAAAAGGGCAGGCCTGGCAGGCCTGAGAGGCTGGGCTCTTCTTTCCCTCTATTTTCTCTATTTAAAAACAACAGAAAAAGAGGAAGAAAAGAAAAAGGTAGAGAAAGAGTTTGGGCACGGGAATAAATTTCCCGGACTCGCAAAAATGCGCATGCTCCAAGAAAAATGGAGTGGGCATTTTTGAAAGTTTAAATTCAAACTCATTTTATTTAAATTCAGATGGTTCGAATAGGAAGTGAGGGTTAGGAAGGTCCAAAAATGTTCGGATTTTTTGTGGAACTCCGGAAAATGATGAAAGAATATAAGCAAAGTTTTGGGACCAAACTTGAAGCGAGAAAAGGCATGTGATTATTTGCAAGTGTGTTCATGGGTGATTCCGAAAATGGAATATTTATCATAGCTCCCTAATATCGGGAGGATATGTTATAAAGAGAATGACCATGTGAATTCCCTCGGTTTAAATGGACTGAAAATCCATACAGTTTATTTATTTGAGTTTCAAAAGATTTATGAGATGATGACATGATGCAATGCAAAAATAAAAGGGCAGGCACAAAAGAAACACACGGCGAAACCCGGAACATATGGAAGGCATCTGAAGCTCTGGTCTTGGGGCGTCACAGCAACCCTACTCCGAGATTGTAAAGCATAATCCGACAATCACGACAAAGCACTTTGAAATATTCAAGGCGGCTTGCGAGGCCGAAGCGGCCAAAAAAAAGTCGAAGTACATGTAGGGGCTTCAACAGAAGAACATTGGGTGCCACAACCTCAAAAGTCGTGGTTACGGCGGGAAGAGGTCCGTATGGGCCAAGGAGGATGCGGAAGCCGCGAGTCTGCACATCCCAGACCCCTTGGAGGAGTTCACCGTCCCGCAGGAGCATGACGTCCTCAGGGCCCGGCACCATAGGGACCCAGTGAAGAAGGTTTTCAAGAAGAACGCGGTCACGACGAAGTTCATGAGACTGATGGTAATTTTAGTTTCTGATCAATTCGACTGCATGTTAGTCATATTTGTAAACGATCCTTGTGCCTTTTGCAGAGAGAGCAACACAGGATTGCGGCCGAAAGCGACCCGCCGTCTGAGGCGTTGGCGAGGCCCAAGTGGGACACTCCATTCAACCGGGCATTGAACATATTGAAAAGACTCTCGGTGGAGACTCGATCGTCGTATGGACGCGTGCACGGTGTCAGAGACGGCGCCGCATGGAAGAAGTACTACCGTGAGACCACGGAGGAGAGGAAGGGAAGACAGAGGTTAACTGAAGAAAACATCGACAAGAAGGTTGAGATTGCGGTAGAAAAGAAATCATCTAAGACAGTCGCAACAGCGGTAGCTGCCGCAAAATAGGTGGTTGTAGATATGTCTACTACCTTGGTTCCGACCGTTTTCAATTGGAGCAGGAAAAATCCAGAAAAAATGCAGCGGACTTTCCCCTTGCTGACTTCCTCAGGAGCAGCTCGACTAGCATTGCACCAGCTTGTGCAGCGGCACCTGCTCCCGCATCGGCTCCTGCACCTGCTCCCGCACCGGCTTCTGCACCTGCTCCGGCACTGGCTCCGGCACCGGACGTGCTCGGCGGTGCTTCGTCTTTGGCTGAGCTCGACGCCCTCAAGGTATCTGTCACATCGGCCCCCTTCAATAAATGTATAATCTCCTGTTTTCGTTGCCTTTCAGATGTCTCATGTCACAGACTTTTCTTTGTAGGCTGACGAAACCCCGTACACCATATTTTACACCATCGGCGACCAGAAGGTGGATGTGGGGAAGGCGATGATAATGGAGCCGAAGGAACTATTGTTCCACAGCCGGCCGATCCCCCCGGAAGTCTTCAAGGTTTCTGTGGCCAGTGTCAAACCAGGCCACGAGAATTTGGCTCCTCCGGTACTAGTGGGGGATGACGACGAGACCCTGTGGTGGCTTGGTGATTGGTGCAATGGGTGGGTCCTGTTGTGGCCAAAGAGTCTGCTTCATCTGGAGGCGGCCGGAAGCACACCCACAAGCACGTAGTTAGGTATGAACATCAACACCTCGCCTACTCCATTAGTCGCTGGTGACGTCGCCATAGATGAGGATGAGGATGAGGACGACACTCAATATTATGTCAATACTGGCGCCTACTTAGGGTTTGAGCCTCATTAGTCGGTGCCTGAATTGCCGCCTCCGTAGTCTAAACATATTATGGACAACCTTCCGGTAGTAAACAAGTGTAGGAAGAGACCTAGGAAAGGCAAAAAGGCTGCTTCTATGATCCACCCGCCTCAGCAGCCTCGGGTTCAAGACCGTATAGATATCCCCGGTGCGGCAAAATGGCATATCCCCGGTCAACCAATCCTACCTGAAGCAGCGCTAGGGGCCAGATTCGGTGATTTAAGGAGACTTCATGACGATGTGCTGCAGATAGAGAAAGGCCTCGTCGCCTAAAAAATCCAGGATACCCACTCTATGTGGTTAATGTGCCGCAGGGATTGTCGTACGTCGTTCCCCGCGGAGAAGTTCTTACTTCGATTCGATTACATCTTCGACATCTTTCACTTGAAGAAGCTGGATTTTGCGTTTGTCCACTTTATGCTTTGCACATGAACTACCTCATCAGGGTTGAGCAGATACCTCATATGTGTGTCGCTGACCCGTACTTCATGCACGAGGCCTTCTTGGGAGTCTGCACAAAGCACCATGAATACGTGAGGGAATACATCATCAATTTCATGCTCGCCAATAAGGACAAGGAGGCGATTCTCATGCCTTATCATCCCATGTAAGTCATCCGCACGGATATCCTTCCTTTGATTTCAATCATTCATTTGCACGGTGGAGGCTAATTAATTTGAGGTGTACTTATTTTGCGCAGCGGCGGGCGCGCCATCCTCATCATCCTCTACCCCCGATACTCCCACGCTCTTTACTTGGACTCATCAAAGAACATTAACAAAAGGGATTACACCCACATCAAGTCTGTTCTCGACAGTGCTATGTTTTACTACAGCGCACGGGGTGGAGAGGTCAAGGACAAGAAGAAAAGGGACGGCATGCCCGCCTTTAGCCATAAGACCGAATTTTGCTGCATCCAGCAACCGAGTGATTCTCTTAATGATGGATTCTATGTCCTATACCACATGCTGGAGTACAGACGGGATCACCAGAACCTTCGCATGTCACCTACATCTGGCGATCCCCATATTCTGCAATGGGCAAAGAACTTAGGAGATATCGAGGATCATCGACTTCGAGCTGAGTTCTATCACATCCAGTGCGAACTCGCCCAAATCATCATGAAGGAGGTCGTCAGAAAAATAGGGATGTTCTACGAAGAAGGACAAATGTCACGGGAAGACGTACAAACATGCATAGCTGCTCAGCGTCTCGACCTGAGGCCTTTCACTAACTCGGGGACTATCTCCCTGACTTGGATGGATGGCACGACATGGAGTGATTGTCGATATATGACAATGTGACCATTTAGTTCATACTATCTGTATGACGAAACTTTGAATTATGCACGACGAAACTTTATTTGTGATGTAATTAAACCTTCCTCCTCGACTAGCGAAGATCACTCTAGTTAGGGCATTTTGGGTACGATGAACTTTGTTATTTATGCTTACGATATGTTGCTTCTATTTTTGCCAAGTCTGTCTCTTTCTGTTTCTCAACTATATATGTTGCATATCATTGACTCATGTGACGATGCAGGTGTATAGATCATCGATGGTGAAGAAGTGCTATGCCAGGAGTATACGATGAGTGGCCGGAATGTCAGGCCCAGGTGTACCGGTTTCCGGTTTCCGAGCGATAGCCAGTAGTTAGTTCAGGTTCACGCAAAGTGATAGCTCTTCTCGCGTATATCATTGTTTAGATGGATGACGATGTAGTTGCAAGTAATCGAGATTTGTATCGTTATTTTTGAGATGATGACGAGAGACCACTTTGTGTTGGATCATGATTATGATGATGACATGATTTGATGAGACTATTTGTATGTATATGCTATGATTACATTTGTATGTGTATCATATGCTAAAGATTATTGTATAAAGCCTATTCAAATACAAAACAAATATGCAGAAAAAAAAGAAAATAATAAAACTAGCAGAAGCGAGGGGAACAAAGTTAGCAGTAGCACTTCCTTACTAGTAGCGCTTCCTGCTAAAAAGCGTTGCAGATATTAGCAGCAGCGTTCTGCACTAAAGCGTGCTACTACTAGCCATGTATAGCAGTAGCATGGGATGACACGCGCTACTGCTACACGTTAGCTGTAGCGCCTTATCAGTAGCGCGTCCTCCCGCGCTACTGATAGGGAAAATACCCGCGCTACTGCTAGGGTTTTCCCTAGTAGTGAGATGCCATGTATTGCATCATGTTGCTTGTGCATTGCACCATGATTGATGGTTGTTCCATTGCTTGTGCTCTTGCTTTGGGTAGAGCCGGGAGACGAGTACGTGACCGAGGAACCTGTTGAGTACGCTAACGAGGATCAAGCTTTCGATGACTCAGAGAACTTTGCAGGCAAGATGACCATACCCTCGAAATCACTTCTATCTTTGCTTGCTAGCTGTTTGCTCTATCACTATGTCGCGCTACCTACCACTTGTTTATCATGCCTCCCATATTGCCATGTCAAGCCTCTAACCCACCTTCCTAGCAAACCGTTGTTTGGCTATGTTACCGCTTTTGCTCAGTCCCTCTTATAGCATTGCTAGTTGCAGGTGAAGTTGAAGTTTGTTCCATGTTGGAACATGGATATTGTTGGGATATCATTATTATATCTTATTTACTTTAAAGCACCTATATACTTGGTAAAGGGTGGAAGGCTCGGCCTTTTGCCTGGTGTTTTGTTCTACTCTTGCCGCCTTAGCTTCCGTCATACCGGTGTTATGTTCCTTGATTTTGCGTTCCTTACGCAGTTGGGTGTTATGGGAACCCCTTGAATAAAACTCCTCCAGCAAGGCCCAACCTTGGTTATAACATTTGCCACCTAAGCCTTTTCCATTGGGTTTTCACGAGCCCGAGGGTCATCTTTATTTTAACCCCCCCGGGCCAGTGCTCCTCTAAGTGTTGGTCCGAACAGAGCCGCCTGCGGGGCCACCTTGGGGAAACTCGAGGGATGGTTTTACTCGTAGCTTGTCTCATCCGGTGTGCCCTGAGAATGAGATATGTGCAGCTCCTATCGGGATTTGCCGGCATAGTCGAGTGGCTTTGCTGGTCTTGTTTTACCATTGTCGAAATGTCTTGTAACCGGCATTCCGAGACTGATCGGGTCTTCCTGGGAGAAGGAATATCCTTCGTTGACCGTGAGAGCTTGTGATGGGCTAAGTTGGGACACCCTTGCAGGGTATAAACTTTCGAGAGTCGTGCCCACGGTTATGTGGCAGATTGGAATTTGTTAATATCCGGTTGTAGAGAACTTGACACTTGACTTAATTAAAATGAATCAACCGCGTGTGTAGCCGTGATAGTCTCTTTTCGGCGGAGTCCGGGAAGAGAACACAGTCTTGTGTTATGCTTGAACGTAAGTAGCTTCAGGATCACTTCTTGATCATTTCTAGGCTCTCAACCGTTGCACTACTTCTCTTCTCGCTCTTATTTGCGTATGTTAGCCACCATATATGCTAGTGCTTGCTGCAGCTCCACCTCACTACCTTCTCCTACCCATAATATTAAATAGTCTTGATCTCGCGAGTGTGTGATTGTTGAGTCCTCGTGACTCACGGATACTTCCAAACATTTGAAGTTGCCGATGATGCCAGTATAGGTGATGCTACCGAACTCAAGTGGGAGTTCGACGAGGATCTGGGTTGTTATTGCGTTTCGTTTCCTGATGATTAGTAGTGGAGTCCAGTTGGGACAATTAGGGATCTAGCATTTGGGGTGTCTTCCTTTATTTTGGTTCCATAGTCGGACCTTTGATTGTACTTTGTATGATGTATGGATTATTTATGTATTGTGTGAAGTGGTGATTGTAAGCCAACTCTTTATCCCTTTCTATTCAGTACATGGGATTGTGTGAAGATTACCCCTCTTGCGACAAACCTACCATGCGGCTATACCTCTAAGTCGTGCTCCGACACGTGGGAGATATAGCCACATTGTGGGTGTTTCAAGTTGGTAATCAGAGCCATCCCCGACTTAGGAGCCCCCTGCTTGATCGAATCACTGACATTGTTGAGTCTAGATCAAAATGTTTTGAGTCTTAGGATTATATATATCGGAGAATAATTTCGTTTTACTCCTCAGTCCCTCCGTCGCTCTGGTGAGGCCTCCTGATGTAGAAGTTTTGACTCTCCTCTCCTCAAATGTCACGAATTTTTTTAAGGTCACACGGGAATCTTGGAATCGTTCTGATAGTCTTTTGATGGGAAGACTGTTCTTGGTGCCTCCTGACATTTAGGGGTTGTGGCAGTGTCCCGGGGAGTTGAGCTCTGAGGTGTTGTCGTCACCATTTTATCGTTGTAGTTCTGGAATACCTGAGTTCGCCGACATCAAAAATCTCTTTTATGCAGTTGTTGGTGAGATAACCTTGACGCCACCCAGTACTGGGGAGGGAGTTCAGGAGTATTGCCATAACTCGTATAACGGATGCTTTTCGAATGTTGAGGTACATGATTTTTGAAGGTTTCTTGGTTATGTGTTGAAGGATGGACACAGCTGGATGTAGGAATCGTTAGTTTGGGTGAGATATTATGCTTCCCCTGTATCCCCAACACTGGATTGCATAATCAGAAAGTTTCGGGAGTTTTATAGGTGGGAATTCTAGTAGCTCTAGTATTTCTTCCCACAGATATTTGGTTTGTGATTGGGTAATCCTTACCACTTATTTTTTTCATATTCGTACCTTGTTGATTTATTCATCTACCTTTATCTAAGTGGCTTCTCACCCTTATGGACGTGTGATGATTTACTTTGGAATTCATTCGTTCATCCTTGTTCGAATGTTTATTGTGAAGACTTTATGTTGCAATTTTGATCCATTGATTCAGCTTGAATATCTATCTATCAAGATTCTAACGGATGTCACCCTCTTCAGGATGGCTCCTCCAACGCGTCAGAATCCGGACTGCAATGATGGGGATCAGTCGAACCCTCCGCCACCACCTCCACCTCCGGAGGCATGGCAAGCTGTCATGGCAGCCACCAACGCCAACACTCAGATGCTTCTACAACTCTTGCAAGAGCACAACCAAGGGCAAGGAAACCAAGGAAATCAAGGCCAAGGCAACAATCAGCACCAGTTTGCTACCCTCAACTAGTTCCTCGCAAACCAGCCGAAGTCTTTCAGCAAGTGTGCCAAGGCCACAGACGCTGACGATTGGCTCGTGGACATTTGCAAGCATTTTGAATGTAGCAATGTCAGACCTGAGGACTTTGTCAAGTTTGCTTCATTTCAACTCAAGGACCAAGTTGCTGAGTGGTATCAACAATATAGAGATTCTAGAGGAGGTCATGTGATTACCCGGGATGATTTCCACCGAGACTTCAAAGCTCATCACATTCCACCAAGCGTTGCTGAGAGCAAGCGTGAGGAGTTCCGCAATCTCAAGCAAGGCAACATGCATGTCTGTGTATCAATACAATATCCAGTTTCAAAAACTTGCTCGCTTCGCTAAACAAGACGTTCCTGATGAAAAGAGTATGATCTATCAATTCAGAGGTGGCCTTGGAGAGGATCTGCAGTTGGCTCTCGTGATTCTTGAGCCGACCAAGTTCGATCAATTCTATAACATGGCACTAAAGCAAGAAGCTTCTAAGCTCAAGTGTGAGGCATCTAAGAAGAGAGTCAGGGACGCAGTTCAGTCTTCTTCTTCCTCACAAGTGGTAGCTAAGCAACAAAAGTTCTGGTTGCCTCCTCCTCCATTTCGCCAGCCCTACCAACAGAAGAGCAAAGGTGGCAATGGATCTTCCCACCCACCCAACCCAGGCTGTCAGAACAAAGCTCAGTCTCATACTCCAAGGTCAAGTGCTCCATATCATCGTCTGCTCTCAGAGGTTACTTGCAACAAGTGTCAGTAGAAATGGCACTATGCAAACAAGTGCTTCAACCAAAGGCACCTGCCGCCTCCTCCTCCTGTGAGATCTTCCAGCAATGCAGTGGTCAACCATAATTCCAAGTTTGCAAAGGTGAACATGATGAACGCAGCTCAGGCAGAGGATTCTTCAGAAGTGATCATGGGTAATCTTCCTGTTAATGACTTTCTTGCAAAAGTGTTATTTGATACTGGTGCATCGCATTCTTTAATGTCATATCCATTTGCATCGAAGCACAATTTTGACACAAGGGTTGTACCTAGAGCACTGCAAGTTTTTTCTCCAGCTAAGCGTTTGAGATCTAGCATGATGGTTCCGAATGTCAGTATCGAGATGGGAAACTATAAATTTCTGTCTTCTCCAATTGTTCTTGGTAACTCGGATATTGATCTAATTCTCGGCATGGACTGGCTTTCTAAGCACATGGCTCAGCTTGATTGTGCTGCAAGGGAAATTCAATTGACACACTCTTCTGAGGACGTGATCATCTACGACGCTCGTGATGAAACCATTCGACTATTTTCTCTCAATGAGAAGGGCGAGTTGAATGCCATCTCTCATATTCCAGTCATTTGTGAATATCAAGACGTCTTTCCAGAAGAGCTTCCAGGAATGCCTCCTCACCGGCCAGTCGAATTCATTATCGATCTTGAGCCTGGCACGGAACCTGTTTGCAAGCGTCCTTATAAGCTTGGACCAGAGGAGTTGAAGGAGGTGAAGAAACAACTCGATGAACAAGACTGTATGGGTCTAATCAGACCGAGTTCATCTCCATGGGGTTGTGGTGCTCTTTTTGTCAAGAAGAAGGATGGAACGGAACGACTCTGCGTCGACTACCGTCCATTGAACAAGAAGACAATTAGGAACAAGTATCCACTTCCCAACATCAATGAGATTTTCGAGCAACTTAAAGGTGCTAAAGTATTCTCCAAGCTTGACCTCCATATGTGTTATCATCAGATTCGCATTCGTGAACAAGATATCCCCAAGATAGCATTCAGAACAAGCTATGGTTCTTATGAATATACTGTCATGTCTTTCGGCCTTGTCAATGCTCCTCTAACGTTCTCTCGCATGATGAACTTCATCTTCAACCCTTACACAAATGATTTCATCCTGGTGTATCTCGATGATATCTTGGTCTTTTCCAAGAATAAGGAGGATCATGCAAAGCATTTGAGATTGGTGCTCGACAAACTCTGAGAGCATCAATTCTCTGCCAATTTTTCCAAGTGTGAGTTCTGGCTTGACGAAGTTATTTACCTTGGTCATATCATCTCCGTCAAGGGCATCACTATTAATCCCAAGAAGGTGTCTGCAATTGTGAATTGGGAACCTCCTCAGAATGTCGGGAAGCTCCACAGTTTTCTTGGGCTTGCAAGCTATTGTCGAAGATTCATTGATAATTTCTCTAAGATTGCAAATCCTCTTTCCAACCTCCTTCAGAAGCATGTCAAGTATGTCTGGACACCTAAATGTGACGTTGCTTTCAACACCCTTAAAGAGAAGCTAGTCACAACTCATGTCTTGACTCCTCCTGACGAATCCAAGCCATTCGAAGTTTTCTGTGATGCTTCCTTGCAAGGTCTCGGTGTTGTGTTAATGCAAGAGAAGAAAGTTGTGGCTTATACCTCTCGCCAGCTGAAGCCCAATGAAAGGAACTACCCCACTCACGATCTTGAGTTGGCGGCAGTTGTTCATGCATTATTAAAGTGGAGACATCTCTTGTTGGGAAGGAAAGTGGACATCTTCATAGATCATAAGAGCCTCAAGTACATGTTCACTCAACCCAACCTCAACCTCAGGCAGACTCGATGGGTCAAATTGATTCAAGAATACAATCCGAGTATTGAATATACTCCAGGCAAGGCCAATGTCATTGCAGATGCTTTGAGCAGGAAGGCTTACCGCAACAACTTAATTCTCAAGCCCTTCCAACCGGACCTTTGTGAAGCTTTCCGCAAACTGAATCTCCAAGTTGTTCCTCAAGGCTTTCTTGCCAAGATCCAAGTCTCTCCTACTTTGGAAGATCAAATTCGTGAGGCACAACTCCTGTATTCCATGGTAAAGAAGGTGAAACATGGGATTCCCAAGAGCCAACCCAAATACAAGTGCTATCACAGTGATGACAGAGACACTCTATTCTTCGAGGACCGGATTGTGGTTCCTAAAGGTGATCTAAGGAAAGTGATTATGAACGAGGCACACAATTCACTTCTATCCATTCATCCTGGAAGTACGAAGATGTACCATGACCTCAAGTAGTCGTATTGGTGGACTCGAATGAAGCGAGAGATTGCTCAATTCATGAATGAATGTAATGTCTACAGAAGGGTGAAAGCAGAACACCAACGACCAGCTGGTCTCCTCCAACCTCTTGCTATTCCAGAATGGAAGTTTGACCATACTGAAATGGACTTCGTGACTGGATTTCCCAAGTCCAAGTGTGGAAATGATGCTATCTTTGTTGTCATCGACAAGCTTACTAAAGTGGCTCATTTCCTTCCAATCAAAGAATCTATCACAGCAGCTCAGCTGGCAGAGCTATACACCTCCAGGATTGTCTCCTTGCACGGCATTCCGCAATTGATATCTTCAGATCGTGGAAGCATTTTCACCTCCAAATCCTGGACTCCTTTCAGAAGGCTATGGGCACCAACATTCGCTTCAGCACAGCTTTCCATCCTGAAACTAATGGACAAGTCAAGCGAGTCAATTAAATCCTTGAAGATATGCTCAGGGCTTGTGTCATCTCTTTCGGCATGAAGTGGGAGGATTGTCTTCCTTATGCCGAGTTCTCCTACAACAACAGCTTCCAAGCGAGTTCGGGCAAGGCCCCATTCGAAATTCTCTATGGCAGAAAGTGTCGTACTCCTCTCAATTGGTCAGAGACTGGTGAACGCCAACTTCTTGGCAATGACTTAATCACAGAAGCTGAAGAAATGTGTAAAGCCATCCATGAAAATCTCAAAGCCGCGCAATCGCGCCATAAGAGTTACTATGATAGCAAGCACCGTGACTTGGCTTTCGAGATCGGAGACCATGTCTACCTTCGCATCTCTCCAATGAAAGGTACTTGTCGCTTTAGTATCACACTACTAGGGAAAACCCTAGCAGTAGCATTGGTTTTGTGCTCACTAGTAGCGCGGGTAGGCGCGCTACTAATAAGGCACTACAGCTATTGCTTAGCAGTAATGCGTGCCCGCACGCGCTACTGCTAGGACAAATAGCTGCAGCATTTGTTCACTCCCACGCTACTGCTAATGTAACTACTGGCAGCATGTTTTCTCTCCATCGCTACTAGTATTCTTTTTTTTATTTTTTTATTTTTAGTGTATTTATGTGCCATCGTACAAATATTGGTACAATACCAGTTATGAGGTTTACATCATTATGTCCATAATAGTGTGTCAAATGATGGTGGATTAGGTTCAAGTGGAGGCAATATGTGGTGCATGTCAAAAGTATACTACTGATCCAAACTTGATCTAGTTTGGACTAGTAGTACTTTCGATGTGCACCACATGTTGCCTCCACTTGAATTTAATCCGCTAGCACAAGCTATTTAATCATTATCATAGCCATTACCACCAACAGTATTTATTTAATCACCACTAACACTAGCTAATAATAATCATCATAGTCATTACCACCAACACTAGCTATTTTATCATCATAGTAATAGTGTAGCACATCATCATCCTCAAACTCATTTCTAGCTAGCTAATCACTCCTGCTGCTCTCTCTTAGGTAAAATAACATAAAACATGTGTAGCTCTCCTCCTTGATCAAGTTGGAGCATGCAGATGAACCTGTCTCCTAATCGTGGGTAGCGCATCTGTTTGCTGCCCCCTAGTACTTCTCTGCGCTTCTCCATCACACATTTGGTCCAGTCTTGCACTATTAAGCATCCGTCGCTAATCTTGAATGCACTAAAGTAATCTATAGGATATCTTGGCCGTAAGCTAATAATACTCATGGTACCTTTAGTCTCGATCCCATAAGGCACAACATTCATCGGGAGTCCCTATTGAAGAACGTTGTATGGTAACATACTTAGCAATGGAGTTTAGCTTCAAAAATAATGTATGGAAAAGATGCACTAAGGACAAATAGGAAAAAGCTTACCATCCTTCCTAAATAGATGTGACCGTAGTTCATTACGAACACTATTGGTCGCACGTTTTCAGTACTAACATTTCTAAATGCAGGAAGAAAATTTGTCTTGACAGTATCGAGATCCTCAAGCCATGAAACATAATGACTTAGCTCCTCGCAGTTTAGTTCAACCTCAGGACAGTAGTAGGTCCTGTCTACCAAGCGCTGGACATGTTTGCTTGCATCGAAATAAGGTGACAATACAAATTAGTTGTCAACTATTTTTGAATAAACAATATCAAAGACATAAATATGGTTGAGAAACTTACATAATGGTATAACTGGAGGCATCTGCACATCGACCCAGAAGTCGGTATTACCTTCAATATCATCTTCCGGACGAATATCAAAGGTGATAACCATATCAGGCTCAAATGCATAAGTCTTGCATAGTGCTCGCCATGTTTTGCATCCAAAATAGGTGTAGTCGCCTAAATTGTATAATTTCGCGTGGAAAATATAACCATGCTCGGTCTTCAAGTAAACTTTCTTTTCCTCCACAGTACGACTAAAACGTATCTTATCCAATACAAAAACTCTTGCATGGCAGGGGATACGCTAGTAGAATAGTAAAAAAGACTTGTCATGCTTAATGTCATGCTTAAATTATAAGTTGAAGCAAATGTCATTCTTAATTACGAAAAAAGACTTGTCGTTGTGACTTACTGTGTCCACTTCGAAGTTCTCGTCCAGCTTGATGCTGAAGCGCCTATCATTATCTAGGAAGATTCCACCGCGCAGGCCGCGCTCGTCTTCGCAGTATTTGCAAATACCGAAATCCTTTTCATCGTCCGACATTTCCTATATTCAACACACAAATCCGGGGCACTCGATATTTCCTACATATTCTGGCACAAGTCATGCCAAAATTCACGAAAAAATCTGGTATGACCTTTGCTAAAATACGACATATTGAGCGCCTGAAATTTGCCGGAATGGAAATGAATAGACACTCCGGCAAAACATAGGCCACTCGGAGGTGTAACCCGCAAACATGACCGGCCACTTGGGAAAGCACATATCCTATTTGAGCAACACAAGATATACATTTCAAAATATCTTATAGGACTCAAATTAGCATGCATTCAATAAGCAAAAGTAAATCATCTCATGCATCCATACATCGTCGAATATTATCACTAATACATCCCGAATAGTGTCATACATATAACATCACTAATACAACTAAAACCCTAGCACACGACAGGTATCGGTGCGGGCGGTGGACACCCACAGACAAGGAACCATCACGGGATCATAGCTCTAGTGAGATCCCTGGAGAACCTGCGAGGTATTGGAGAACCTGTGCTCCAACGCAAACAAGTAGCGACGGACGTGCGCGTCCTCCTCACTGACACAGTGACGCACCACCTCCGCGGGGTCCTCGAGCCTCTGGACCGTCACTTGCCCACGCGACCGCCACCAAAGAAGGTTCGGGTCAATGACAGGCTGGCTCCTCACCAACCTGCGCCCCCGGTAGGTAGCGCCTCCCAGTACCACCTCGGCGGAGCCCAGGCCCGGACATGGCCCATCTGGTCAAGCAGGTGTCGTCCTCCGCCGACTCGACGACGAGGATGCGGGATAGGCATCGTCCACGTCGATGTGGGAAAAATTGCTTTAACTAAAAAAATAGCAACAAGTTCTTACTAACTAGTTCTATTAATTCAACTAGTTCTTATTAAAAATAAACTTACTATAAATAAAAATAAACTAGTACCTTGTTCTTACTAACTAATTAGTACCTAGGAACTACTGCCCTAATTACCATCTAATTTGATGAAGCTAGGGGTGGAAAGTGGTTGTAGAGAACTCAACGCTTGACTTAATTAAAATGAATCAACCGCGTGTGTAGCCGTGATGGTCTGTTTTCGGCGTAGTCCGGCAAGAGAACACGGTCTTGTGTTATGCTTGAACGTAAGTAGCTTCAGGATCACTTCTTGGTCATTTCTAGGTTCTCGACCGCTGTGCTGCTTCTCTTCTCTCTCTTATTTGCGTATGTTAGGCACCATATATGCTAGTGCTTGCTGCAGCTCCACCGCACTACCTTATCCTACCCATATGCTTAAATAGTCTTGATCTCGCGGGTGTGAGATTGCTGAGTCCTCGTGACTCACTGTAGGATCGAAAGTATGTCTAGAGGGGGGGGGGCTGATTAGACTACTTGACCAAATAAAAATCTAGCCTTTCCCCAATTTTAGTTCTTGGTAGATTTTAGCAACTTTGGACAAATCAAGCAATCTTAACACAATTCAAGCAGGCATGCAAAGAGTATATGAGCAGCGGAAAGTAAAGCATGCAACTTGCAAGAATGTAAAGGGAAGGGTTTGGAGGATTCAAACGCAATTGGAGACACGAATGTTTTGTCGTGGTTCCGATAGGTGGTGCTATCATACATCCACGTTGATGGCGACTTCAACCCACGAAGGGTAACGGTTGAGCAAGTCCACGGAGGGCTCCACCCACGAAGGGTCCATGAAGAAGCAACCTTGTCTATCCCACCATGGCCATCTCCCACGAAGGACTTGCCTCACTAGCGGTAGATCTTCATGAAGTAGGTGATCTCCTTGCCCTTACAAACTCCTTGGTTCAACTCCACAATCTTGTCGGAGGCTCCCAAGTGACACCTAGCCAATCTTGGAGACACCACTCTCCAAGAAGTAACAAATGGTGTGTTGATGATGAACTCCTTGCTCTTGTGCTTCAAATGATAGTCTCCCCAACACTCAACTCTCTCTCACAGGATATGGATTTGGTGGAAAGAATATTTGAGTGGAAAGAAACTTGGGGAAGGCTAGAGATCAAGATTCATATGGTAGGAATGGAATATCTTGGTCTCAACATAAGTGTAGGTGGTTCTCTCTTAGAAAATATAGGTTGGAAGTGTAGGTTTGTTCTGATGGCTCTCTCCACGAATGAAGAGGAGGTGGAGGGGTATATATAGCCTCCACACAAAATCTAACCGTTACACAGAACTTTCCAAACTCGGTGGGACCGAATGGTTAAACTCGATCGGACCGATTTAGCAAAGCTAGTGACCGTTAGGGTTTTCGGTGGGACCGACATGCAACTCGGTAGGACCGATATGATTAGGGTTAGCGCATAACGTAATCTCGGTGAGACCGATTACACAAACTCGGTGAGACCGATTTTGGTAATAAGCTAACCAGAGAGTTGGTCAGGTAAACTTGGTGGGACCGATCGCTCAATTCGGTGAGAGCGAAACGTTACGAATGGAAAACAAAGAGTTTACATTGCAATCTCGGTGGGACCGATCGCTCATCTCGGTGAGACTGAAATGTTAGGAAGGGAAATAGAGAGATTACAACCCCATCTCGGTGAGACCGAGATCCCTATCGATGAGACCGATTTTCCTAGGGTTTGTGGCAGTGGCTATGACATTTGAGACTCGGTGGCGCCAGATAGAAAGAATCGGTGGGGTCGAGTTTGACTTTTGGTTTAGGTCATATGTGGATGTGAGAAAGTAGTTGAGGGTTTTGGAGCATATCACTAAGCATTTTGAGCAAGAACCTCATTAAACAACACCTCATCCCTCCTTGATAGTATTGGCTTTTCCTATAGACTCAATGTGATCTTGGATCACTAAAATAGAAAATGTAGAGTCTTGAGCTTTGAGCTTGAGATAATCCTTTGTCCTTAGCATTTTGAGGGGTCCACTTTTCTCATCCATGCCATGCCAATCATTGAGCTTTCCTGAGATATTTAATCTTGAAGTAGCATTAGCTCAATGAGCTATATGTTGTTAGGAATTACCAAAACCACCTAGGGATAGTTGCACTTTCAATCTCCCCCTTTTTGGTAATTGATGACAACATATAGATCAAAGGTTCGACAAATGATAATAAGAGCGAAAAACATTGTCGCTTTGAGAAGTATGTGAAAAGCAAGAGCTCCCCCTAAATTTGTGCATAGTTTAAGATTTGCTTTGGACTGCAAATGCACAAGGAGTTAGGATCATGGGTTACTATTCCATGTCACATACATCTTGGTGGAGTGCTCAAAATGATAATAATTAAAATACATGCACTCATCACCAAGGAAAGTGAATGATCATATGGAATATAAAAAGGATAATGTCATCCAACAAGCATTAAGGTAGCATATGATCAAACACATGATCATCCAAGCAAGCACAAAGTATAAAGTATCTCAACCAAGCAAATAAACGAAGTTTAACCACCAAACAAAAAGAGAGAATAAAAAGCAACGCTCTCTCTCGAAGCCTATGATCTATATATTTTCTCCCCCTTTGGCAACAAGTTACCAAAAAGTCATAAAAAATTCATAGTGCTAGATCGACACTCAAGCTTGGTCCTCAGGTGGTGGTGTAGACAGAACTCCAAGAATGAAGGCATCAGTTGATGTAGATGGAGCTGGTGGAGTAGGTGCTGGAGCCGGTGGCACTAAAGTTGTAACTGGTGCAGATGAAGTAGCTCTGGTGTCTGGAATAGGCACTGCAGCAGACGTCTGACCTCTGGGCACTCTAGCAAAAGCATCAGTGGTTGTCTTGCCCTTCTTCTCATCCACTTCATCCTGAAGTTTCTCGACGACTTACTGGATCTCAGTGACCTTCACATCTAAGTCATAGAACTTCTGCTCCACGATCATCTCCAAGCTCTCCTGGTTTTGAGTCAGGGTAGCTAATCCCTTCTCAATCCTCAGGGTGGAGGCAATCAAGTAGCCAAGCTGATCCTGCTTGCTCTTCAGAAGATACTGAGATGCTTCTTCAGTAGTTGGCATCCTTGCAGCCTTTTCAGCCTTTGCCTTCTCCTTCTTGGCTTGTGCGTGCACAGAAGATGGTTCATTTTCATCCATCACCATAGTGTTGTCCTCAAAGTCTGGGTAGATGGGCAGGTGCTCCTTGTCCAGCAGATATGTGCCAGTGCCCATCTTGGAGTTGATCAGCTCCTGGATCTGTGGGGCATACCCACAACTCCTCTTCTGATCTGCAGCTGTCCTCTTTATGGTTTCCACTATTAGGCTCATGACTTTGAACTTCTGTGGGACATCAAAGATGTGAAGCAAGTTAATTGCATGGCCTCTGATCATCTTGTGATCACCTGACTTTGGCAAGAGAGTGTGCATGAGGATCCAGCTGATAGTTGGCAAGCCTGATAGAAGGTAATGTACATATCCAAACTTGTGTGTTTCAAGGGCAGCATCTGGGATCTCCTTGTACATGTGTGCCATGTTGTTGTGATCCTTCTTCTTCTTGACATAGACATCCAAGTCATCTTCACTCTCTTCTGGGGCATTGATCAACTTAGCCCATTCTGCAACTATGGATTGGTACCTCGTACCTTCAGACATCCAAACAATCCTTCCATCTGGGTAGAAGTGAGATGTGGAGTAGAACTGCATGATGAGCTCATCATTCCATTTTGTGAGCTTCTGAGCCACAAACTCATCACCTCCACAAGCCTTGAAGCTGTCATATACACCAGGGAAGTGATCCTTGTTTTCCTCAATGAATGATCAATCGACCCATCTCATGTCACACACTATGGGCTTCTTGTCAAGCAAGATGGTCTCACAGAAGTCCTGATGTTCCTTTGTATGGAACATGTAGTCCACAGCAGTCCTTCTTCTGGTGGCATATGGATCAGACTCTCTCCATAGCCTTAGACCAAAGTCCTTCCTGACTTTCATGTTCTCTGCAACTGGATGAGCATCATTGTGATTTGGAATTTTTGGCTTCAACTTCCTTAAGAGAACAGAATCATCTTCTTCTTCCATTGCAGCTTTAGGCATTGGGGCCTTGTTCTTCTCTGTTGATGGGATGTTCCTGGTGCTCCTCTTGGGTGCAGTCTTGGGTTTTGGAGCAACTGGCTTAGGAGTTCCTTTGGGCTTAGATGGAGCAGCCCCCGATCTTATGGCATCTCCCATAAGCTTTTGAGCTTTGGGTGCTGGTGTTGCATCCTCTTACTCTTCCTCTTCTTCAGAGTCTTTCATGATTGACGATCTCCCAAGCACTCTGGCAGTGGTCTTCTTGACCCTTTCCTTCCTTTTCTTTTCTGCCACAACCTGCTCTTTGGGTGCAGATCCCAAAGTCTCTTGAGTGGATGCTCTGGGTTTTGACATTGGAGCTCTCTTGGCAGGAACCTTTTGCTTCATCCCTGGCTTGGTGGCAGCAGCTGTGCCATATTCCTTTTTTAGGACTTTCCTCTTTGAGTTGGTTTCTTCTTCCTCAGCCACATAGTCCTCATCCTCTGACTCTGAGGTTCTTTTCTTGCTGGCCCTTGCGGCAGCCTTTGGCAGATTGTTGGGTGTGCTCCTGCTTCCATCATCTGAGCTGCTAGAAGGACTAGTGCCCTCACTCAAGTGAACCTGTTCCTCAAACTTGTTCTGACTGTCACTCTGATCTGACATGATGCAAACACTGACAGCAAACCCTGTGAATAGATTATGGATGAGGTAGAGTGGATGAGCATCACAAAGTACAGAGGTTTTTGCAAAAGAATGAGTTAAAAACTTAGTTTTAGTTTTCCACAGAAAGCATTGCGGATCTACTGATTTGCAAACTCGGTGATACCGAAGCAGCTTTTGGAACCTAAACTAGTGAACTCGGTCAGACCGAGTCACAGTTCGGTGGCACCGAGACTGCTAGGGTTTCACAAAGTGTTGAACTCGGTCACACCGATTTGCAATTCTCGGTCAGACTGAGAATCACATGTGCAATGGCCTGAGCCAAATCGGTGAAACCGATTTCATCAACTCGATCGGTCCGAGATGGTTTCGGCGGAAACCTAACCCTAAATTTTCAATTCACGACTAAACTATGGAGTGTCTTCGATGGATAGATTGATCTCAATCGTGGCAAGATACATGGCAAAGCAATGTGCTGAGGAATCCTTGTTAGAACAACATAAAGTTCAAGTCCATACCCTAGTTCGGCGATGAACTTGCTACGGTGGCAACGACGGAGACGATCCCGTTGACGGCGGCGGAGACCAGTGACAGTTGGCGGCTGGCGACGAGGAGGATGATCCGGAGACCCAGGGAGGTAGAGCAGGCTAAGGGCAGGTGAGGAGGTTCAGAAAGTTTTCCAAAATTTGACCTGTGGATATATATAGCCTGACCCTGTTGGTGTGACCGAGTGGAACAACTCGGTGGCACCGAGATTCATAACTGCGAGCAGTTACTGAAACTCGATGTGACCGAAAAGTTCAAATCGGTTGCACCGAGATTGAAAACCTAGATCGACTTAGTGATCTCAGTATGACCGAAATGGATGAATCGGTCAGACCGAAGCACACAAAGAAGTTTTGGAAGTTTAAGTCTATGACGAATCGGGGACTCCGAGTGCTCCTCACATAGAGTGGTTCGAATCTGACTTGATCAAACTTTGTGATGCAGCATGAATAGAGTTTGAGATGAGAAAAGCATAGATAGCTAGAGAAGGTTCTTAGGCATTCTTGTCCATCCACTTGGCCAAAAGAAAAGGAAACCAATCAATCAAAACAACAAGTGGATGTCCTCGAATGAGTAAATTATGCAACCAACATGCTCACACAATAAAATGACAAATGAAATATGTGGTAAAGCATGCACAAATAGTTCTAGCATCTATCAAACAATTGGCGATGACTAGGTCATCTATATATGAGTATATTGACTTAGGAGTCAAATGAGAACATTTGATCATTGGTCATACTCATCGTTTAAGCACAAGTGGGGTTACCACTTTTACATAAAGCGTTGTTGTGTTCACACCATTAGAGTTGCTTTAACACAATTATTAGAGCAAAGATCCCCCTAGATGTGATATCCCCCCTAAGAGGGATGAACTAACCTTGGGTTTTGTCAATTATGACTTCATGTAGGTGTTGAATATGTGGATGCTCTAAGTTGATGTAGATCATTCGGAGCTATCCTTTGGAGTGAGTTGCACTTTCAATACCTACACGGGTTAGTCCCGCAAGGAACAAACAAGGATATCCATAGACATAGAGTAATGCACACACAAGATGATGTCTATGAGAGCATTAGGTTACCTTGTCCCTTGTCTTACTGACAAGAGGGTTTGTGACTCCTTGAACTAGTGCAAGATGTGGAAGTTGATTGCACTTGTTCTTGCCAAAATGATAAGAGTGAAGTATGTTGGCGGAGTCACCCTCAAGAACTCTTTAGTTCTTCTTCTTTGGGATCCACACCATCTTGATGGGAATCCTCGGAGTTGTAGTTGTACTTGATGAAGTGGAACTTGATGTAGTCTTGGGAACCCACTTGACCAAGGCCTTAGGAGCTTCTTCAAATGCATCAATTTCCTCTTGAAGCTTGTCCTTGCCTTTTTGCTTGTGGTCTTGTGGTGGAAGATCATCTTGAGCTTGTGTCCCTTTGGAAGAAGTAGGATCATACTTCTCTTGTTGAGGAACAAACTTCGTCTTGGGGTATTGATCTTCTTCCCACTCAACTCCATTGGCATTGAAGTTCCATTCAAAACCAATACCTTGATTCTTCCAGTGCCTTCCTTGCTTGAGTACAATCTCCTCGAATTGCTTACTCCCGGCAAGGCTCTTGTAAACACCTTTCTCTATGATTCCCATCAATAAGCTATTTTCTTGCTCAAGTGTAACTTGGCTAAGAGAATCATTAGTGGAATCAAGAGAACTACTAGAAGCAACAACATTGGATTTAGCATGGTTATTGTGACTACTAGAGGAAGAATCCTTCTTGTTCTTGTTACTAGACTTGACTTGGTGCCTGTAAGTGGATAGGAGTAAATGCTTGGCAATGTAAGAAGAACTTTTCTTGTGAAGATCATCATTGATTGCCTTTAAGAACTCATGCTCTTGCTCAAGGTTGAGCTTCTCAAAACGTAATTTCTCATGAGTCCTTAAAAGTTCTCGATGATCTCCTAAGATAGTTTCATGAGCTAACTTAAGAGTGTTTAGTTCTTTAGTTAGAGAATCAATCTTCTCCTTATCATTGTCATTCGTTTCATCTTGATTAGCATGATTAATTGACGTTTCATCATAGTATTCATCACTATAGTTGTCAACAAGTAAATCATCATCACCTAACAAGTCATCTTCATCACTATTGAAATCAACATACTCGGCGTGTGATACCTTTGGACCTTTGGCCATGAAGCATCTTCCAATTCCTTCATTTGGTGAATCAAATATGTCGTAGGAGTTCGTTGACACAAGTGCTAGACCAGCAACTCCTTCATCTTGAGTATATTCGGAGTCAGAGTGATAGCTTCTCTCGGCGTGACTGTGTAGCTCCTTGATGACTTATCCTTCCTTTCCGAATCCTTGCTTCTCCAAGAGGGTCTTTGTTCATAACTATCATCCCTACTCCTTCTCTCCCTCGATGGTGATTCTTCTCTTCTACTTCTTCTTTTGGGAGAATCTTCTCTTCTCTTGTGGGGAACCGTACACTCATTGGAGTAGTGTCCGGGTCTTCCACAATTTAGTAGTTTCGCTCTCGACTAGAAGATCTTTTGTCATTGTAGGACCTTGACTTGGAACTTCTCTCTTTGCTTCTATTCTTGTAGAACTTGTTGAAGTTCTTCACCATTAGGCTCAATTCTTCATTGAAGGTTTGTTTCTCACTTGATGATGTGGGAGCTTCACATGAGGCTTTGTAAGCACCACTTGACTTGTTATGGAGCTCCTCCTTATCCTTGAGTGACATCTCATGAGCAATAATTCTTCCAATGACTTCCGTTGGCTTGAGATCTTTGTAATTTGGCATCATTTGGATCAATGTGCATACGATATCGTATTTTCCATCCAAGGCTCTTAGGATCTTCTTGATGATGAATTTGTCAGTCATCTCTTCACTTCCTAAGCCGGCAATCTCATTTGTGATAAGAGCAAGCCTAGAGTACATTTCAGTGACACCTTCACCATCCTTCATTTTGAAATTGTCAAGTTGACTTTGAAGCACATCCAACTTGGATTCCTTGACGTAGTCGGTACCTTCATGCATATCAATCAAAGTATCCCAAATTTCCTTTGCATTCTCAAGACGGTTTATTTTGTTGAATTCTTCAGGGCACAATTCGTTGAAGAGGATATCACAAGCTTGAGCATTGTATTGCAGCATCTTTAACTCTTCCGCGGGAGCTTCACGATTTGGTTCTCTCCCATCAAAGAATTCACCTTGCAAGCCAACACACACAATAGCCCAAACGGCAGGGTTATGTCCAAGAATATGCATTTTCATCTTATGCTTCCAACTAGCAAAATTAGTACCATCAAAGTAAGGACCTCTACGGTGGTAATTTCCCTCGCTAGATGCCATACTCTCCTAGGTTGTGAAACCAAGGCTATGACTTCCAAAAGCACTGAAAATCGAGGCAAATGGAGACCAAAGCTCTGATACCACTTGTAGGATCGAAAGTATGTCTAGAGGGGGTGATTAGACTACTTGACCAAATAAAAATCTAGCCTTTTCCCAATTTTAGTTCTTGGCAGATTTTAGCAACTTTGGACAAATCAAGCAATCTTAACACAATTCAAGCAGGCATGCAAAGAGTATATGAGAAGCGGAAAGTAAAGCATGCAACTTGCAAGAATGTAAAAGGAAGGGTTTGGAGGATTCAAACGCAATTGGAGACACGGATGTTTTGTCGTGGTTCCGATAGGTGGTGCTATCGTACATCCACGTTGACGGAGACTTCAACCCACGAAGGGTAACGGTTGTGCGAGTCCACGGAGGGCTCCACCCACGAAGGGTCCACGAAGAAGCAACCTTGTCTGTCCCACCATGGCCATCGCCCACGAAGGACTTGCATCACTAGCGGTAGATCTTCACGAAGTAGGAGATCTCCTTACCCTTACAAACTCCTTGGTTCAACTCCACAATCTTGTCGGAGGCTCCCAAGTGACACCTAGACAATCTAGGAGACACCACTCTCCAAGAAGTAACAAATGGTGTGTTGATGATGAACTCCTTGCTCTTGTGTTTCAAATGATAGTCTCCCCAACATTCAACTCTCTCTCACAGGATATGGATTTGGTGGAAAGAATATTTGAGTGGAAAGCAACTTGGGGAAGTCTAGAGATCAAGATTCATATGGTAGGAATGGAATATCTTGGTCTCAACATAAGTGTAGGTGGTTCTCTCTCAGAAAATATAGGTTGGAAGTGTAGGTTTGTTCTGATGGCTCTCTCCACGAATGAAGAGGAGGTGGAGGGGTATATATAGCCTCCACACAAAATCTAACCGTTACACATAACTTTCCAAACTCGGTGGGACCGAATGGTTAAACTCGGTCGGACCGATTCAGCAAAGCTAGTGACCGTTAGGGTTTTCGGTGGGACCCACATGCAACTCGGTAGGACTGATATGATTAGAGTTCGCGCATAACATAATCTCAGTGAGACCGATTACACAAACTCGGTGAGACCGATTTTGGTAATAAGCTAACCAGAGAGTTGGTCAGGTAAACTCGGTGGGACCGATTGCTCATTTCGGTGAGACCGAAACGTTACGAAGGGAAAACAGAGAGTTTAGATTGCAATCTCGGTGGGACCGATCGCTCATCTCGGTGAGACCGAAATGTTAGGAAGGGAAACAGAGAGGTTACAACCCCATCTCGGTGAGACCGAGATCCCTATCGGTGAGACCGATTTGCCTAGGGTTTGTGGAAGTGGCTATGACATTTGAAACTCGATGGCGCCGGATAGAAAGAATCGGTGGGGCCGAGTTTGACTTTTGGTTTAGGTCATATGTGCATGTGAGAAAGTAGTTGAGGGTTTTGGAGCATATCACTAAGCATTTTGAGCAAGAACATCATTAAACAACACCTCATCCCTCCTTGATAGTATTGGCTTTTCCTATAGACTCAATGTGATCTTGGATCACTAAAATAGAAAATGTAGAGTCTTGAGCTTTGAACTCGAGCCAATCCTTTGTCCTTAGCATTTTGAGGGGTCCACTTTTCTCATCCATGCCATGCCAATCATTGAGCTTTCCTGAGATATTTAATCTTGAAGTAGCATTAGCTCAATGAGCTATATGTTGTTAGGAATTACCAAAACCACCTAGGGATAGTTGCACTTTCACTCACGGATACTTCCAAACAGTTGCAGGTGCCGATGATGCCAGTACAGGTGATGCTACCGAACTCAAGTGGGAGGTCGACGAGGATCTGGGTCGTTATTACGTTTCGTTTCTTGATGATCAGTAGTGTTGCCCAGTTGGGACGATCAAGGATCTTGCATTTGGGGTGTCTTCCTTTATTTTGGTTCCGTAGTCAGACCTTTGATTGTACTTTGGATGATGTATGGATTATTTATGTATTGTGTGAAGTGGCGATTGTAAGCCAACTCTTTATCCCTTTATATTCAGTACATGGGATTGTGTGAAGATTACCCCTCTTGCGACAAACCTACCATGCGGCTATGCCTCTAAGTCGTGCCCCGACACGTGGGAGATATAGCTGCATTGTGGGTGTTTCATGTAGACAGAGCAAACACACAGCTTATAAGCAGCAATCGTCCGAGTTATTATTGGTCTTCACACACATTTCTGATTACGGACCTTGTAGCGACCAGACCTCAAACGGTCCGATCTCTGTGCATCAGTATCATCCCTGGATCAGTAATGCTAACACGCACAGTACTTGAAGGATCTATAATAGAGTAGCAATCACACACTTATTACATCGAATGTCTCAAAAGAGAACTTATTACAAATAATATGGCTTAAGGCCATCTAATAACGTTAACAGCAGAAGGCTTGGAAGATAAGTGAGTCCATCAACTCCAACGGCATCACTGAGTATAGAACCACGACCTAAGGCTCCTTACTCGTCGTCTGAAAAGTCTGCAACATGAACGTTGTAGCCCGAAAACGGGTCAGCACATGGAATATGCTGGCAATGTAACACATAGAGAGTAGTGAACAGAAATAGGCTATACTACATGCATATAAGGCTAGTGGAAAGCTCTATGGTTACAGTTTTGCGTAAAGCCAGTTTTTCCCTACTGCAATGGAATAAATTCTATTTAACTATCATGGTGGTTGTTAAACATTGGGAGCGTAGACACCCTCTCAATCCCAATTAAACATCATCATTAAAACCCAACAAAATTAATTAAAGTCACATGATGAGATTCACATGATAATCCAAGTACTAGATACTCAAGACGTCCATAACCGGGGACACGACTAACCATGATTAGTTTATACACTCTACAGAGGTTTGCGCACTTTTCCCCACAAGACTCGATCTCCTCCTTTGGGATTCTCGCACTACATGGTGTTTGAGAAACGGATGACCGAGACATAGTCTTTCAGAAGTGCTAGCACCTTACGATCGGGTAGACCATTACACCTACTTTCCCCTACATCTGCTAGTCTACCACTGTAAGAGTTCGCACGACTTAATCAACTATGCTAGAGCCCATAGTAGCTTGTGGCTGCACACGGAAGTTTCTAGTATGAATAATCTCATGATCCCTTTGAGCCTGGGTGGTGGTCCATAAAGAAAAACAGGCAATCGTTGGAATACCCAGGTGCCTCAATCCACCCAGATGTGTATTAAAGTTGCCACCTTAAGTTGAACCATTAATTGACATCCTCACATCTGTCATGGATACACTCAAACCCAATCCATGTCTACAAGCATAGCATGGCATACACAAACGTAGAAGTAACTCCCAGGGTTTGATAATAAAACAGGAAATAGGTACTACCTCATCTACTTCCCAAAACCCACATATTAATCATATCCTATTCATGCAATGGTTTGAGGATTGATCTAATGCAATAAAACTGGGTAGTAAGAGGTATGATCAAAGTGTTACTTGCCTTGCTGATGATCCGCGAAACCTAGAGATTCGAAGTAGCAAGAGGCACACACCGGGTACTCCATCGCAACAAAAAAACAAGCATACTATAAGTACTCATCTAATGCACAGGTAAAACTCAAATAAGAGATCTAACCAGAAAGTTCTACTTAAGAACTCCGGTTTGCAAAAAGAAACAAATCGAACGAAACAATGAAAGTCAAACGGCGAAAGAAAACAAGCTTCGATTACTAATCTGGAGCTAAGTGAAATTTTACAGAAGCAAAAACTTGTTTGAGTTGGTTAAATAGAAAGAGGGTTTCGAGACGAAACTCTAGGCGCTTGAATCGCCTGATTCCGATCAACGAGCAAAAAGTTAAACTAAAACGAAAATCGGATCAGAAATCACGATCAGAAATAATCGCGGAAAATCTGAGAAAAAGAGAAAATTGACGAACAGATTAACGAACGAACGTTCGCTATCTGAAACTAAACGGTGAACTCGTCCATTAAAACGAACGAACGAGCGAACACTCGCTAAATAAAAGAACCGATAAAACCGATCTAATATAATAAATTAAAAAACCTAGGGTTTTCAAAAAAAGCCGGCGGCGCGGGCGTCGGCGGCGGCGGGCGCGGCAAGTGGCGGCTAGGGCGGCTGCGGCGGCTACGGGAGGCGGGGCGAGGTGGTAGGGTGAGGTGGCGGCGACGGGGTATTTATGAGGGAAGGGGGTGGCGTGGCTTGGGGAAACGGGCGCCGGGTTGGGGTCGGCCTCAGGAGGCGTGCCCCGGCCGGACTCGGCTGCGGCGGCGGTGCGGTCTCCCACGGGGAAGGCGGCGGCTGGCGCGGGCCTGGCCTGGCTCGGCTGGGCCTTCGGCCCAGTCGGGCGCGCGGTCCTTTTTTAACAATTCCGCCGAAACTAAGAAAAATTCTAAAAAATAAAATAAAATTCTAAAAATGCGAAAATAAATTTTCGCAGCCTAAGTAAAATATTTAGAACGAGATGAACATTTTCTTAGCCCTATAATGTAGTTTTGAAAAACGTGCAATTTTTCCTAAATTCAAATAAACTAGCCAAAAACTCCAAAATAAAATCTTATTTGATTTTTTATTAAATCTTCAATATTTCTTTATTTTGGGAAAGTCATTTTATTCCCTGTCTCATATTTGCATAATAGAAATAATTGAAGAAAAAAATAAATAAAATCAAATGATCCTATTTTCAAAATTTGAGAAAACTCAAATATGAAAATAATGAAATCCCCAACTCTCTCCGTGGGTCCTTGAGTTGCTTAGAATTTCTGGATCAGGCCAAAAGCAGATAAAAATATGATATGCAGTGATGATCTAATGTATAACATTCCAAATTGAAAATTTGGGAAGTTACAAACCTACCCCCCTTAAGATGAATCTCGCCCTCGAGATTCGGGTTGGCTAGAAAATAGGTGAGGGTGGTCCTTCAGCAGATCTTCCTCTCGCTCCCAGGTGGCTTCATCCTCGGTGTGGTGGCTCCACTGAACCTTGCAAAACTTGATAACCTTGTTGCGGGTGACTCGGCTGGCATACTTGAGAATCCTAACTGGTTTCTCCTCATATGTCAAATCACTATCCAACCGAATCTTTTCCAGCGACACTGTATCTCTCAGCGGTATATCCTCCGTTTCTACATGGCACTTCTTCAACCAGGAAACGTGGAACACGTCGTGAACTCCCGACAATCCCTCAAGTAATTCCAATTTATAAGCAACTTCTCCCATGCGTTCCAAAACTTTGTATGGTCCCACAAAACGTGGCGCTAACTTTCCCTTAACTCCAAAGCGCTTAACTCCTCAAAGTGGAGATACACGAAGATAAACTCTATCTCCGGCTTCGTAAACTATCTCCTTCCGTTTAGAATCTGCATAGCTCTTCTTCCTGGACTGGGCTACCTTGAGCCTATCGCGAATCAACTTCACCTTCTGTTCGAACTCCTTAATCAAATCTGGTCCAAACAACCGGCGATCTCCAACTTCGTCCCACGACAATGGTGTTCTGCACCATCTTCCATACAAGGCTTCAAAAGGGGCCATCTTCAAACTAGATTGATAACTATTGTTGTAGGAGAAATCCGCATATGGCAAGTTGTCATCCCAACTAGATCCATAATCTAGCGCACAAGCTCTCAGCATATCCTCCAAAATCTGATTGACTCTCTCGATCTGTCCATCGGTCTGCGGATGAAAAGTTGTACTGAACTCTAGTCTGGTACCCAAAGTTTCGTGCAACTGATTCCAGAACTTGGAGGTAAACTGGATTCCTCTGTCTGATACAATGCTCCTCGAAACTCCATGCAGACATACGATCCTGGTCATGTATATCTTTTCTAACTTAGCACTGGTGTAAGTGGTCTTCACTGGGATGAAATGAGCTACCTTCGTCAAGCGATCGACTACAACCCATATCGAGTCATAGCCTGAACGGGTCCTGGGTAATCCCGTGATAAAATCCATGCCTAGCTTATCCCACTTCCATTCGGGTATCGGCAATGGCTGTGGAAATCCTACTGGCTTCTGATGCTCTGCCTTTACTCTCAGACATACATCACAAACTGCTACATACTCTGCAATATCCTTCTTCATTCCGGTCCACCAGAAAGTGTCTTTCAAATCCAAATACATCTTGGTATTTCTCAGGTGAATCGAGTACGGCGAATCATGGGCCTCTTGCAGAATTAGCTTCCTGATCTCTGGGTCATTAGGCACATAAACGCGGTCCTCAAACCATAAGGTACCGTGTGCATCCTCACGAAATCCTTTGACTTTTCCCTTGCTCATCTTCGCCTGTATGGTGGCAATCTCCTTGTCGGTCTTCTGAGCTTCTCTGATCTTATCCATCAGAGTAGACTGAATCTCCAATGCTGCTACATAGTCTCTCGGAACTATCTCCAAACATAGCTCACGAAGATCCTCGGCTAACTCCTTTGGTAACTCTCCGGTCATTAGTGTGTTGACATGGCTCTTGCGGCTCAATGCGTCAGCTACTACGTTAGCCTTTCTGGGATGATAATGTAATCTCATATCATAATCCTTGATGAGCTCCAACCATCTCCTTTGCCTGAGATTCAACTCCTTCTGCGTGAAGATGTATTTCAAACTTTTGTGATCCGTGTACACCTCACAATGGTTTCCGATGAGAAAATGTATCCACATCTTTAATGTGTGCACTACGGCTGCTAACTCCAAGTCGTGTGTAGCATAATTCAATTCATGGGGCTTAAGATGTTGTGAGGCATATGAAACAACTCTTTCCTCCTGCATAAGCACTGCTCCAAGTCCTCGACGTGAAGCGTCGCAATATACTTCATAATCCTTGCGCTGATCTGGCATAATCAACACTGGCGATGTAACCAAACATTTCTTCAACTCCTGAAAACTGGCCTCACATTCTTCAGTCCATTTGAACATGGTATCCTTCTTCAACAACTCCATCATAGGTTTTGCAATCTTCGAGAAATTTTCAATGAACCTCCGGTAGTATCCTGCAAGTCCAAGAAAACTCCGGATCTCTCCAACTGTTGTTGGGGCTTCCCAATTTGAATCCAACTTCCTTCAACCAAAACTCACATTTGTTGAAATTGGCGTATAACTAATGTTCTCTGAGCTTACCAAGTACCAAACGCAAATGTTCTTTATGTTCTTCTTCATCGAGTAAACCAGTATATCATCAATGAACACTACGACGAACTTATCCAAAAACTCCATAAACACTTTGTTCATCATGTTCATAAAATAAGCAGGTGCGTTAGTCAGGCCAAATGACATAACGGTATACTCATACAGCCCGTACCTTGTGGTAAAAGCTGTCTTAGGTATGTCCTTCTCTCGAATCTTCAACTGGTGGTATCCTAATCGCAAATCGATCTTGGAAGATACCTTAGCTCCTTGCAATTGGTCAAACAAATCATTTATCATCGGCAGTGGGTACTTATTCTTGATTGTGACCTCATTCAATCCTCGATAATCAACAACCATCCTTAACGATCCATCCTTCTTTTTCACTAGAAGTACTGGTGATCCCCAAGGTGACGAACTTGGGCGAATATATCCCTTATCCAGTAACTCCTTAATCTGCTTCTTAATCTCCTCCAAATCCTTTGCAGACATTCTATACGGTCTCTTAGATATTGGTCCTGTGCCTGGCAAAAGGTCAATCAAAAACTCAATGTCTCTATCCGGTGGCATGCCTGGCAACTCTTCTGTAAATTCGAGAAAAAGAGAAAACTGACGAACAGATTAACAAACGAACGTTCGTTATCTGAAACTGAACGGTGAACTCGTCCGTTAAAATGAACGAACGAGCGAATGCCCGCTAAATAAAAGAACCAATAAAACCAATCTAATAAAATAAATAAATAACCTAGGGTTTTAAAAAAACCGGATCGGTTTTCTTCGGAAAACTGGCGGCGAACGGCGCGGCTACCTCGTCGGACTCCGGCGGCTCGGGGCGGGCGCGGCAAGCGGCAGCGAGCGGCGGCTGCGGGAGGCGGGGCGGGGCGAGGTGGCGGGGTGAGGTGGCGGCGGTGAGGTATTTATGAGAGGGGGGTGGCGCGGCTTGGGGAAGGGGCCGTCGGGTCGGGGTCGGCCTCGGGAGGCGCGTCCTGACTAGGCTACGGCGGTGGTGCGGTCTCCCGCGGGGAAGGCGGCGGCAGGCGCGAGCCTGGCCTGGCTCGGCTGGGCCTGCGGCCCAGTCGGGCGCGCGGTACTTTTTTTTAAAACAATACTAAGAAAAATTCTAAAAAATAAAATAAAATTCTAAAAATGCCAAAATAAATTTTCACGGCCTAAATAAAAAATTTAGAACGAGATGAACATTTTCTTGGCCCTAAAATGTAGTTTTGAAAAACATGCAAATTTTCCTAAATTCAAATAAACTAGCCAAACACTTCAAAATAAAATCTTATTTGATTTTTTTATTAAATCTTCAATATTTCTTTATTTTGGGAAAGTCATTTTATTCCCTCTCGCATATTTGTATAATAGAAATAATTGAAGAAAAAAATAAATAAAATCAAATGATCCTATTTTCAAAATTTGAGAAAACTCAAATATGAAAATAATGAAATCCCCAACTCTCTCCGTGGGTCCTTGAGTTGCTTAGAATTTCTGGGTCAGGCCAAAAGCAGATAAAAATATGATATGCAGTGATGATCTAATGTATAACATTCCAAATTGAAAATTTGGGATGTTACAGACCTGTTTGCCGCGTATCACACACATCTTGTTCAGTTGAACTGTTTCCATTGTGTTGCCTAATCACACACAGATTAGCCTAGTGAACCGTATGTTGTATATCGCACACACCTTCATCTGGCTGCCTGTTTCTTTTGTTCCTCCTCATCGTAAATAGTTAATTGGACAGAACCGTATGCCCCGTATCGCACACGCAACTAAAATCTGAACCGTGTTTGATGCATCCGTCATCGCAAAAGTTTTGCACCTTTTTTGACGGTTTTTTACACCACCGTTTGTGATTATGGCATCGCACACAGTTTCGTTGAAGGGCCTCTGATTGGACTGTCGCCTTTGGACCATCTTGAAGTAGAGAATATGAAGAATTTGAGATGCATGATGAAATATGGTGTCTGCTAAAATTCAGCATGCGCGCATTAAGGTAGTTGAGGAAATAGCATGCAGAAAGCATATCAAAAGTACCAGACCACCATAGGACTTAAATTTACAACTCATCATAGCGAACACCTTAGAAGAGCAAGAGTTGTAACTTAACGGAAAAAATGCCCATATATAAGAGACCCGCTTGAAGACTAACTCAAATTTCTCCCCCTTTGTCATCGAATGACCAAAAGGGACAAAAAATGAGGACTAACGCCCCTGAAGAATATCATCATGATGTCGATGGAGGAGCGCCAGCATTATTGGGGTCGTCCGTTGAGGTAGGGCATGTCACAGTGTCGTTCAAGTCTTCAGCTTCATCCGTCTCACGCGATGAAGAATAGGAACTGGCGACGAGCTGAGGAACTTTGACCTTCTTGAATTTCTTCGAAGGTGGTTGTGCCCAGTCAATGTCCTGTTGAAATTCCATCTCCTTGAGATCTTTAGCACTATAAAGATTTGATAGTGTAGCCCAAGTGCGGTCAAAGACTTCATGCAGATAGTAGTGATTCTTCTTCATAGTACTTTGTGTGACTGTCACATTCTGAAGAATTGCACTAAACTGACGATTGACCCACTTGTGGTTGCGATCGACCTTCTGATGAAGACTGAGGAGAAGCTCACGATCAGTCATCACACGCGGAGCAGTGGCTTGAGGATTTTGATTTGAAGCTTTGGCGGCAGAATCTTGTGTTGTAGAGTCATCATTGGTGGAATAGGATGCAGCTTTGCGAAACCGTCCATCCGATGGACAAGTGCCTTCATCAATAATAGCAGCCTTGGCCTTCTCATCAGCTCAGGAAATGGTCCGTTTGAGGACTTCAATCGGTGGAAGGTAGCTGAGATGATTTTGATAGTCATCCTGGTAATGAATTAAAGACCTTGATCTGATGAACTTCATGATCCATGGAGCATAAGCTTCAACTTAAAGGTGACAGGGCAACATTGACCAAATCCTCATGAAGAAATCATGGTAGTTGATAGGAATGCCATGTATGATGTTGAACAACAGATTCTTTATAATGCCAACAACCTCTTTTTCATCAGAGTTGTGGCCCCTGATTGGACTGAGGGTTCTGGTCAATATGCGATAGACAATCCTTGGCACATAGAGTAATTCCTTGATGAGGAATGTGGTCCTTGGAGCTTGGCTAGGCTTCAATGGCTTCATTAGCACTTGCATCAAGTGATTTGAGAGTTTAGGTTCCTCATAAACAAGCCTTGCGCCTTGAACATGAGGACTGACTGGGGCGACATGAAGCAATTCAGAGGCCGGTGCTTTGTCATGGGTATTGTCAGTCATCCAGTCTAGCACCCAAGAATTCACATCTTCAACATTTCCTGTGAGGTGCAGTGTGGCATAGAATTTAAGAATGAGTTCTTCATTCCAATCGCAGATGTCAGTGCAGAAGTTTAGCAGCCCAGCGTCATGAAGAACACTCAGGCAGGTTTGAAGTAAGGAAGTGATTCCATGTCCACATGAGGAATTTGAAGATGTTCAAAAACCTTGTCCTTATCGAATAGCAGTGAGGAATAGAAGTTCATTTGGCTGGCTATCCAGAAGCCCTTGCGTCGAAGTCTTGCAGAGTCATAGGGATTATAATCCATGAAGAAATGATGCTCAACAAAGAAATCATCAGCTTTGAATTTCTGCTTCTTGGTATGAGGATTTTGTGACTTCAGCTGAAGATTTACAGTGGATGGCTTCACAATCTCTTGGTGCACAACCTCTAGAGCCACAGACTGAGGAATTTCAGTAGCAGTTTCATCAGCAGCAGTCTTGGCCTCCATTTCTTCAGCACTAGTGGCTGGAACTTCTTCTGGTATAGACAGAAGTGAGGCATGAGGTCCATTAGAGCCTGTATGAATTTCATTAGTTTGAACTGGGGACTAAGGAATCTAATGTAGTGGAGTGGTCAGAGGTGAATTGGGGTGAAGCCTTTCCCAATAATCATCATTGAGCACAGGAGTGGTACAACCAATATCCACATCCTCATCTTCTTCATCACTTTCTTCAACGTCGGCCTCTTCAGAAGTGAACTGGGGCATGGGAAATGATACCAACGGAGTTGAAGGGATATCATCCACTTCAATTTCTTCATCCAACTGCTCTGAAGAAGCAGCATAAGGATTTTCTTCGGTGTCATCTAGAATGACATATTCCTCACCAAAGGGAACAATCTCCTTTGATGGCACGATTGAGATCGGAACAACATCAATGGGATCAATGAAGGAACTTGTCAAAGTCTTCACTTTCCTGGGAGCTGAAGACTCTGAAGTTGCAGATGCTTTCCTTTTCGTCACAGCTGCCTTCTCTGCAGCTTTAGTCTTCTTCACTTTTGATGGAGAAGGAAGGTTGATACTTTTCATCTATGATGACTTTGCAGGAGGAGCAGATGAAATTGGTTCAGTTTCTTCAGGCACAACTGATGCAGTTGCCCTGGCATGTTCAGTTTCCTCAGGTGCAGTAGAAGGTGCTTCAAATGGCCTGGTTTGTTCTTCAGGTGCAACATTGGAGGTTGCCCTGGCAGTTTCTTCGGAGGCTGGAATTTCTTCAGCAGCCCTGGTACTCTCATTTTCTTCAACAATCTGATTTTCATCAGTTGTGCTTGCATGTTCTTCAGTAGGCTGAGCATATGTCTCGGCTTGAGGAATTTCTTGTTGCGATGTAGCTCAACCTTTGGTTTGAAACCCTTAGCCAGTTTGACAAATCTGACTTTGGCACCTAGCCAATCTGCATGATACGCGTCAAATTCATCGCTGAGGTCTTTGATCTGCTTTTGCAGATTCACAAGTTCTTGATGTCGGATTGCGGGTTCTGGCTAACCCTTGAGGTTTAAACTCTGGGATGCGCACGAGGAACACACTCTCCCTAGTTTGCTCGCTCAACGATCTCACGGCCTAGCTCGACGAACCCAAGGAACAAGAGACACAAGGGTTTATACCGGTTCGGGCCACCTTGCGGTGTAATACCCTACTCCAGTGTGGTGTTGCTGGATTGCCTCACGGGCTAAGGATGAACTAGTACAATGGATGAACAACCTCAGGAGGAGAGGTGTTCTTGAGCTCGGTGAGCAGTGGATGTGAGGATGGAATGGATCCGATCCCATATGAGTCGATCCCTCCCTATGGTGGTGGCTAGTCCTATTTATAGACGCCCTGGTCCTCTTCCCAAATGTTAGGCAAGAAGGGATCCCACAATGGCCAAGTTTGAAGGGAGACAACTAGTACAACTCGCCCTGACAAAAAGTGGTCTTCGCCTGCTAAAGGCTCTGGTGGTGACGCTGCAGTGGGCTCCATGGTGACCTCCGTCCTGTCGTCCTACTGGTCTTGGTCTGGTTGCACCAATATGGAAACCTTTGCCTGGTGCCTCGGGACTCCTCGCCTGCGCCTGCTGAGGGAGTCCTAGACTAAGGGGTCCTTGGGCGTCTGGCCTGTTAGCCATGGGCCGGACTGATGGGTTGTGAAGAACACGAAGACCAAAGACTGCACCCGTGTCCGGATGGGACCCTCCTTGGCGTGGAAGGCAAGCTTGGAAACCAAATATGTAGATTCCTTTCTTTGTAACTGACCTTGTGTAACCCTAGATCCTCCCGGTGTCTATATAAATCGAAGGACTTAGTCCGGAGGAGATATATTCATTACCATAGCCATACAAGCTAGACCTCTACGGTTTAGCCATTACGATCTCGTGGTAGATCAACTCTTGTAATACTCATATTCATCAATATCAATCAAGCAGGACGTAGGGTATTACCTCCATAGAGAGGGCCTGAACCTGGGTAAACATCGTGTCCCCTGTCTCCTATTACCATCGACCTTAGACGCACAGTTCGGGACTCCCTACCCGAGATATGCCGGTTTTGACACCGACATTGGTGCTTTCATTGAGAGTTCCACTGTGCCTTCCTCAAAAGGTTCGATGGCCCTTTCAATCGTCAACAATGACGCTATCCAAGGGGAAACCTTCCTTCCCGGACAGATTTTCGTGTTCGGCGGCTTCGCACTGCGGGCCAACTCATTTGGCCATCTGGAGCAGATCGATAGCTACGCCCCTGGCCATCATGTCAAATTTGGGAGCTTGAACTACATCGCGGACATCCGTGGAGATCTAATCTTCGCTGGATTCAAGACCGCGGCGATCGCTCCTGGTCACCTCGATGAACATGACCTAAATCTGTCATCGGACCATATTTAGGAGATAGCTCCTGTAACTGCTCTGGCCTTAGATCCAGAGCATACGGTGCCATCTAAGGACTGGAGGTTCAACCCCACCACAGAGGCCACAGATTCCCCGGCGTTGGAGCCGCACACAGACTTAAACTCACAGAATATTTGTGTCACCGGAACCCCGGACTTGTCTCTAGGTGTAAGTTCCGAACCATGTGAGTCCACGGATGTCGAACTTGATCGTTTATCGATCTTCGAGTTCAACGCCGCAGACATCTTCCAGCACTCACCCTTGGGCGATGTGCTAAGCTCATTAAAGAACCTACCCTTGGCGGGGGACTCACAGCTGAACTATATCCGGTTCGAACTAGAAGCTGATGATAGGGAATTTCGCTCCCCACCCGCCACCCACTTTATAGCCACTGTCGAAGACTTAACTGACATGCTCGATGACGGCTCCGATGACATCGACGGTATGGACGACGATGCTGGAGAAGAAGAGGCCCAGGACCCGCCATTCACCGGACGTTGGACGGCCACTTCCTCATACGATGTGTACATGGTGGATGCACCAAAGGAGAATAGCGGCGATGACAAAGAAAATCCAGTTGAGAATAAACCTCCTGAGACACAGCAAAATGTCGGTGTGCTCAGCACCGCTCTAAGTCGCGTAGTTCAAAGGACAGCAATACCGGCACCGGAGAAGACAATACTTCGGACGATGCCGAAAACAATGAAGACCTTGCTGAGGTAACATCCGAACAAGAGGAGCAAGAAAATGGGCAAGCCAGCCCCGATGAACAGGTCAGGCCCAACGACTCGGAGGATGGTAGTTATCATCCGCTCTCTGAGGATGTGGAAAGCCTCGGCAACGAAGATTTCATCGTGCTTGAGGAACCTCTCGAGCAGGAGAGCTTCAAGCGCCAGCTAATAGCCACGGCAAGGAGCCTGAAAAGAAGCAGCAGCAGCTTCAAGCTGACCAAGATCTGCTCGTCGACAGGTGGACTGACGTTCTGGCAGCCGAAGAATACAACCTCAGACGCCCAACCAAGAGTTACCCAAAACAAAGATTGCTACCTCAGTTCGACGAAGAGGCGCCAGAGCCCATACTTCCCTCGCATAATGCGGCCGACCAAACACTACGCGGTCGGGACAGTGCGGCGGACCGACCACCTCGTGGTTGGGATAGCGCGGCAACTCAAGCTGAATAGCAGCCCGCCCCACCGCCACGAAAAAACAGAGACAAAACAGTTCGGGGTCATACACACGACCTCCGGCAGACCCTGGATAGTAGAGCAGTATATACCTGATCGATTTACGGATCGCGAGGACGTTCCTCGACACGTGATGATGGCTACCTATTCAGATGTGACAAACCTAGTCACACCCGAGCCGACAAGCATAGACGGACTCCGTCGGAGCTACGTCAAGACGCAACCCGATATAGAGGCGCCGCGCACCCTCTTTGCTTCATCGGTGAAGTAATGGATCACGAATTCCCTAAACGGTTCAAACCCGTTAACATTGAATCATACAATGGAACAACCAACCCCGCGGTATGGATCGAGGATTTTATTCTCCATATCCACATGGCCCGTGGAGATGACCTCCACAGTATCAAATACCTCCCATTGAAGCTCAAAGGGCCAGCTCGACACTGGTTAAACATCTTGCCTGAAAACTCTATCGGCAGCTGGGAGGACTTGGAAGAAGCCTTCCTCGACAGCTTCCAAGGTACATATGTCCGGCCACCAGATGCCGATGACTTAAGCCACATAGTCCAACAATCTGGAGAGTCAGCCAGGAAATTTTTGACTAGGTTTCTAACCAAAAAGAACCAGATCGTCGACTGTCCGGATGCCGAAGCTCTAGCGGCCTTTAAACATAGCATCCACGACGAATGGCTCGCCTGCCACCTCGGCCAAGAAAAGCCGAAATCTATGGCAGCCCTCATGGCACTTATGACCCGCTTTTGTGCGGGTGAGGATAGCTGGCTGGCTCGTAGTAAAAATACGGCCAGCGACGCAGGCCCCTCTGAGGCCAAAAACCGCAATGGCAAGCTCCGACGAACAGACACAAACGCCGAAGCAATGGTAATAATACCGACAACACTACAGTCAACGCCGGATTCAGCGGCTCCAAGTCCAGCCAGCGGAAGAAACCGTACAAGAGAAACAATTAGGGACCATCCAGCCTGGACCGCATACTCGACCGTCCGTGCCAAATCCATGGCACCCCAGACAAACCAGCCAACCATACCAACAGAGATTGCTGGGTTTTTAAGCAAGCCGGCAAGTTAAATGTCGAGAACAAGGAAAAGGGATCGCAGAGCAAGGACAATGATGAGGAGCCCCTGCAGCCAAACACAGGGGGACAGAAGAAGTTTCCCCCTCAGGTCAAAATGATGAGCATGATATATGCTACACACATCCTCAAGAGGGAGCACAAGCGTGCACTTAGGGACGTCTACGCGACAGAGCGAGTCGCCCCAAAATTTAATCGATGGTCGTCATGCCCGATCACTTTTGATCGTCGGGATCATCCGATCAGTATCCGTCACGGCAGTTCAACTGCACTGGTGCTGGACCCAATAATTGATGGGTTCCACCTGACGCGAGTCCTGATGGACGGTGGCAGCAGCCTCAACTTGCTCTGTTGGGATACAATGCGCAAAATGGGCATTAACCCATCACGGATGAAGCCCACAAAGACTACCTTTAAAGGAGTCATACCATGTGTAGAGGCCCGCTACACGGGCTCAATCACACTAGAGGTTGTCTTCGGATCTTCAAACAACTTCCGAAGCGAGGAGTTAATCTTCGATATCGTCCCCTTCCGCAGCGGCTATCATGCACTGCTCAGACGAACTGCACTAGCCTGATTTAACGCAGTGCCACACTATGCTTATCTCAATCTCAAGATGCCCGGTCCACGGGGCATCATAACAGTCGATGGAAATACGGAACGCTCCCTCCGTACAGAAGAGAACACAGCTGCCTTAGAAGCAGAAGTACTGAGCGGCCTTCTCAAGCAGAATCTTTATTCGGCTGTCGAGCCCATGGACATCGTCAAGAGGATCCGAACTACCCTGCAGCAGGACAACTCGGCTCGTCAGGAGCTCGACTAGCAATCCGGCCTCCGTCTCAGTCCCGATCAAGTGGTGGCATTCATACCGCGCGTACATAACTACGCACTCAAAATTCCATGGGCATCGACTGAGGCATAGCTAGCTTGTGATCCACAGTACGGCTCAACCAACACCGGATACACACATACTTTCACTTTTATTCGTTTCCTTTTTAGGTTTCAATCCTGCAGGTCCCATCTGATGGCCTGATCATCGGTACTCTTCAAGGACAAACATACCAAGGCGGCAAGAGGCACAGGCATATGGAGGACTTCTCTAGGTGGTTTCGTTAACGATCACTCTACCGGTTTTTCAGGACCCACGTGCAGCTCTCCCTTGGTTAAGGCATAGTAGATAGCCTCCTGCTTATTGCATTACTTGTATAAACACGCTTTAATGAACCAATGAAATTATAATAAGAACAATTTACGGCTCAAATTTTACGGCCCTAGCTTATCACGTGTTCTTCTTTTTTTCCTGTTTTGTCTTATCACGTAGCACCCGTACACTTTGGTACGTTTGATGTTTGCCAGGGGCTTCATAGCACCCCACACTATGGCAACAAAAGTCCGAACAATTTTTATAAGTATAGTTTGGCACCCCGAATTTAGCATTAAAGCATTGGCTCTGAATCATGTCTTTGGTCAATAGTTGGGTTGCCCAGCTCCTGTGCTTGCTACCTTATGTTCTGCTATATCGGCTAAGGTAATAAAGGGAGAACTACTGCGATTGTGCCTTGGTTTATCCAAAGGAGCACCTCAGTAGAGAAAGCCGAAAACTGACTGTCATGATGCGGCGAGAGCCGGTCAGCTGTTCGGAGGTTGGAAATCGTTGGAGGTTTCTTCCGCATTACGCGAAGGATCGGTACTTCCTGATCAGACGCTTATAGCACTCTAGTTCGGATACTAGGGGTTGTGCCCATGTTTTTATTATTGAACTCCTATGGCTAAGTGAGGGCGTTAAAGCCGCATAGTCTGGTTGTCTGGTTCGTTGCGCTAAACAACTCCTTCAAGGGCCATATAATTGGATCAAGATTGTTTACATTCCATCCCGAACACCTCCGTACTACCTACGTGGGGGCAGAAGTCAACAACTGGTTAACCTTCAGATTTCATACAACACCGCCGCACAGGAGGTAAAATTTAAAAACATAACAAGCATTATATTACAAACCCACTTTGTTCTATCATACAAGGCAGAAGGAACTTCAATATATTCATTCAAAGATCGTGTCTTTCGCACATTGATCCGCAACAATGCAGGACCCCTCCAAGACATCGCCAAAGTATCGCTCGGGTGTGCGGTGCTCCTTGCCCTCAGGTGGCCCCTCGGTCGCTAGCTTGATGGCGTCCATCTTTGCCCACCAGACCTTGACATAGGAAAAGGCCAGACGCGCGCCTTCGATGCAGACAGACCACTTGATGACGTCCAACCGAGGACAGGCATCAACCAGCCTCTTCACGAGGCCAAAGTAACTACTGGGTATAGCTTCGGCTGGCCACAGCTGAATTATTAAATCCTTCATGGCCAGTTCGGCCACCCTGTGCAGCTCGACCAGCTATTTTAGCTGATCGCTGAAGGGCACCGGATGTTCTGGCGCAAGATATTGCGACCAGAACAGCTTCTCTGTGGAGCTCCCTTCTTTGGCTCGGAAGAACTCTGTGGCGTCGGTCACACTGCGTGGCGGTTCAAGAAAAGCCCCTGGAGAACTCCAAATCCAGGATAGTAAAAGATATTTCCTCTTTACATTCTTGCTTTGCATATTGAATGCCTTACCCGCCGCGATCTTCCTGGCCTCCTGGATCTCCTGTAGGGCGCCCCGGGCTTCACTCCGGGCTGTCTCCGCCCTCTTATGAGCCTTGGCAAGTTCGGCCTCTTGAGCCGATGCATTGTGCTCCATGGTCTCGCACTTCCTCACTACGTCTCGGAGCTCCTATTGGACTTCGTTGACCCGGGCCTTGAGCCTCTTATGGGCAGCCTGCTCCTTGACAGCCTTCCCCTCGGCTTCTACCAGGGCCTCGACCTCGGTCGTCGCTTCTGTACATATCACGACACTTCGGTCAAATGCATATCATTTTGCTTTTTTCGAATACATAACAGGTTATCACATACCTTGTTTTTCTTGGAGCTGCCTCCTCACCTGGCAGAGCTCCTCCTCGGCCCGCTCCAGTCTCCGCTTTAGTTCGGAGACCTCAGCAGTATGTGAGGCTGCGGCCAACAGCGTTGCCTACGTATTCATTTCAGAAAATTTACTTAGTTTCCTGCAATAACGGATTGATCCTCTGTCCGGCTTTTCTTTCCGAACACTGGACAGTGTCTCAGGGGCTACTGTCTATATTGGGATTTTCTCTTTTTGTTTCACTTACCTCAAAACCTGTCAGCAGGCTGCCACAGGCTTCGGTTAGTCCGCTCTTGGCGGACCGAACCCTTTCAATCACCGTGCCCATAAGAACACGGTGCTCATCCACAATGGAAGCGCCTCGGAGCTCTTCCAGCAGATTATCGGGTGCCCCTGGTTGGACAGGGGTCACCGGTGGAATAGGCATACCCCCTTCTTTTGAAGGAGGTTGCGTGCCGGATTCCGGAGCCGTATCAGTCTCCGGAATCGAGCCCGGTTGAGGGCCGAACTGAATACGGCCCTCACCCCCAGTCTCCATGGGGATTGGCTCCCCTGGTGTTCGATGACGGAGGCTTCGCCTTCTGGCGCCTCCTGAGCCTCTCCCCGGCCTGGGAAGGTCCATTGGGAGAGCACCTCGCCGTCTCCCTTGGCCTTGGGGGAGTAAGTAGTCGGCGGTGTCTCGCTGGCCATCTCCTTTGAGTCCAACGAGCCTCTTGATGAGGATCACTGGGAGCTGTCGTGGGCTGGACTACAATAGCATAACTAACCATGTCAATACAACAAAGAGGAGAGATTAGATCTATGGGCATATACGAGTCTTAGTACTTACGATGCGGCCCGAGGCTTAGTGTGGGGGCGTCGCTCCGGACTACTATCGAAGTCCCATGCGGAGCTGCCCACGAGCGGGCCTTTCCCCTTCTTGGGCGCCTCCGCCTCCAGAATTGTGGAGGCCGCCCTCTTCTTCCTCCCTTCATCAAAGGGAGAGTCGCTCTCCTCCTCATCATCATCATCGTCTTCGGTGACGGAGGAACAGGTCTTGTCTTCGGACGTCGCGTCCGAAGCGCCCTTGCGGCAGGGGCACTCCGGTCCCCGTTGGCCTTCCCCATGGCCTTCTTTGCCGGCGCTGTATAGGGCGCCGACACCAGCATCTTCGCTAAACGCGGAATGCCTGGTTCTTTGGGCAGCGGAGCCGGACACCGGATCTGCTTCGCCCTCTCCATCCAGTCCTGAAGAAGCAATAATAATAGCTTAGATATCATCCTTGAAACAAGCAAGTAGGGGATGCGTTAGAAATAACATACCTCGTTGGCGAGGTGATTGATGTCGTGCCCGCGGTCCAAATCCGTTGCTGGCGGTGTCTGGTTGCCCTTGAAGAGCAACTTCCAAGCGTCTTCGTGAGAAGTTTCGAAGAGCCTCTTCAGGGTATGGTGCCTCTTTGGATTAAACTCCCATAGAGGGCGGCTTCGGCTTTGGCACGGGAGAATCTGGCGAACTAGCATCACCTGGATTATATCGACAAGCTTGAGATCCTTGTCCACCATACTTTGAACGCGCGTCTGTAGTGCTATCATCTCATTTGACGATGACCAATTCGGGCTCTTCTCAACCCAGGAGGTGAGCCGCATTGGAGCGAAGGAGTTGAATTCGGCAGCGGCTGCCCAGTTTGCACCGCGGGGTTCTATGATGTAGAACCATTGTTTGTGCCATTCCTTGACAGTCTCCATGAAAGTGCCTTTCGGCTAGGAGACATTAGTCAGCTTGCTCACCATGGCACCTCCGCACTCCGCGTGCTGGCCATTCACCACCTTCGGATTCACATTGAAGACCGTGAGCCATAGCCCAAAGTGGGGTTGGATGCGGAGGAAGGCCTCACACACGACGATGAACGCCGAGATGTTGAGGAAGGAGTTCGCGGATAGATCATGGAAGTCTATCCCGTAATAGTACATCAGCCCACGGACGAAAGGGTGGAGTGGAGACCCTAGCCCACAGAGGAAATTAGGGATGAATACCACCCTCTCGGTGGGCTTTGGTGTGGGGACGACTTGCCCCTGGGCTGGAAGACGGTGGGCGATTTCCTTCGCCAAGTACCCGGCCGCCCGAAGCTCAGTAATGTCCTTCTCCTTGATGGAGGAGACCATCCACTTGCCTTGACCTCTAGATCCGAACATGGTTGAGTTCTAGCTTGAGTGGGAAGGAGATGAGAACTTGGGCGCTGGAGCTCAAGAGTGGAAGGGCAGAGGAAGAGAGAAGGCGTGGGAGAAGAGAGGGGATTCTTATCTCCTTATAAAGGCAATGAATATTGAACACCTCCCCACTCGCCTTAAAATTCGCATACTCCCAAGGGCTATGTAAACGGCACGGTTGGGTTACCCATGCCCATATTGATGAGAATCATGCAATGAGGGGACACAATCTCTGCTTCAACAAGACGTGCCAATGGCAACCGCGTATTGAAACGTGGAGCGGCAGACGAAAAACGGTTTGAAATTATGACCGGGCAGATGTAATGTCATGTTGTAAAAACTTGTCAGTAGATTGGACTCGTGGATTTTTATATTCTCTCTGTGGTTGTGTGTGGTGTGTGTGTTACAGGTCCGGACACGATTAATATGTCCGAAGACTATCTTGGAGTTCGGAAGGAGGAACCCGCCTTGTAATGCCGAAGACAGATCTACGTGCCGGATACCTTGTCATTGAAGCCAGGTTCAGGGGCAATGAGGGAGTCCTGGACTAAGGGGTCCTCGGCGTCCGGCCTGTTAGCCATGGGCCGGACTGATGGGCTGTGAAGAACACGAAGAAGGAAGACTGCACCCGTGTCCGGATGGGACCCTCCTTGGCGTGGAAGGCAAGCTTGGCGACCAAATATGTAGATTCCTTTCTTTGTAACCGACCTTGTGTAACCCTAGATCCTCCCGATGTCTAGATAAACTAGAGGACTTAGTCCGGAGGAGATATATTCATTACCATAGCCATACATGCTAGACCTCTAGGGTTTAGCCATTAGGATCTCGTGGTAGATCAACTCTTGTAATACTCATATTCATCAATATCAATCAAGCAGGACGTAGGGTATTACCTCCATAGAGAGGTCCCGAACCTGGGTAACATCATGTCCCATGTCTCCTGTTACCATTGACCTTAGACGCACAGTTCGGGACCCCCTACCCGAGATCCGCCGGTTTTGACACCGATACCTATCTCTTTAGAATGAAAGAGGAAACTGGTACACTACACCCGCTGGCGCCCACCTGGCCTTGGTCGTCATGGCTCACATCACGTGAACCTCGCGAGGTGCTCCTTGCATAGAGATCTCCGCTCCTCGGGAGCCAGCCTAGTGAGGCTGCCCCCAGGGAGGTCTTGGCGTCATCCGCCTCGCAAGGCTTGGCCCCTCGCGAGTGTCTTGAGCTGCTGCTGCTGAAGATGGGTCGTACTAGGTCGCTGATGGAGCCACGCTCGCTCCCGCAGGCAGGAAAGTCTAGGCACCCCCGGGCCCAGAATGCCGACAGTAGCCCCCGGGCCCAAGGCGCGCTCGAGCTTGGCTTCGAGGCGAAGCCAAAGGTCAAGTGAGGAGTGCCGTGGGCCCCAACCACTTGCGGCCTTGATTGACGCGTGACGATTAGTGGGACGCGGGCACTTCCACTTTCCCACGCGGCCTTGGCAACCGTTCGACTTGATGAGACCCTGCTGCTGATGACCCACAAGTATAGGGGATCTATCGTAGTCCTTTCGATAAGTAAGAGTGTCGGACCCAATGAGGAGCAAAAGGAAATGATAAGAGGTTTTCAGCAAGGTATTCTCTGCAAGCACTTGAATTGTTGGTGATAGATTGTTTTATGATAAGATAATTTGTAACGAGCAACAAGTAACAAAAGTAAATAAGGTGCAGCAAGGTGGCCCAATCCTTTTTGTAGCAAAGGACAAGCCTGGACAAATTCTTATATAGAGAAAAGCGCTCCCGAGGACACATGGGAATTATCGTCAAGCTAGGTTTCATCACGATCATATGATTCACGTTCGGTACTTTGATAATTTGGTATGTGGGTGGACCGGTGCTTGGGTACTGTCCTTACTTGGACAAGCATCCCACTTATGATTAACCTCTATTGCAAGCATCCACAACTACAACAAAAGTATTAAGGTAAACCTAACCATAGCAAGAAGCATACGGATCCAAATCAGCCCCTTATGAAGCAACACATAAACTAGGGTTTAAGCTTCTGTCACTCTAGAAACCCATCATCTACTTATTACTTCCCAATGCCTTCCTCTAGGCCCAAATAATGGTGAAGTGTCATGTAGTCGACGTTCACATAACACCACTAGAGGAGAGACAACATACATCTCATCAAAATATCAAACGGATACCAAATTCACATGACTACTAATAGCAAGACTTCTCCCATGTCCTCAGGAACAAACGTAACTACTCACAAAGCATATTCATGTTCATAATCAGAGGGGTATTAATGTGCATATAGGATCTGAACATATGATCTTCCACCAAATAAACCAACTAGCATCAACTACAAGGAGTAATTAACACTACTAGCAACCCACAGGTACCAATCCCGGACTTAGAGACAAGAATTGGATACAAGAGATGAACTAGGGTTTGAGAAGAGATGGTGCTGGTGAAGATGTTGATGGTGATTGACCCCCTACCGATGAGAGAATCGTTGGTCATGACGATGGCGATGATTTCCCCCTCCCGGAGGGAAGTTTCCCCGGCAGAACAGCTCCGCCGGAGCCCTAGATTGGTTCCGCCAAGGATCCGCCTCGTGGCGGCGGAGTCTCGTCCCGAATGCTGGCTTATGATTTTTTTCCTCATCGAAAGACTCCATATAGCAGAAGATGGACATTGGAGGTCCACCAGGGGGCCCACGAGGCAGGGGGCGCACCCAGGGGATAGGGCGCGCCCCCCACCCTCGTGGGCAGGGTGTGGCCCCCCTCCGGAACTTCTTGCGCTCAGTATTTTTTATATATTCTGAAAATGACTTCCGTGAAGTTTCAGGACTTTTGGAGCTGTGCAGAATAGGTCTCTAATATTTGCGACTTTTCCATCCCAGAATCCCAGCTGCCGGCATTCTCCCTCTTTATGTAAACCTTGTAAAATAAGAGATAATAGGCATAAGTATTGTGACATAATGTGTAATAACAGCCCATAATGCAATAAATATCGATATAAAAGCATGATGCAAAATGGACGTATCATCTCCCCCAAGCTTAGACCTCGCTTGTCCTCAAGCGAAAGCCGAGATCGAAAAATATGTCCACATGTTTAGAGATAGAGGTGTCGACAAAAATAATATACGGACATGAGGGCATCATGATCATTCTTAGAACAACAACTTATATACTTCTTGTCATATGATCTCTTATGCTAGAGTAATAATTCAATCACAATTTCAAGTATAAATCATAAACTTCATTGACAACTAACAAACTATAATCTCAATCATTGGAACAATTGCAATTTATCATAACATAGGAAAGAGTCAATATAAGAGCTTTTCAGCAAGTCCACATACTCAACTATCATATAGACTTTCACAATTGCTAACACTCATGCAATACTTATGGGTATGGAGTTTTAATCCGACCTAGAGAAAGATAGGGGCTTATAGTTTTGTCTCCCAACGTTTTACCTCAAGGGTAATGTCAACAATAATAGTTCATGAAAACTCACATCTAGTTAGCCATATATACCAGGATCTTTCCAACATGTTGTGCTTGCCAAAAGATAAAATGTAAAAAGGAAAGGTGAAGATCACCATGACTCTTATGTAAGGTAGAAGATGAAAGTAAAAGATAGGCCCTTCGCAGAGGGAAGCAGAGGTTGTCATGCGCTTTTATGGATGGATGCACAAAATCTTAATGCAAAAGAACGTCACTTTATATTGCCACTTGTGATATGGACCTTTATTATGCAGTCTGTCGCTTTTATTTCTTCCGTATCACACGATCGTATAAAGCTTATTTTCTCCCACACTAATAAGTCATACATATTTAGAGGGAATTTTTTTTATTGCTTGCATCGATGACAACTTACTTGAGGGATCTTACTCAATCCATAGGTAGGTATGGTGGACTCTCATGGCAAAACTGGATTAAGGGTGTTTGGAAGCACAAGTAGTATCTCTACTTGGTGCAAAGAATTTGGCTAGCATGAGGGGGAAAGGCAAGCTCAATCATGTCGGATTATCCATGACAATATAATTTATCTCAGATGTAAGAAAACATAACCCATTATGTTGTTTTCCTTGTCCAACGTCAACTCTTTAGCATGTCATATTTTAATGAGTGCTCACAATCATTAAAGATGTCCAAGATAGTATATTTATATGTGAAGACCTCTCTTTCTTTATTACTTCCTATTAATTGCAACGATGACCAAAACTATGTTTGTCAACTCCCAACAACTTTTATTCATCATACTCTTTCTATGTGAGCTCATTACTCTCCATAAGATCCATATGATCTCTTTTATTCTTTTTATTCTTTCTCTTTTCTTTTATTCAATCAAGATCATGGAAAAATAATCAAGCCCTTGACTCAACACTAATCTTTATTATATATATAGCTCACGAAATCGATTACATAGAAGGATCATAAAGCAAAACTCACAACAAGATCATACTAAAACTTTATTCTACTAGATCAAGATATTATAAAAAGGATCAAACTAAGAAAAATGGTAAAGATAAAAGTGATGGTGATACGATACCGAGGCACTCCCCCAAGCTTGGCAGTTGCCAAGGGGAGTGCATGTAACCATGTGATTATATCTCTCTTTTTGGGGATGGTGATGTGATATTCTTGGCGATGATGCCCCTCAGGATACGATTCTCCTCCTCGAGCTTATTGACTTGCTGCTTGCTGTCCATTATTTCCTTTCGAAGTTTTCCTGTAACAGCCAAAGCTCCCTGCACACAAGGGTGCTGCATAGCTGCGAGAGAACTAGTGACACTCTTTTTCATATTCTCATAAGAAAGAAATCTAACATTGGAAGGGATAACCGAGTTTGGAATAGCCGAGCTCTGCAGTTCCCCCATTGTGAATCCAGCTTGGAAGCGGGAAGTGACTTCTTGATCCTCCTCCATGGCATCTATCCTCTTCAAATCAGCCTCCATCTCTTCCTTCGTTGTTGGCCCAAAGTGGTCAACATTGTTGTTTGTCATTGATCTCGGTGCCGAATGAGACACCCGACTCTCCCTGACTGACTCTTGCGAAGACATCTTGCTCTAATCTGCAGCCGCAACAGCTCGAAACACAAACAAAGGATAATTGCGTGATACGGGAGTCAAAACCCTCGGGGGATTATATAATGAATTTTTACCGACCAAAATATGTAACATGTAAGAAAACGGAGTTCGGAGAGCACACAAGGTGCCCATGAGATAGGGGGCACGCCCAGGGGGTAGGGCGCACCCTCCACCCTCGTGGATCCCTCGTGTCCTTCCCGGACTGCTTCTTATTTTTCTATTTTTCTAAATATTCCAAAACGGAAGAAAATTGCCATTAGAACTGTTTTGGAGTCGGTTTACTTACCGTACCACATATATATTCCTTTTCGGAGTCTGAAACGTTCCGGAAAGTGTCCCTTATGTATTCCTCCGGGGTTACGGTTTCAATAATATTGGTTTCAACATTTATAGGATTACCTGAGATATAATGTTTAATTCTTTGACCATTCACCACCTTCGGATTTGTGCCTTCGAAATTGTTGATTTTTATGGCACCGGAATGATAGACCTCCTCAATAATGTAAGGACCTTCCCATTTAGAGAGAAGTTTTCCTGCAAAAAATCTTAAACGAGAGTTGTATAGAAATACATAATCACCTACATTAAACTCACGCTTTTGTATTCTTTTGTCATGCCATCTTTTAACTTTTTCTTTAAACAACTTGGCATTCTCATAGGCTTGGGTTCTCCATTCATCAAGTGAGCTAATGTCAAATAACCTCTTCTCACCGGCAAGTTTGAAATCATAATTAAGCTCTTTAATTGCCCAATAAGCCTTATGTTCTAGTTCGAGAGGTAAGTGACATGCTTTTCCATAAACCATTTTATACGGAGACATACCCATAGGGTTTTTATATGCAGTTCTATAGGCCTATAATGCATCATCAAGTTTCTTGGACCAATTCTTTCTAGATCTATTAACAGTCTTTTGCAAAATTAATTTGAGTTCTCTATTGCTCAATTCTACTTGACCACTAGATTGTGGGTTATAAGGAGATGCAATTCTATGATTAACATCATACTTAGCAAGCATTTTACGGAAAGCAGCATGAATAAAATGTGAACCACCATCAGTCATTAAATATCTAGGGACTCCAAACCTCGGAAAAATAACTTCTTTAAGTATCTTAATAGAGGTGTCATGATCAGCACTACTAGTTGGAATAGCTTCAACCCACTTAGTAACGTAATCAATAGCAACTAAAATATGTTTATATCCATTAGAGGCAGGAAAAGGTCCCATATAATCAAAGCCCCAAACATCAAATGGTTCAATAACAAGTGAATAATTCATAGGCATTTCTTTACGTCTACTAATATTACCAATTCTTTGATACTCATCACAAGATACGACAAACTTAGGGGCATCCTTGAAGAGACTAGGCCAATAAAAACCGGATTGCAATACCTTATGTGCAGTTCTATCTCCAGCGTGGTGTCCTCCATAAGCTTCTGAATGACACTTGCGTAGGATCTGTTCCTGTTCATGCTCAGGTACACAACGTCTAATAACACCATCTACTCCTTCTTTATAAAGATGTGGATCATCCCAGAGGTCTTAAATCATAGAAAAACTTTTTGTTTTGCTGGTATGTGAAACTAGGTGGTATAAATTTAGCAACAATGTAATTAGCATAATGAGCATACCATAGAGCAGTATGAGAAGCATTTATGACATTTAATTGTTCATCAGGAAAGCTATCATCAATAGGTAGTGGGTCATCAAGAACATTCTCTATCCTAGACAAGTTGTCTGCAACGGGGTTCTCAGCTCCCTTTCGATAAATAATATGCAAATCAAATTCTTGTAGCAAGAGAACCCATCTAATAAGTCTAGGTTTAGAATCTTTCTTTTCCATAAGATATTTAATAGCAGCGTGATCCGTGTGGATATTTACTTTAGAATCAAGAATATAAGGTCTGAACTTATCACAAGCGAATACAACTGCCAAAAATTCTTTTTCAGTAGTAGCATAATTTCTCTGAGCATTGTCTAGAGTTTTACTAGCATATTGAATAACATTTAATTTCTTATCAACTCTTTGCCCTAGAACAGCACCTACAACATAATCATTAGCATCACACATAATTTGAAAGGGTAAATTCCAATCAGGTGGCTGAACAAAGAGGTGCAAAGATCAATGCTTTCTTAAGTATTTCGAATGCTTCTATGCAATCATCATCAAAAACAAATGGTATATCTTTTTGTAATAAATTTGTCAGTGGCGGATAAATTTTTGAGAAGTCCTTAATGAACCTCCTATAAAAACCGTCGTGACCAAGGAAACTTATTATACCTTTGATGTCCTTGGGACATGGCATCTTTTCAATAGCATCAACCTTATCTTTATCAACTTCGATACCTCTTTCAGAAACTTTATGCCCCAAGACAATACCTTCATTAACCATAAAGTTGCACTTCTCCCAATTCAAGACAAGGTTAGTTTCTTCACATCTCTGCAAAACTCAATCAAGGTTGCTTAAGCAATCATCAAAAGAGGATCCATAGACGGAGAAATCGTCCATGAAAACCTCACAAATCTTTTCACAAAAGTCAGAGAATATAGCCATCATGCATCTTTGGAAGGTAGCAGGTGCATTACATAAACCAAAATGCATACGTCTATAAGCAAAAGTACCGAACGGGCAAGTAAAAGTGGTCTCAGATTGATCATCAGCTGACACACGTATTTGAGAGAAACCAGAATAACCATCTATAAAGCAAAAATGTGTATGTTTGGATAATCTTTCTAGCATTTGATCAACAAAAGGTAAGGGGTAATGATCTTTTTTAGTAGCCTTATTTAATTTGCGGAAATAAATTACCATCCTATAACCTCTAATAATTCTTTGCGGAATAAATTCATCTTTATCATTAGGAACGACATTAATACCTCCCTTTTTAGGGAAACAATGGATAGGACTTACCCACTGACTATCAGCAACGGGATAAATTATACCTGCCTCAAGGAGCTTTAGTATTTCCTTTCTTACCACTTCTTTCATCTTAGGATTCAGCCGTCGTTGGTGATCACGGACTGGTTTGGCATCTTTCTCCAAATTTATTTTGTGTTGACATAGTGTGGGACTAATGCCCTTAAGATCATCGAGAGTATATCCAATAGCAGCACAGTGCTTCTTCAGAGTTTTCAATAATCTCTCTTCTTCATGCTCTGAAAGGTTAGCACTAATAATAACAGGATATATCTTTTCTCATCAATATAAGCATATTTAAGAGTATCAGGTAATGGTTTGAGCTCAAACACGGGATCACCCTTGGGTGGAGGAGGATCCCCTAGGATTTCGACAGGCAAATTGTGTTTCGGGATGGGTTCCTGTTTAAAGAATACTTCATCTATTTCCCTTCTTTCATTCATAAACATGTCATTTTCATGGTCTAGCAAATATTGTTCTAAAGGATCAGTAGGAGGCACGGCAATAAAAGCAAGACCAATAATTTCATCTTTACCGGGCAATTCCTCTTCACGGTGTTGTCTACGAAACTTAGAGAAATAAAATTCATGAGACATATCACCTAAACCAATAGTAACAACATCATTTTCGCAATCTATCTTAGCATTAACTGTGTTCAAGAAGGGTCTACCAAATATAATGGGACAAAAGCTATCTTGTGGGGAACCAAGAACAAGAAAATCAGCAGGATATTTAGTTTTCCCACACAAGACTTCAACATCTCTAACAATTCCAATTGGTGAAATAGTATCTCTATTGGCAAGTTTAATTGTGACATCAATATCTTCTATCTCAGCAGGTCCAATATCATGCATAATTTCTTTGTATAAGTCATGAGATATAGCACTAGCACTGGCACCCATATCACATAAACCATGATAACAATGATCTCCTATTTTAACAGAAATAACAGGCATGCCTACCACAGGTCTATGTTTATCTTTAGCACAAGGTTTAGCAATTCTAGCAGTTTCATCACGGAAATGAATAACATGTCCATCAATATTATCAGACAAGAGATCTTTAACAATAGCAATATTAGCTTCAACTTTAATTTGCTCAGGAGGTGTATAGGTTCTAATATTGCTTTTACGAACCATAGTTGAAGCTTTAGCATGATCTTTTATCCTAACAGGAAAAGGTGGTTTCTCAACATAAGCAGTAGGAACAATAGGATCATTATAAGTGACAGTCTTTTCTTCAACTTTAATAGGTGCAGCTACTTTTACTTCTATGGGAGGATGATATTTAAACCACTTCTCCCTAGGGAGATCAACATGAGTAGCAAAAGATTCACAGAAAGAAGCTACTATTTCAGAGTCAAGTCCATATTTAGTGCTAAATTTACGAAAAACATCGGTATCCATAAAAGATTTAACACAATCAAACTTAGGTGTCATACCTGACTCCTTACCTTCGTTGAGGTCCCAATCTTCAGAGTTGCATTTAATTCTTTCCAATAAATCCCATTTGAATTCAATAGTCTTCATCATAAAAGAGACAACACAAGAAGTATCAAGCATGGTGCGATTGCTATCAGAGAGCCGAGCATATAAATTTTGAATAATTCTTTCTCTTGAGAGCTCATGATTAGGGCATGAATATAACATTGATTTAAGACTCCCCCAAGCTTGATCGATGCTTTCTCCTTCGCGAGGCCAAAAATTATATATATAATTGCGATCACGATGAACAAGATGCATAGGATAAAACTTCTGATGAAATTCCAATTTCAATCGTTTGTAGTTCCATGATCTCATGTCATCACATAGCCTATACCACATCAGTGCATCTCCCTTCAAAGATAAAGGGAAGACCTTCTTCTTCATAACATCATCGGGCACACCTGCAAGCTTAAATAATCCACAAACATCATCCACATATATTAGGTGCTCATTGGGATGCATTGTTCCATCTCCTGCAAAAGGATTAGTTAGTAGTTTTTCTATCATACGCGAAGGAATCTCAAAGTAGACATTTTCATTTTCAGTAGGTTCAATAGGTTGAGTAGGTTAAGGAGCAACTCTTTGCTCTACTGGTCAGGGTGAAGATACCCCGAACAAGCCCCTCAGAGGATTACTTTCCATAGTAACAAGTGACAGTAAATTTCAGCACACTATATAAATTTTTCCTTAACAAATTCCACCTACCAAAGGCGCTTCACTCCCCGACAACGGCGCCAGAAAAGAGTCTTGATGACCCACATGTATAGGGGATCTATCGTAGTCCTTTCGATAAGTAAGAGTGTCGAACCCAACGAGGAGCAGCAGGAAATGATAAGAGGTTTTCACCGAGGTATTCTCTGCAAGCACTGAAATTGTTGGTGATAGATAGTTTTGTGATAAGATAATTTGTAATGAGCAACAAGTAAAAAAAAGTAAATAAGGTGCAGCAAGGTGGCCCAATCCTTTTTGTAGCAAAGGACAAGCCTGGACAAATTCTTATATAGAGAAAAGTGCTCCCGAGGACACACGGGAATTATTGTCAAGCTAGGTTTCATCACGATCATATGATTCACATTCGGTACTTTGATAATTTGGTATGTGGGTGGACCGGTGCTTGGGTACTGTCCTTACTTGGACAAGCATCCCACTTATGATTAATCTCTATTGCAATCATCCACAACTACAACAAAAGTATTAAGGTAAACCTAACCATAGCATTAAACATATGGATCCAAATCAGCCCCTTACGAAGCAACACATAAACTAGGGTTTAAGCTTTTGTCACTCTAGCAACCCATCATCTACTTATTACTTCCCAATGCCTTCCTCTAGGCCCAAATAATGGTGAAGTGTCATGTAGTCGATGTTCACATAACACCACTAGAGGAGAGACAACATACATCTCATCAAAATATCGAACGAATACCAAATTCACATGACTACTAATAGCAAGACTTCTCCCATGTCCTCAGGAACAAACGTAACTACTCACAAAGCATATTCATGTTCATAATCAAAGGGGTATTAATGTGCATATAGGATCTGAACATATGATCTTCCACCAAATAAACCAACTAGCATCAACTACAAGGAGTAATTAACACTACTAGCAACCCACGGGTACCAATCCCGGACTTAGCGACAAGAATCGGATACAAGAAATGAACTAGGGTTTGAGAAGAGATGGTGCTGCTAAAGATGTTGATGGAGATTGACCCCCTCCCGATGAGAGGATCGTTGGTGATGACGATGGCGATGATTTCCCCCTCCCGGAGGGAAGTTTCCCCGGCAGAACAGCTCCACCGGAGCCCTGGATTGGTTCCGCCAAGGTTCCGCCTCGTGGCGGCGGTGTCTCGTCCCGCAAGCTAGCTTATGATTTTTTACTCATCGAAAGACTCCATATAGGAGAAGATGGGCATCGGAGGGCCACCAGGGGCCCACGAGGCAGGGGGCGCGCCCAAGGGGGTTGGGCGCGCCCCCTCCCTCGTGGGCAGGGTGTGGCCCCCTCTGGAACTTCTTGCGCTAACTATTTTTTATATGTTCTGAAAATGACTTCCGTGAAGTTTCAGGACTTTTGGAGCTATGCAGAATAGGCCTCTAATATTTACTCCTTTTTCAGCCCAGAATCCCAGCTGCCGGCATTCTCCCTCTTTATGTAAACCTTGTAAAATAAGAGAGAATAGGCATAAGTATTGTGACATAATGTATAATAACAGACCATAATGCAATAAATATCGATATAAAAGCATGATGCAAAATGGACGTATCAGCTGCATGCAGAAGAAAGATCATCATTACCTATGATCGTGGAGGCCGGCGGTTGGCCTCCCTAAGGCTATAAATGAGGAGAGGGGCGGATCCCCCATTGCTCATCTCCTTCCCCACTCCGCCTGCGCCCGGATGCCTTGTCCGACGAGGACCTGGACAAGGTCCTCCACCTCCTGGTTGCGGAGGATCATGGGTATCCGCCTAACAACCATCTTCCACTGTACCGCCGCCCGGATGGGTCAAATATCGCGTACCCTTCAAATCCCTTGAGCTGAGGCCCTGCGAGGCTTTGTAGGAGCTCTACGAGAAGGGCTTGGAGAAGCCGTTGGCGACTGATGAAGATGGCCCCGCCCAGCTACTCCCTCAGCTTGTCATGGCGCTCGAGGGCATCGTCAATGGGATCAGCCCCATGGTGGAGGGAGAAGCCCGTGCGCTCTCCTCGTCAGCCCTGACGTGCGTCTTTAGCCACCTTCATCTTCGTGACCCCAGCATCGACTTCGACGCCCTACTCGAGCCCGCGAATGAGGAACGCTGCGAGGCTACCGCAGATCCGTGAAGGACCGGGTGGAGGCCCTGGTATGAGCGGCCTCCCCCAGGCTACCCGTTGCCCTTGCAGAGGCCCTGTAGGAGGAGGCGGCGCCCCGCGCCGCTTGCGTCATGGCCACGGTGGCCAGGCCATGGTGGTACAAGCCACCGCCCCACGAACTCATGTTGAGGGCTCATCCCGCGAGTTCGTGATGTGGGTAGCAATGCCACCGCGCACGTGGATCAGATTCCCGCAGTTCTACGCTGAAGAGATGCCGCCGAGGGGGCCGCTCGAGCTGTGGTTGCAGCGGAAGTCGAGGTCGTCTCTGCAGACAAGATCGTCATGACTCATGGATGGGGGAGGTAGCCCGCGCCTGCCGTGCGGAGGGGGCTCTCGCCATCCATTTCGAGTTCGACGATGCCTCCACGCTGTTCTTCAAGGTCTTCGACGAGGAAGGATGCCGCCTGGAGTGCTGCCCTCGAGGGGGTCGCCAGGACGGTGCAGCGGCAGGCGATGGGCCCGCACTTGACCCTGCTAACAGGTCCTCCAGCAGCATCAATGGTGCCTAGGAGTCCAGCGACTCTCTTGAGCCTGACGAGACTTCGGAGACAAGCGACGACAACTATGTGCCCCCGAGCTCTCGCCGTGCCCAGAGCGCAGTAGTGGCATCCACTCGTCGTCGTCGTTGACCTGGATGGGGTTGGCGTCGGCCCCTCATGGCCCCCTGTTGATGATGGCGTCAGTGGCGCCTTCCGTAGATATGACTCCGGGAAACCTCCTTTTGGGTTCTCTGCAAGGGATCGAGATGAACCCCGTGGGGCGTGTAAAGAATCTGTAGTGCTTTTGTATCAATGTTCTTCTGATTATGAAATTTGTGATTGCGTGTCTTGCTATGGCATTGTCTCCCCTTTTCCTCCTCGAGGTAGCTTAGTGCTCTACGCCGACTGGTCCCAGTGCCCAGGCGGCTTCAGCCATCGCTGGTATGCCATGTCGCGATGCCGTGGTCAAGGCCAGGAGGTGACCAGCCCAAGGTCCGGTAAGAGCCACTGAGGCGCGATGCTCAGGAGGTCCCCCTTGGCATGCAAGCGGCTTACTAGAGGCATAAAAGGTAGGCGGCATTATCGGAGCAAGGCTGCAAGAGTCGAAAATCCCGAGCCGCAGTGCTGGGCTAACTTATCTTAGTGAGCCTGAAGCGATTCCTTGCGTAGCGCCCGATTTTTGCGTCAATGATGGTGATACTGCCAGGTTAGATCCGCGCCAGCTTTCCCTTTTCACGCTCTTCTAAGTGCTCTGCGTCATCGGGTCCCGACCCTCGAGCGAGGCTCAGCCGCCGCTGGTATGACAGGTCATGTTGCCGTGGTCAAGGCCAGGGGGTGAGGGCTGGAGAGTCGGTAAGGGCTCCTAAGGCGCGATGCTCAGGATCCCCCCTTTAACGCGCAAGCGAATCGCATGAAAAGGAGAAGCTGGCAGGGCTACCCGTAGCTAGGCTCCAGAGATTCCTGCGGGTTAGTGCGAGGGGAGAGTGCAGCCCAAAAGCCGCGTTTTGCCGTCCTGCCACTGACCCTTCCGTAAGAAGGTGAAGGCACTACGTATTTGGTGAGGTGACGTGTGCGGGGTGGGCCACGAGCCAGAGCTCGATTGCACAGGTTTATCAGCGTTGCTGGAACGGACCCGAGCACAAGTGTCGTGCCAGCATGTGGAACCCCTGTTGCGGGGTGAGTGAGTGGCCGATCAGCAACGCGAGAGGCCGTGATGAGTAATGATTAGGTAGGCGATAATCATAAAGCAACTCGTGTAAGGAGGCAAGATAGTTCAAATAGATGCAAGAACGATACATGCCACAGGGACAGACCCGTGCGGCCTGGGGATGATGCAGCCCGAGGGGCGCCCCCAACAGAGTAAGCTAAAGATGCAAAAGGATGCATGCCGCAGGGCCAGGTCTCTGCGACATGGGGATGATGCAGCCCGAGGGGCGCCCCCAATTGAATAAACTGGAAAATGTCACCTGGCATCGTTGTTGAAGAGGTGTTGGAGCAGCGGAACATGCATGTAGAAGAAGTCGCTCCTCACGAGTCGTCCGGCGGCCGGTTCCCGGGGGACCCCGGAGGTTCTGGCTCCTCCTCCCTCAGGACCTCCTGGCGCCTGGCCTCGCGAGCTGCCAGGGCGCCCTGCGTGAGCCGGTTGAACACGACAGCCACGTTTGGCAGGCCGAAGGGCATGCGAATGTAGCTGTGTGGGGGACCTCCGCACCAACCAACGGTTGATGGCTAGAAGCGCCCCTGAGATGCGGCCCTGTTGAGCCCTGGAATGTCGACGCAGACGCGCAGTTCATCGTCCCTGCCAGGACAAAGGGCTGTGCTAGGTGGTGGGCGGCGGTCGCCACGCATGGCTCTCGCCCCTTGAAGCTCTTCGGTCGCCTTGATGATGAATTCCTAAGTACCGGGCACCTCGTGCCCTATGCCCTGATGAGGGAAGCGTGCGGTGAAGCATGCCTCCAAGTGGTGCCAGAGCGCCCCCCTCGTGACGTTGGCTAAGTCTGAGGCCCACCACGAGAGAGCCCCTGAGCCCAGCCGAGGAGGGCGTCGGGCATGCCTTCCTTTGCGAGGGAGGGAGGCGCTCCATCCACGGGTGCAAGTCCTGAGGTGGTGCTGCCGGAGACTCCGCTCTCCTGGAGCCCTTGATGGAGCAGCTATTTTTTCTTCTTGGGAATGGCCTCGGGAGGGTAGATGGCGCCTTCGTTATCTGGGTCTTCAGCCACTGCAGCTTGGTAAGCACGCTCGAGGGAGCACACCGTGTCCTTCTCCTCGCAGGCGACCATGATGACGCCGCAGCTTCCGGGCATCTTGAGGTCGTCGTAGCCGTGATGAGTCACTGCCATAAACTTGGCCAGGGCTGGGTACCCGAGGATGGTGTTGTACGACGGGAGGATGTGGGCGACGTGAAAGTCGATGAGCTCGATGCGATAGTTGTCGCATCTGCCGAAGGTGATAGGAAGGCGAACCTGCCCGATAGGGGTGGTGGAGCCATCGGTCACTCCTGAGAGGGGCTTGGTAGGCTGTAGCTGATCGTATGGCACTTGGAGGCGGACGAACGTCTCGACGGATAGGACATTGAGCCCTGCGCCGCCGTTGATGAGGGTCTTGGTGACTTGGACATTGCTGATGATGGGTGAGCAGAGCATCGGGAGGGCACCGGCAGTTGCCGCGCACTTGAGTTGGTCGAAGGAGCTCAAGGTAATGGCGCACTTGGACCACCTGAGTGGGTGCGTGGCCTCGGGCCTGGGGAGGGCCGCATTAACCTCGCGAGCAAACTGCTTGAAGACACGCTGAGAGGCTGGGGCCTGAGCGCCACCCAAGATGCAAGCAGTGGTGCGAGGCTCCTGAAGCCCCTGCCCCCCTCGTCCTGATGATGGTCATCATTCCTTCTTGGTGGTGGCGGCAGCGGAGGGAGGCCAGCGTTGCCCTGAGGGCGGTCCTCACGAGGATGGTCTCTCCAGGCGCCCTCGTGAGGCTGGTCCTGCCAGCGGTCCTCACGAGGCCGGTCGCGCCACTCCTGACGGGGGCCGCGGTCGTCCGAGCGTCCTCCATTGCGGCCTCCTCCATGGCCGTAGCCTCGGTCGTTGCACTAGGAGCGTCGACCAAAGCACCTGTCGTGGATGGGCCTGAGCTCCTGGCAGTCATTAGTGTTGTGGTTGTGCACGTTGTGGAAGGTGCAGAACGGGCGGTTGGCTTTGGATGACTCGGAATGGTCACAACCGCGCTTCATCTCTGGCTCCGAACTGATTAGGGTTTCTGGCAGTGGCTATGTCAAGTGAACTTGGTGATGCCGAATAGATCAAATCGGTGGGGCCGAGTTTGACTTTTGGTTTGGGACATATGTGGATATGAGAAAGTGGTTGAGGGCTTTGGAGCATATCACTAAGCACTTTGAGCAAGCAAGCCATTAAGCAACACTTCACCCCCTTCTAATAGTATTGGCTTTCCTATGGACTCAATGTGATCTTGGATGACTAAAATGAAAATGCAGAGTCTTGAGCTTTTGGGCTTTTGCCAATCCTTTGTTCTTAGCATCTTGCAGGGGTTCCACATCCTCTTGTCCATGCCACTCCATTTATTGAACTTATCTGAAATATACTAGATAAAAACATTAGTACAACAAGAGATATGTTGACATTAATGACCAAAATCACCCATGGAGCACTTGTGCTTTCAATCTCCCCCTTTTTGGTAATTGATGACAACATACATCAAAGGTTTAGATAAAGATATAAAGATTAGCAAGTGAAGCTTTGGAAGAACATGTAACATGCATAGGCTCCCCCTACATGTATGCATCCATGTAAATATGGAATATGAGAGCATGTGAATGCATAAGCATGACATAGCATGTGCTACCTCTTGAGCACTGTGTTGGTTTTCCCTTGAAGAGGAAAGGGTGATGCAGTAAAGCAGCGTAAGTATTTCCCTCAGTTTTTGAGAACCAAGGTATCAATCCAGTAGGAGATCACGCTTAAGTCCCACGCACCTACACAAACAAATAAGAACCTCGCAACCAACACAATAAAGGGGTTGTCAAGCGCTTCTCGGTCACTTACGAGAGTGAGATCTGATAGATATGATAAGATAATATTTTTGGTATTTTTATGATAAAGAGAAATAAAGATGCGAAGTAAAATAAACGACAAAGGAAATAACTAAGTGTTGGAAGATTAATATGATGGAAGATAGACCCGGGGGCCATAGGTTTCACTAGTGGCTTCTCTCAAGAGCATAAGTATTACGGTGGGCAAACGAATTACTGTCGAGCCATTGATAGAATTGAGCATAGTTATGAGAATATCTAGGTATGATCATGTATATAGGTATCTTGTCCGAGACAAGTAGACCGAAACGATTCTGCATCTACTACTATTACTCCAAACATCAACCGCTATCCAACATGCATCTACAGTATTAAGTTCAAAAGAACAGAGTAATGCTTTAAGGAAGATGACATGATGTAGAGGGATAAACTCATGCAATATGATATAAACCCATCTTTTTATCCTCGATGGCAACAATACAATACGTATCGGTTCCCTTTCTGTCACTAGGATCGAACACCGCAAGATTGAACCCAAAGCTAAGCACTTCTCCCATTGCAAGAAAGACCAATCTAGTAGGCCAAACCAAACTGATAATTGGAAGAGACTTGCAAAGATAAACCAATCATACATAAAAGAATTCAGGTGAGAATCAAATATTGTTTATAGATAATCTGGATCATAAACCGACAATTCATCGGATCTCGACAAACACACCGCAAAAGAAGATTACATTGAATAGATCTCCATGAAAATCGAGGAGAACTTTGTATTGAGATCCAAAGAGAGAGAAGAAGACATCTAGCTAATAACTATGGACCTGTAGGTCTGAAGTAAACTACTCACACATCACCGGAGAGGCCATGGAGTTGATGAAGAGGCCTTCCGTGATTAATGCCCCCTTCGGTGGAGCTCCAAAAAAGGCCCCAAGATGGGATCTCTCGAGTACAGAAGGTTGCGGCGGTGGAATTAGGTTTTTGTGGTGCCCGTGGATGTTTGGGGGGTACGTGGATATATATAGGAGGAAGAAGTACGTCGGTGGAGCAACGGAGGGCCCACGAGGGTGGAGGGCGCGCCCAGCGGGATAGCCGCACCCCCCGGCCTCGTGCCTTCCTCCCTTGTTTCTTGACGGCCACTCCAAGTCTGCTGGATCACGTTTGTTGAGAAAATCACATTCCCGAAGGTTTCATTCCGTTTGGACTCCGTTTGATATTCCTTTTCTTCGAAACCCTAAAATAGGCAAAAAAAACAGCAATTTGGGTTGGGCCTCCAGTTAGTAGGTTAGTCCCAAAAATGATATAAAAGTGTAAAATAAATCCCATTAACATCCAAAATAGATAATATAATAGCATGGAGCAATCAAAAATTAGAGATATTTGGAGACGTATCAAGCATCCCCAAGCTTAATTCATGCTCGTCCTCGAGTAGGTAAATGGTAAAAGAAGAATTTTTGATGTGGAATGCTTTCTAACATAATACTTCAAGCATACTAACTAAGCAATCATGTCTTCTCAAAATAACATGGCCAAGGAAAGTTATCCCTACAAAATCATATAGTCTGGCTGTGCTATATCTTTACCACACAAAATATTTAAATCATGCACAACCCCGATGACAAGCCAAGCAATTGTTTCATACTTTTGATGTTCTCAAACTTTTTCAATCTTCACGCAATATATGAGCGTGAGCCATGGATATAGAACTATGGTGGAATAGAATGGTGATTTTGGAGAAGTCAAAAAGGGGAAGATAGTCTCACATCGACTAGTCGTATCAACGGGCTATGGAGATGCCCATTAATAGATATCAATGTGAGTGAGTAGGGATTGCCATGCAACGGATGCACTAGAGCTATAAGTATATGAAATCTCAACAAAAGAAACTAAGTGGGTGTGCATCTAACTTGCTTGCTCACGAAGACCTAGGGTATTTTGAGGAAGCCCATCATTGGAATATACAAGCCAAGTTCTATATTGAAAAATTCCCACTAGTATATGAAAATGATATCATAGGAGACTCTCTATATGAAGAACATGGTGCTACTTTGAAGCCCAAGTGTGGAAAAGGATAGTAGCATTGTCCCTTCTCTCTTTTTCTCTCACTTTTTATTTGGGCCTTCTTTTTTTGGCCTATTTTTTATTTTGTTTTATTTTTTGTTCGGAGTCTCATCCCGACTTGTACGGGAATCATAGTATCCATCATCCTTTCCTCACTTGGGACAATGCTCTAATAATGATGATCATCACACTATTTACTTACAACTCAAGAATTACAACTCTATACTTAGAACAAAGTATGACTCTATGTGAATGCCTCCGGCGGTGTACCGGGATGTGCAATGATGCATGAGTGACATGTATGAAGAATTATGAACGGTGGCTTTGCCACAAATACTATGTCAAGTACATGATCATGCAAGCAATATGACAATGATGAAGCATGTCATAATAACAGAACGATGGAAAGTTGCATGGCAATATATATTGGAATGGATATGGAAATGCCATAATAGGTAGGTATGGTGGCTGTTTTGAGGAAGGTATATGGTGGGTTTATGGTACCAACGAGAGTTGCGCGATACTAGAGAGGCTAGCAATGGTGGAAGGGTGAGAGTGCGTATAATCCATGGACTCAACATTACTCATAAAGAACTCACATACTTATTGCAAAATTCTACAAGTTATCAAAGCAAAGTATTACGTGCATGCTCCTAGGGGGATAGATTGGTAGGAAAAGACCATCGCTCGTCCCCGACCGCCACTCATAAGGAAGACAATCAATAAATAAATCATGCCCCGACTTCATCACATAACGGTTCAGCATACGTGCATGCTACGGGAATCACAAACTTCAACACAAGTATTTCTCAAATTCACAACTACTCAACTAGCATGACTCTAATATCACCATCTCCATATCTCAAAACAATTATCAAGTATCAAACTTCTCATAGTATTCAATGCACTTATATGAAAGTTTTTATTATTGCCATGTTGTTCTAAAGGACTCTCAAAATAATATAAGTGAAGCATGAGAGAACAATAGTTTCTATAAAACAAATCCACCACCGTGCTCTAAAAAATATAAGTGAAGCACTAGAGCAAAAATTATATAGCTCAAAAGATATAAGTGAAGCACATAGAGTATTCTAATAAATTTCAAATCATATGAGTCTCTCTCAAAAGGTGTGTACAGAAGGATGATTGTGGTAAAATTGAAAGCAAAGACTCAAATTACACAAGATGCTCCAAGCAAAACACATATCATGTGGTGAATAAAAATATAGCTCCAAGTAAAGTTACAGATAGACGAAGGCGAAAGAGGGGATGCCTTCCGGGGCATCCCCAAGATTAGGCTTTTTGTTGTCCTTGAATTTTACCTTGGGGTGCCATGGGCATCCCCAAGCTTAGGCTCTTGCCACTCTTTGTTCCATAATCCATCAAATCTTTACCCAAAACTTGAAAACTTCACAACACAAAACTCAAAATAGAAAATCTCGTGAGCTCCGTTAGCGAAAGGAAACAAAACAACACTTCAAGGTACTGTAATGAACTCATTCTTTATTTATATTGGTGTTAAACCTACTGCATTCCAACTTCTCTATGGTTTATAAACTCTTTTACTAGCCATAGATTCATCCAAATAAGCAAACAACCCAAGAAAAACCGAATCTGTCAAAAACAGAACAGTCTGTAGTAATCTGTATCTAACGCAAGTTATGGAACCCCAAAAAATTCTAAAATAAATTGCTGGACGTGAGTAATTTATCTATTAATCATCTACAAAAAGAATTAAGTAAATAGCACCTTCCAAATAAAAATGGCAGCGATTCTCGTGAGTGCTAAAGTTTCTGTTTTCTACAGCAAGATCAAAAAGACTTTCCCCAAGTCTTCCCAACGATTCTACTTGGCACAAACACTAATTAAACACAAAAAACACAAACAAAACAGAGGCTAGATAAATTATTTATTACTAAACATGAGCAAAAAGCAAGGAATAAAAATAAAATTGGGTTGCCTCCCAAGAAGCGCTACCGTTTAACGCCCCTAGCTAGGCATAAAATCGAATATAGATCTAGGTGTTGCCATTATAATAGGATAAATCACGAAAACTCATTTCATATTCTCTACTTTCATAAGCAAGTTTTATTTGAGGCAAGCAAAAGTAATCAAAAGGGGTAAATTTAATGGGACAAAAGTCCCCAAGATCAATTTTGGAAGGTATAGGTTCCTCCTTTGGCCCTTCATATTGCACAACCAATTCATCATTATAAGCATTCTTTTGACAAAACTTCATGAGCCTATACTCGAGAGAATATCCTAGCTCATTATTTCGAATAGCAAAATAATCATTGAGTTCGGAAATTCTATCAATTAGAACATTGCGAGGGACCTTTTTTCTAAGGTTCTCCTTAAAAGCAACATAGTCTAAAGATTGAAAACACATTATTTCCTCTTGATCAAAGAGGATTGCCTCTATGGGAGGACGGCCAGCGTCCACCCTATAGCGCGCAAAGATTTCTTTGGCCTCTTTTATTATAAATCTGAACTCATGAGCCAAAAATATAGTAGCGGCACACTTAACAGAAGAATGCTCAATATTAGAAAATTCTAGGAAAATCCTTTGTATGCAAGGATGCATGTGCATAAATTGCCTTTCAAGTTCAACTACAAGCATGGCGATAGCGCCCGCAAGACTACTAGTTCTATGAAGGATAGAACTACCCATAGAAGGCAAAGCACCAGCACAAGTAAAGAAATCTTGGATAACTCCCTTCCCAATGATATTACCGCTACCAATCCGAAACTTTTTAGTATGTAAAATAGTAGGGTTTTCAGGAGGGTCATCAAAAGCATCAAAAAATTTAATATTATTATCCTTATCAACGATAACCTCCCCAGTTTCAAACATGATGGAAACAGGTTGAAAAAAGAACAAGCACGCAGAAGGCAGGAAGGAAAAAGAGGCGGATGGAAAGAGAGGGAGAGAGGAAAAGAGGGCGAATAAAACGGCAAGGGTGAAGTGGGGGAGAGGAAAACGAGAGGCAAATGGCAAATAATGTAATGCGAGGGATAAGAGTTTGTGTTGGGTATTTGGTATATTTTGTCTTGGTAATGGTGCCAGAAATGACTCGTTGTGGGAGTAAAATCTTGACTTGACTTGGCGCGAATCTCCCCGGCAACGGCGCCAGAAATCCTTCTTGCTACCTCTTGAGCACTGCGTTGGTTTTCCCTTGAAGAGCAAAGGGTGATGTAGTAAAGCAGCGTAAGTATTTCACTCAGTTTTTGAGAACCAAGTTATCAATCCAGTAGGAGATCACGCTCAAGTCCCACGCACCTACACAAACAAATAAGAACCTCGCAACCAACGTGGTAAAGGGGTTGTCAAGCCCTTCTCGGTCACTTACGAGAGTGAGATCTGATAGATATGATAAGATAAGATTTTTGGTATTTTTATGATAAAGAGAAATAAAGATGCAAAGAAAAATAAACAACAAAGTAAATAACTAAGTGTTGGAAGATTAATTTGATGAAAGATAGACCTCGGGGCCATAGGTTTCACTAGTGGCCTCTCTCAAGAGCATAAGTATTACGGTGGGTAAACGAATTACTGTCGAGCAATTGATAGAATTGAGCATAGTTATGAGAATATCTAGGTATGATCATGTATATAGGCATCACGTCCGAGACAAGTAGACCGAAACAATTCTGCATTTACTACTATTACTCCACACATCGACCGTTGTCCAGCATGCATCTAGAGTATTAAGTTCAAGAGAACAGAGTAATGCTTTAAGGAAGATGACATGATGTAGAGGGATATACTCATGCAATATGATATAAACCCCATCTTTTTATCCTCGATGGCAACAATACAATACGTATCGGTTCCCTTTCTGTCACTAGGATCGGACACCGCAAGATTGAACCCAAAGCTAAGCTCTTCTCCCATTGCAAGAAAGATCAATCTAGTAGGCCAAACCAAACTGATAATTCGAAGAGACTTGCAAAGATAAACCAATCGTATATAAAAGAATTCATACGAGAATCAAATATTGTTCATAGATAATCTGGATCATAAACCCACAATTCATCGGATCTCGACAAACACACCGCAAAAGAAGATTACATCGAATAGATCTCCAAGAAAATCGAGGAGAACTTTGTATTGAGATCAAAAGAGAGAGAAGAAGCCATCTAGCTAATAACTATGGACCCGTATGTCTGAAGTAAACTACTCACACATCACCGGAGAAGCCATGGAGTTGATGAAGAGGCCCTCTGTGATCAATGCCCCCCTCCGGTGGAGCTCCGGAAAAGGCCCCGAGATGGGATCTCTCGAGTACAAAAGGTTGCGGTGGTGTAATTAGGTTTTCGTGTTGCCCTGGATGTTTGGGCGGTACGTGGATATATATAGGAGGAAGAAGTACGTTAGCGGAGCAACGGAGGGTGCGCCCAGCGGGGTCGGTGCGCCCCCTGCCTCGTGCCTTCCTTCCTTGTTGCTTGACGGCCACTCCAAGTCTCCTGGATCACGTTTGTTGAGAAAATCATGTTCCCAAAGGTTTCATTCCGTTTGGACTCCGTTTGATATTCCTTTTCTTCGAAACCCTAAAATAGGCAAAAAAAAACAACAATTTGGGCTAGGCCTCCGGTTAGTAGGTTAGTCCCAAAAAATGATATAAAAGTGTGAAATAAAGCCCATTGACATCCAAAATAGATAATATAATAGCATGGTGCAATAAAAAATTATAGATACATTGGAGACGTATCAGCAAGCAATGAGTTACATGTATCTTGGCTATCCGCATCAGAGCAAATGGTGTAGATATTGGAAATATACCTTCATGTTCATGAGTCCTTCTTGTAAACAATATGTGCATTAGCAAGAGATCATCATGCACATGAGTGTGATGCATATACTTACCTTGTGGTCTTGAGCTGGCTTTGAAAGAGATGAACGTGAGTAAACAAGGTTAGATAACACAGAAACATCTACTAAAAGAGAGCAAGCAGTAAACCAAAAGAGTACCAAGATTGGGATGACATGTAGAGAGTGAGTACTGGGTACTCCTATTAGATATAGACATGTCCCCAAAGGTAAAGATATGAAATGAATTCAAAGATTTCCTTCCCTTAGAAGTCTTTCTCCCCCTGAATCTTATATTGGATAATGGGAGAAGATATGGAAAATAAAATTGGGGCAAAACAAATCAGATCACACAGAAACATAGCACAAACTGACATGTCTTTCCCCTCTAAAGACATGTGACTTCTCTCCTCTTGAATACCAAGCATCTAGGGTTCTGATGTGATTTCTCCCCTTTGAAGTACTCTCCCCTTTTGAAATGATTAAGCTTGATGTGATATCTCTCTCCCCCTTTGACATCAATTTCCAAGAAGGGATCTTCTGGATGGTGAGTCAGAATAGGTTTGGTCCTTGAGTCACAGAGCAAAGCAGCATATAGAATGTGATGCTGGTAGAGGACAAGAATAATTTAGTGGAGCTGGAACAAATATGCAGGATGCAAATGACAAAGTGTTTTCTCGGCATTAAAATCGGTAACACCGAGTTGTTTTCTTCGGTGGCACCAAGATGGTTCGGTTTGACCGAAAAAGACAAACCGGTGTGTCCGAGTTCAACACACAAAGAACATTTGTCATCTCAGCTCACTAGGAAAATAATATCTCAGAAATATTTGCAAGGAATTAATTGAAGGATTTGCAATGAATTGGATGCAGGGAATGCATAACAAATCAAAGAAAAGAAAAACTAGATGAAGAGGTGAAAGTGCGTTATATCGACTAGAGGGGGGGTGAATAGTCGATTTTTCTGAAAGTCTTCAAAACGTGGGAGTTATGAAGACAAACGATAGAAATAAACCTAATACCCTGCAGCGGAAGGTAAACTACACTAGGCAAGCCATAGTCAAGTATTCAATAGAGTGAAAGCACAATGACTAATAGCAGCAATGTAGTAAGGATCAGGTAGGAAGATATTGTGAAGCCAGACAGAACACGCAGTCACTCAGTGAAGACAAAAGATAGTGCAAACATACAATGACTTCACAAGGAGTAACGGTAAGTAAAAGGAAGGGGAGATGAAACCAGTGACTCGTTGAAGACAATGATTTGTTGGACCAGTTCCAGTTGCTATGACAACTGTACGTCTGGTTAGGGCGGCTAGGTATTTAAACCTTAGGACACACAGTCCCGGACACCCAGTCCTGAACACGCAACTCAGGACACCCAGTCCTCACCGTATTCCCCTTGAGCTAAGGTCACACAGACCTCGCCTAATTACTCTGGTAAGTCTTCAAGGTAGACTCCCAAACCTTCACAGACTTCGTTCACCGGCAATCCACAATGACTCTTGGATGCTCAGAACGCGACGCCTAACTGGCTGAAGGATGCACAGTCCTCAAGTGTAATAAGTCTTCAGATCACACAGACAAGAAGACTTAAGTGATGCTTAATTCTCTTTGGCTCTGGGTGGTTAGGGATTTATCCTCGCAAGGAATTCTCTCTCAAAGGCTTCGAGGTGGGTTGCTCTCAAACGAAAAAAGCCGTACTCTGAATCTGAGCAGCAACAGTTTATGGTTGTAGGGGGTGGGCTATTTATAGCCACTTGGCAACCCGACCTGATTTGTCCGAAATGACCCTGGGTCACTAAGGAACTGACACGTGTTCCAACGGTCAGATTTCAAACTCACACGACAACTTTACTTGGGCTGCAAGCAAAGCTGACTTGTCCAACTCTGGACAAGATTCGCTCTCATAGTCTTCACATGAAGACATAGGTTTTGTTTAAGCATCACTTCAGTCATTCTGACTGGTTCTCTTGGACCCCACTTAACAGTACGGTGGTTCCTATGACTCAACACAAAAGAAAGAGAACTATAAAAGATCTAAGTCTTCGAGCTCCATAGGCTTCATGTGGTGTCTTCTCTTGTCATAGTCTTCAATGTGAATATCTTCATATACCACCTTTGACTTCAATGTCTTCATACATTTTTAGGGGTCATCTCTGGTAGGAAAACCGAATCAATGAGGGACTTCTACCTGAGTTATCCTGCAACTCTCACAAACACGTTAGTCCCTCAACTAGGTTTGTCGTCAATACTCCAAAACCAACTAGGGGTGGCACTAGATGCACTTACAATCTCCCCCTTTTTGGTGATTGATGACAAACTAGTTGAAGTTTTCAACGGGGAATATAGTCTGTGAAATTGTAAAGGATAAGGAATTGTCTTCATAAGTTGCAAGGGCTCCCCCTGAAGATGTGCATATAAGTAATTTGCTTTTGGAATGCAAATGCACATGGCAGGTTGTACTTGTGGAGATCCACTTCAACTTATGATGACAATCCACTATGCATGTGAAAGTATATGAAGATAATGACATGCATAATGGAAAATGGACGTCTGCAGAATGATCTAAGTGCGGAATTTATCATCGCACATGCAGAATTTATCATCACAAAACAAGGTGGCAGATAAGTAGCAGACGACCATCGAGTTTAAGTGTTACAACTCAAAGAACCAAATGTAGCAAAATGAGAGTTGTAAGCACGAAGCAAAATATAAAGCACCCGCCCATATGGACCCGCTTGAAGACTATCAACCTCATATGCTTCTCCCCCTTTTGTCAGTGAGGACCAAAAAGGTTTGAAGACATAAATCATCTACTCGTTCCCATGAGGAGTAGGTGAAGTAGCAGGGTCGTTGGTGGTGTTTGGCGGTGCTGAAGAGCTTGGAGCAGAGTTGAAGCGTGCTGAAGGAGGTGTCGGTGAAGTAGCATCGTCTTCATCTTCAATAACGCTGGCAGTCACAGTTGCAGCAGAGGAAGAGAACTCAGAGTCTTCAAGGGATGGAGTTCTTCGCAGCACAGCCCTTCGAGGAGGTGTGGAGTCAAACTTGAATCGCTCAGTGAAGCCATCCTCTTGAAGATCATCTTCAGAACACTTTAACGGTAGCCCTTTCCATGTGCGGCGAGAGGTTTCATGGGCAACGAAAGCATTCTTGGTGGCAAGATTGCGAATGCAATCAACATCCACCAAGAGGCTTTGCATCTGATGCTTCAGCCAGTCATGATGCCTATCCTGTTTCTGATGAAGAGCCACAAGAAGCTCTCGGTCGTTGAGAACACGAGTGCGCTTCTTGGGTCGTGGAGCAGTTGTACTATCAGTGGCTTCAGTGGAAGCAGGGTGTGGTGCACGTGTAGTGCCAGCCAAAGGATACACACGAGTGACTGCTTCAACTCCTTCAATGTTCTGAGAGAAACTCTGATGCTCTGCATTCTGAAGACTTAGAGGTTCCTTGGTAGGCTCAGGATAGATGGCTTCAATAGAGATATCCACATCAGGCAGAAAAATCTGATGATTGCGAGCAGATGGCTGATATGAGATATTGGAGTGAAGTTTGATTAGCCGCATTACCCATGGGGCGTAGAACTTCAAGCCAAACAGATCAGAGCCTGATGCAGCAAGTTGGTGAATGAAGAAGTCCTGTGCATTGAAGCATTTTCCATGAAGAATATAGAAGACCAAAGTCTTCATTGCACCCTCAAGCTTGGCATGTGGAGAGTGCCCTTTGATGGGCCATAGAGTTCGCCTAATGATGTGATAAATGGTTCTTGGCAGATATTCAAGGTCTTCAACGAAGAACTCCGTGGGATAAGCAGCATCTTGGGGCAATGGCTTCATCATGCTGAGCATCTGACTCATATCAGGTTCAGGCTTCTGAAAGATGCTCTCAATAGCTTCACTATGCAGCTGACAGCCATGCTCGTAGAGATCGCCAGGAGTGGGCAAACCAGTGAGCTCAATGATGTCAAAGGCTTTGGCTTTGTTATGAACGTTTCCAGTCATCCACTCCAGGACCCAAGTCTTAGGATCTCTGCTATACCCGCGGATGTGAAGTGTGGCATAGAATTGGAGCATCAACTCTTCATTCCAATGCTCTTGGTCTGTAACGAACAGAAGAAGTCCAACTTCCTTGAAGCAATCCAGAGCTTCTTCCAGACAGGGCAGACCAGCTATAGCTTCAATGTCAAGGCGCTTGTGTGGGAAGATACGACCTTGGTTGTAAAGAATGCATGAGTAATAGCTTCACTGCGGATAGCTCCAGAACCGATCAGATGATATCCTTTCCCTTGAGTAGGGGTTCCTGGAGCTATCGAAGAATGTGTTGTCTGCTCTGAAGCCATTGATATTGAAGGAGCCAGGTGCTGATGCAGGACCTGGGAACCTTGGCAATCTTGGGATTGGCTTCTGTACCTGAGGCCTGTGCTCAACATGATAGTCGAACTAAGGACCGGCAGCAGACTCAGGAACAGAAGTGACGGGATCAATGGCTTCACTGTCTTCTTCTTCTGTTGGGGAGGGCTCCACATTAGCAGTGGCTTCATTGGTGGTGGTGGTGGCAGCTTCAAGATTTTCATCCTCCACTTGACGAGCTGGAGGGTCGGTCACAAGCACGTTCTCCTTGAGAACTGCTTCTTGGTTGGACAGGGGAGTGGGAACTTGTGGGACTTCTTCTTCCGCGGCTGATGCAGCCGGATTGTCTTCAGCAGAGACTTAAGGCCTTGGACCTTTGCGAAGCCTGCGCAACGCAGGCGACGCCTGTGTAGTTGGAGTTGGCTGGGCCTCAAAGTCTTCTTCCTCTTGTGGGCGATCCGCCCATGAAGCATCCTGTGCAATTGGCGTCAGTGGATGACCAATGCTGATGAGTTCGCTGTTCTCGAGCTGAGGAAGGACTGCACCATCTTCTACATGGTTTTGTTGACCAATGTCTTCAGCAGCGATGGGATCAGCTGCTAGAAAGTCTTCAGCTTCATGAGCCTCTGTGAAAGCAGGCTCATGGACTGTCAGTTGGCGTTCAGCGTCAGGATAGACCATAGAAATGGGTTCAACTATCAAAGGCTCTGTGGGAGCAGCCCGATCTTTCTTGGTCTTCCTCTTCTTCTTGGAGGGGGCAGTAGGAGAGGCTTCAGGATGTTTCCTCTTCCTGGCTTCAGCCTCAGCAGTCCTTGTCTTCTTGAGCTCTGAAGCGGTTAACCGGCTTTTTGGCTTTGAGCCAGTCATTTTAGTTGGGAAGACAATAGGAACTGCTTCCTGCCTTGGTGCGTCAGGTTCAGCCGTAGCGGGCTTCTTCTTCTTCTTTGCGGCCATCCTGGGGTTGATGCCAGGACGCCCCAGGGCCTTGCGCTTCTCAACCTCATTGTAGGCTTGCACACATCTGTCAGCCAGAACCTTCATGCGCTCACGCGAACCCTGAGCTTCTGCACATTTCTTTACAAAGGCTTCCTTGAGCTCGTGCATCATACTCTTGAAGTTCTTCACTTCTTGCACGCTGAGCTTGGCCATATGCTTCTTGAACTGAGCCTTTTCATAGTCAATCTTTTGCTTCAGTTCAACAATGTGCTGGGCGACAGCTAGCTCTGAAGCAATGGCGCCTTGGAAGGCGACACTGAGGCCAATGGGTAGTTGCAGATCTTCAAAGCTGATGTTTGGCGTGTCAAACCACTCGTCAATGAAGTTGTGGATGATGGTTACATCAAAGAGAGGCAGATCATTGAAGATTTCTGCTTGTTCTTTGCTCTTGATGAGTTGCTCAAGAGCGTCATCGGCAAGATCTTCATCACTTGACAGATCAATGGCATCATTGCGGAGAATGGCAGCAGCTGTTAGCTCTTGGCCGGTGTGTGGCAGAGGCATCTTGACCTTCTGGGGCTTGGAGATGCATGATAAATCTTCGGACTGCACACTGTCTTCAGGAGGTGCAGTTGCCAGTGGCTTCGCCCTTGAGATTTTTGGTGAAGGGGCAGGCTTTGAAGCTTTAGGCTTCTTCAACTTGGTTGACTTCTGCGCTGCAGGCGCTTCATCTGATTCAGCGTCAGCTGCAGGCTCATTCACTGCAGTCCCTTGAACCAAGATATGGGTGATGAGGCCTTCAAGGTTGTAGAAAGGACCGATGACATTGGGTTCTGCTTCGCGAGTTCCATCGGCACGGGGAGCAAAGGGACCAGGGTTGAAATCTAACCCCAAAGTCTTCTTGTTCTGCTTCGCTGAGTTCTGGGCAAACTGGAAGTTGCGCTTGAACAGATTGTCGTCACGACACCATAGTAGTGACGATGGGTGTGCATCAGCAGGCTGTGGCCCACGGACCATGCAGGGATAGAAGCCCTGATCAATGGCTTCATCTCTGGACCTGGGTTGAAGATTCTTGTATAGGATGTCTTCCCACGGTCTCTTGATGGCATTTTTCTCAGCATATTCCTGGGTTACAAATCGGTATTTGAACCATTGTTCTGCCCAATATCTTCGAATCCATTGGATTCGGGTCTTGCATTGATTGTAATCCTCTTCAGGATCTGTCTTGTACAGTTCTAAGAGGTCATCTGGCAGATCTCTGGATGTTTCTCCACGACGCTTTCTACCACCCTTCCTTGTTGATTTCTCTGAAGCCATAAACTATAAACTGAAAGGCTTCAACACGTTCAAAGGCTTCAAAGGTTTTCGCTTGCTGGACAAACAGGAACTGGCTTCGGGAGAATTTATGTGATGCTGTAAGAATTCTGCAAATGAATGCAGACTATGAGAACCAAAGGATTCTCCCACGGACATGTACCTGTGACAGCATTAAGGTGCGAGGGAAGGGGAAGAGGTCATATGCATTCTCAGAAGATTTTGAAGATAAATCAGTTTAGAAGACATTGACCTCATCGTGCGAAGACATTCACTCATAGATAAGGAGTTGGTTCCAGATTTGTATGAATCCACAGATCAGTACAAGTGAGGAATCTAACTACTTTGTGAAGCATAAGTGAATATACTAGGCATGTTTATGAGATGCAGTATGAGAGAGATCTAACTTGTGTGAATAGAAACTGCTTGTGGTAGAAAGTGCAAAGCCATAGGATCAATGGTGCTGTAAAAAGGAAGTTTTATTTACCACACTAAGAACTGCTAGACGGAGTGGAAGATGAGGCCGAGTAGTTCGATCTTCCGTGCCCTAACTTGGCGACGGAAGACACCTATGGCGACGGCGGAGAGGACGATGTCCGCGGTCGGCGTGAAGACGGCGTCGGAGAGGTTGCGGCAGCGAAGCGCTTCGTCGCCAGCGTCGTCGAGGGCTAGCGGTGGCGCTAGAGTTCGTGCGAGAGTGGAAGAAGAGATAATGACCGCTGTGAAGTGTGTATTTATAGGTACAGGGGCGGCACTGCGTTATTACACAGGTGCCCCTGGCGATTCGCATCTGAGGAACACGTGGCCATTATGCAGAATTTTGGGGTTTGTTCCACGTCCCACGCACACCTGGATTGTCGGGTGGTCGTTCCTACTTCTCCGGGTTTCATGTGGAGGAATGAGTATTGAAAATGGACTTAATGGTTGTCTCTGTATCTTCTGCTGACAGGGACGCAGAGAAGACATTCGACAGTTTCAATAGAATGCATATGATTTGGAGAGATAGAATTTCAGATAGAAAGCATAGAGAGGTTAGGGTCCGATCACATTCACTTAGTTCAAAAGATTCAACAAGAAGACATAGCTATAAGTGAATGTTGTAGAGGACAGAACACTAGCATATATATATATATATCTATATAATCAACATAGTGAAGATAATCATGAAGATATGTTGAGATTGAAGCCAAACCAAATGTGAAGACATAGCATATATAACGCCATGAGTGAAACATTTCAAACAGAACAATTGGTGGTGGCGTTACCCACCGTATAGGAAGTATTAGACCCAGACACGACGCACAATTATCGTGGCGCTCCGAAGCCAAATTCCACATTAATGTATTCACACTTAGAATGTATGTCTTCATTGATTGAAGATATACTTTACTTCGTGTGTTGCACATCTAAGTCATCAATATGCATAAGGGTTAGGATGTGTGCCTGATCACAGGACATTTGAGGATTCCAGGATATTTAGCTCACACCGTAACTTGCAAAATCTCTTCTCATCCAAGGGCTTGGTGAAGATATCTGCCAATTGCTCTTCATTGTTGACATGTATGATATCAATATCTTCCTTCACAACATGATCTCTGAGAAAGTGATGACGAATTTCAATGTGCTTTGTCTTCGAGTGTTGAACTGGGTTATTGGCAATCTTGATGGCGCTTTCGTTGTCGTAGTAGAGTGGCACTTGCTTCAGATGAATGCCATAGTCCTTGAGTGTTTGCTTCATCCACAGAAGCTGAGCGCAGCAAGATCCAGCAGCAATGTATTCAGATTCTGCAGTGGAGAGAGATACACAGTTCTGCTTCTTTGAAGACCAACATACAAGTGATCGTCCCAGAAAGTGACTTGTCCCTGATGTAGACTTGCGATCAACTTTGTCACCAGCATAATCAGCATCCGAGAATCCAACCAGATCAAACTCTGAGCCCTTTGGATACCATAATCCTAGATTGGGGTGTGAGCCAAATATCGAAGAATTCACTTCACTGCTAAGTGATGCGACTCCTTTGGTGCCGCTTGAAATTGAGCACACATGCAAACACTAAGCATAGTATCTGGCCTAGATGCACACAAATAAAGTAAAGAACCAATCATGGAGCGGTATACCTTTTGATCGAACTCTTTACCATTGTCGTCAGGACCCAGATGATGTTTGGCTGGCATTGGTGTTGTGAAGCCTTTGCAGTCTTGCATACCAAACTTCTTCAGGCAATCTTTGAGATACTTTTCTTTAGATATGAAGATGTCATTGCGTTGTTGTCGTATTTGAAGACCGAGGAAAAACTTCAGCTCTCCCATCATGGACATCTGATATTGCTCTTGCATCATATATCCAAACTCTTCACTGTACTTCTGATTGGCGCAGCCAAAGATAATGTCATCCACATATATTTGGCACACAAACAGTTCACCATCATATGTCTTTGTGAAGAGAGTGGGGTCTAGGGAACCAAGTATGAAGCCTTTGCTCTTCAGGAAGTATTTGAGTGTGTCATACCAGGCCCGAGGGGCTTGTTTGAGGCCATACAGTGCCTTGTTGAGCTTGTATACCATGTCAGGATGTTTTGGATCTTCAAAGCCAGGCGGTTGTGCAACATACACGTCTTCTTCAATCTTGCCATTGAGAAAAGCACTCTTCACATCCATTTGATATAGAAGTATGTTATGATGATTTGCATAGGCTAGCAGTATGCGTATGGCTTCAAGTCTAGCCACAGGAGCAAATGTTTCATCAAAGTCAATGCCTTCCACTTGAGTATATCCTTGAGCAACGAGACGAGCTTTGTTTCTGACAACTTGACCATGCTCATCTTGCTTGTTGCGGTATATCCATTTGGTGCCTATTATATTGTGCTTCCGTGGATCAGGACGCTTAACTAGTTCCCATACATTATTCAGCTCAAACTGTTGAAGCTCTTCTTGCATAGCTTGAATCCATTCAGGTTCCATGAAGGCTTCTTCAACTTTCTTGGGTTCTGTTATTGAGACGAATGCGAAGTGCCCACAGAAATTTGCTAGCTGAGTTGCCCTTGAACGAGTGAGTGGACCGGGTGCATTGCTGCTATCAATAATTCTTTCAATCTGCACTTCATTGGCAACGCAAGGATGTACAGGGCGAAGATTTTGCTCTTGCTGATCATTGTCGTTGTTAGAAGGAATGTCTTCAGGCTGAGCATTGTCTTCATGTTGATCAGGTGCTGAGATGATAAGTTCTTCTTCAGGATGAGCTTCAGAAGGTATAATTTCTCCAGTTCCCATTAGCTTGATTGATTCACTGGATGGAACTTCATCTAGCACATTTGGCAGTTGCTCTCTTTGTGAATCGTTGGTCTCATCGAACCGCACATCCACTGTTTCAACCACTTTGTAATGAAAGAGATTGAAGACTCTGTAGGAGTGTGAATCCTTTCCATATCCAAGCCTAAAACCTTCATGTGCTTTTGGTGCAAACTTTGAGGTGTGATGTGGGTCCTTGATCCAGCACCTGGCGCCAAATACTCTAAAGTAACTGACATTTGGCTTCTTGCCGGTAAGGAGCTCATAAGATGTCTTGTTTAGAAGCTTGTGAAGATAAACACGATTGATTGTATGGCATGCAGGCCAGAATTTTCTTGGAGTCTTGTATTCATCTAGCATCATTCTGGCCATCTCAATGAGTGTTCTATTCTTGCGTTCGACGACGCCATTCTGTTGTGGCGTGTACGGGGCCGAGAATTCATGTGTGATGCCTAAGGTATCAAGATATGTATCAAGTCCTGTGTTCTTGAATTTAGTGCCAATGTCACTTCTGATGTGCTTTATATTGGCGCCATAATTGTTCATAGCTCGATTGGCGAAGCGTCTGAAGACATCCTGCACTTCAGTCTTGTAAAGGATTATGTGCACCCAAGTATATCTAGAATAATCATCAACAATGACAAAGCCATAGAGACAAGCAGTAGTAGTAAGATTGAGTAATGAGTGGGACCGAAAAGATCCATGTGAAGCAGTTCGAAGGGTCGAGTAGTGGTCATGATTGTCTTCGAGGGATGTTTGGCCCTCGTCATCTTTCCTGCCTCACAGGCACCGCATAAGTGATCTTTCTTGAACTTGACGCCCTCGATGCCTATGACATGCTTCTTCTTTGCCAGGGTGTGGAGGTTCCTCAAGCCAGCATGCCCAAGCCTCCGATGCCAGAGACAGCATTCTGAAGATTTTGCTAGAATACATACGGCAAGCTGTGGTCCTGCTGAGAAATCTACCACGTACAAATCAACTTTTTGATACCCTTCAAATACTAGAGATTTGTCAGATTCCATTAATACAAGGCAACGATATTTTCCAAATATTACGATCATGTTCAAATCGCAAAGCATTGAGACAGACATTAAGTTGAAGCCAAGGGATTCAACAAGCATGACCTTATCCATGTGTTGATCCCTTGAGATTGCAACTCTACCTAGACCCAATACCTTGCTTTTACCAGTGTCAGCAAATGTGATGTGGCTCTTGTCGGATGGACGTAAGGTTGAGTCCATAAGAAGGCTTCTTTTGCCAGTCATGTGATTTGTACACCCACTATCAATAATCCATTCTGAAGACGCTGGTGTCGTACCCTACAGTGCAGTTAGGGGGATAGGCTTCACCAAGAGCATTGTGAAGCAAAAACATTTGTCGAACCAATGGGTTATGAAAGCTTAGATCCAGATTAGGAACAAAGTACATAGTAAGACCATTCGGGCATTTGATCTTGCGCCCTACAAGATGTTTAAGGTCCCCGGCAATAGCGTCAGATGATTTTGGTTTTCTGCTGGAGACCTTTCCCTGCAAAAGAGAGTTAAGCTTTCTTAGCCACCCACATCTTCAAGGGTGGCTTAGAAGCAATAAGTCTAAGTGCAGCATCTGAGAATTTTGGCTTTGGAGCCCTAGAAAACAGTCTTGCAGGCGGACAATAGTACTCATAAGAATAAGCAGAATAGTTCTTGGTCTTATGAACATGGCGGTTTGATGAACCGCTCTCATATTCATATGCCTGAGTATGGTTTCCCTGCAAAGCATTTGCATTAGTGTGACTCAGGTGAGTCCTCTGTCTGTATGAAGCCTTTGGACTGTATGAAGCCTTTGGTCTGAGGTTTGTCTTCTTCACGTGAGGTGTCATGATGACATTCACAGAAAGATTCTCCATACACCTTTTCGGAACCCATATCTTCTTCATAGGCGGTCCATTCCTGTAGTTAGTACCAATGTACCTGGCAAACACTTCACCATTCTGATTCTTAAATAGTTTATAGTTTGCATCAAAGGATTCATCAATGATAATGGGGTTAGCACAAGTGAAGCCAGATAGATTGGATGGATCTGCTGAAGGTTCCTTTGCAGCAACCCACATGGTTTTGGGGTACTGCTCAGGTTTCCAGTAAGAGCCATCAGCATTCATTTTCATTACGAACCCAACACCCTCTTTCCTCGGGTTTCGGTTCAGAATATGCTTTTTGAGGACATCACATAGTGTCTGATGCCCTTTAAGACTTTTGTACATCCCTGTTTCAAGCAATGTCTTCAACCTAGCATTCTCATCAGCAATAGCGGTGGTATCCTCAGCAGAGGGGTTAGTTACCACATCAACAGTTGAAGATATTGCAACAGCAGTAGCAGTAGAACATTCAGCAATAGAAGTAGCATTATCACGCTCAATGCATTTAAGACATGGTGGTTCAAATCCTTCCTGAGCGGAACTGATCTGTTTGGCGCGAAGTGACTCGCTTTCCTTTTGAAGATCTTCATGAGCCGCTCTCAATTTCTCAAGATCTTGCTTCCTTTGAAGATAATCATAGGAAAGCTTTTCATGACTTGTTGAGAGAGTTTCATGACGACTTTCAAGTTCCTGATACTTAACGTGAAGATTTTTTATGTCTTCAATTAAGGATTCAGATCGAGTCATTTCAGCACCTAACAGATCATCGCTTCTATCTAACAGTTTTTGAATATGTTCCATAGCTTTCTGTTGTTCAGTTACAATTTTAGCAAGTGTTTTGTAGCTGGGTTTTGAACCACAATCAGAGTCATCGTCACTAGATGTTTGATAGTGAGTAGTGCGTGTGTTTACCTTGGCACCGCGTGCCATGAAATAGTAGGTAGAAGCGGAGTAGTCCTTGTCATTTGCATCGGTGTCGGTGATGAAGTCATTGTCTTCAGTGTTGAAGATGGATTTGGCAACGTATGCTGTAGCCAGACTTGCGACGCCTGAATCGGACTCCTCCTCAGACTTCACCTCCGCCTCCTCAGATGCAGACTCCTCCTCTGAATCCATTTCCTTGCCAACAAACACACGTGCCTTGCCAGATGAGCTCTTCTTGTGTGATGAAGACTTTGAGGAAGACTTGGAAGAAGACTTTGAGTATTTGTTTTTCTTCATGTCGTCAGAGTCATATTCCTTGCTCTTCTTCTTCTTTTTGTTCTCATTGTCCCACTGTGGACACTTAGAAATGAAGTGGCCAAGTTTCTTGCACTTGTGACATGTTTTCTTCTTGTAGTCATGAGCAGAAGCTTCATCATTCCTTGAGCCTGATCGGGAAGACTTTCTGAAGCCTTTCTTCTTGGTGAATTTTTGGAACTTCTTGACAAGCATAGCAAGTTCCCTTCCAATGTCTTTAGGATCATCAGAACTGCTATCGGATTCTTCTTCAGATGAGGAGACAGCTTTTGCCTTCAAGGCACGAGTTCGCCCATAGTTTCGACCGTAGATATCTCTTTTCTCAGAAAGCTGAAACTCATGTGTGTTGAGCCTCTCAAGTATGTCAAATGGATCGAGTATCTTGAAATCAGGACGTTCTTGAATCATCAGGGCTAGGGTGTCAAACAAACTATCAAGTGATCTCAGTAGTGTCTTGACGACTTCATGTTTGGTGATCTCAGTAGCGCCGAGGGCTTGAAGCTCATTTGTGATGTCAGTGAGTCGGTCAAATGTGAGCTGGACATTCTCATTGTCATTTCGCTTGAAGCGGTTGAAGAGGTTGCGAAGGACACTGATTCTCTGATCTCTCTGGGTTGAGACGCCTTCATTGACCTTAGAGAGCCAGTCCCAGACCAGCTTAGATGTTTTCAAAGCACTCACACGGCTATACTGTCCTTTGGTCAGATGACCACAGATGATATTTTTGGCAGTAGAGTCCAGTTGAACGAATTTCTTGACATCAGCAGCAGTGTCACCTTCTCTAGCCTTGGGAATGCCGTTCTCGATGACATACCATAGGTCGACGTCAATGGCTTCAAGATGCATGCGCATCTTATTCTTCTAGTAGGGATATTCAGTTCCATCGAAGATGGGGCACGCAGCGGAGACTTTAATTATCCCTGCAGTCGACATAGCTAAAACTCCAGGTGGTTAAACCGAATCACACAGAACAAGGGAGCACCTTGCTCTGATACCAATTGAAAGTGCGTTATATCGACTAGAGGGGGGTGAATAGGCGATTTTTATGAAAGTATTCAAAATGTGGGAGTTATGAAGACAAACGATAGAAATAAACCTAATACCCTGCAGCGGAAGGTAAACTACACTAGGCAAGCCATAGTCAAGTATTCAATAGAGTGAAAGCATAATGACTAATAGCAGCAATGTAGTAAGCATCAGGTAGGAAGATATTGTGAAGCCAGACAGAACACGCAGTCACTCAGTGAAGACAAAAGATAGTGCAAACATACAATGGCTTCACAAGGAGTAACAGTAAGTAAAAGGAAGGGAAGATGAAACCAGTGACTCGTTGAAGACAATGATTTGTTGGACCAGTTCCAGTTGCTGTGACAACTGTACGTCTGGTTAGGGCGGCTAGGTATTTAAACCTTAGGACACACAGTCTCGGACACTCAGTCCTGAACACGCAGCTCAGGACACCCAGTCCTCACCGTATTCCCCTTGAGCTAAGGTCACACAGACCTCGCCCAATTACTTTGGTAAGTCTTCAAGGTAGACTCCCAAACCTTCACAGACTTCGTTCACCGGCAATCCACAATGTCTCTTGGATGCTCAGAACGCGACGCCTAACCGACTGAAGGATGCACAATCCTCAAGTGTAATAAGTCTTCAGATCACACAGACAAGAAGACTTAAGTGATGCCTAGTTCTCTTTGGCTCTGGGTGGTTAGGGCTTTATCCTCGCAAGGAATTCTCTCTCAAAGGCTTCAAGGTGGGTTGCTCTCAAACGACAAAAGCCGTACTCTGAATCTGAGCAGCCACAGTTTATGGTTGTAGGGGGTGGGCTATTTATAGCCACTTGGCAACCCAACCTGATTTGTCCGGAATGACCCTGGGTCACTAAGGAACTGACACGTGTTCCAACGGTCAGATTTCAAACTCACACTGCAACTTTACTTGGGCTGCAAGCAAAGCTGACTTGTCCGACTCTGGACAAGATTCGCTCTCATAGTCTTCACTCGAAGACATAGGTTTTGTTTAAGCATCGCTTCAGTCATTCTGACTGGTTCTCTTGGACCCCCCTTAACAGTACGGTGGTTCCTATTTCTCAACACAAAATAAAGAGAACTACAAAAGATCTAAGTCTTCGAGCTCCATAGGCTTCATGTGGTGTCTTCTCTTGTCATAGTCTTCAATGTGAATATCTTCATATACCACCTTTGACTTCAATGTCTTCATACATTTTTAGGGGTCATCTCTGGTAGGAAAACCGAATCAATGAGGGACTTCTACCTGTGTTATCCTGCAACTCTCACAAACACATTAGACCCTCAACTAGTTTTGTCGTCAATACTCCAAAACCAACTAGGGGTGGCACTAGATGCACTTACAAGAGGAACACATATGCAAGAGACAAATGCAAGAACACAGAGAAACACTAGAGAACTTCATCTAGGATTGGTCGGTGATAAAGTCACCTATGTTAGAGTATATTGACTAAGGAGTCAAGTGAGAACACTTGATCGTAGGTCATACTCATCATTTAAACTCAAATTGGGGTTACCATTTTTCGTTTAAGCATTTGATGTATTCGCATCTTGTTGAGTTGCTTTGACCAACTTGGGGTAAAGCTTCTCTAAGATGGAATAACATACCTTGGGTGGTGGTGTTGAACTTGATCATGTAGTTGAACTTGTGTGGGATGCTCAAGGTTGATGTAGCTCATCAATGATTGGGAGCACCAGTTATAGTTTGAGTTCATCTAGCTACATGGGTTAGTCTAGCAAGGAAGAGCACTTGTGTATCCAAAATGACAGTCATGAATTTGATACCAAATGAAATTTGATATAAAGATTTTTTCAAAGGATATGTTGAAAGGTTTCATGCTTCCTTGTCTTCGACCACCATGTTTTAGAGACTTGGTGATGTATAGATTTCTCAAATGTGAGTGATTTGCAATCTCATAGATTTAGATTCATCCAAATACCTACAAGGGTTAGATAGCATGCAAGGGTGCAAATATATCCAAGACATATGATCATTATCATAAGAGAAATATCAAGGATTAGTCAAAGGCTCATGCCTTGCATGTATCCAAATGGAGTTTCTACTCCAAGTTTGAAGCATCAATGATGCTCAATTCACCTCTCAAACGACAGAATACTTTCTCATCAAGCGGTTTGGTGAATATATCCGCCAATTGCTTATCGGTACGAACATGCTTAAGATCAATGTCCCCTTTGGCAACATGATCTCGAATGAAATGATGACAAACTTTAATATGCTTAGTTCGAGATTGCACGGGATTATGAGAAATCTTAATAGCACTTTCATTGTCGCAAAGCAATGGAACATGTTTCACATAGATCCCATAATCTTTAAGAGTTTGGGTCATCCAAAGTAATTGAGCACAACATGAACCGGCGACAATGTATTCCGCTTCAGAAGTGGATAAGGATACCGAATTTTATTTCTTGGAGGACCAAGACACAAGAGATCTACCAAGAAATTGACAAGTACCCGAAGTGGACTTTCTATCAACCTTGTCTCCGGCATAGTCTAAATCGGAGTAGACAACAAGATCAAAAGAACACCTCTTAGGATACCAAATGCCAAAATTTGGTGTATGAATTAGGTATCTCACTATCCTTTTCACAGCCTTAAGATGACATTCTTTGGGTGCTTCTTGATATTGTGCACACATGCACACACTTAGCATAATATCGAGACGGGAGGCACATCGATATAACAATGAACCAATCATAGAACGATAAACCTTTTGGTCAACCGATTTGCCATGCTTAGTCAAGTCAAGATGTCCACTAGTAGGCATGGGTGTTTTTTATACCTTTGCATTCTTGCATGTTGAACTTCTTGAATAAGTCCTTGGTGTACTTTGTTTGAGAGACAAAGGTGCCTTCCTTAGTTTGCTTGATTTGCAAACCAAGAAAGAACTTGAGTTCACTCATCATAGACATCTCAAACTTCTTCGACATTAGCTTTCCAAACTTTTCACAAAATGGGGGTTAGTTGAACCAAATATGATATCATCAACATAAATTTGGCACACAAAATTCCCCATTAACCCTTTTGGTAAAAAGAGTAGAATCAATATTTCCAATCTCAAAGCCTTTTTCAATAAGGAACTTGGTCAAGCATTTATACCAAGCTCTAGGAGCTTGTTTAAGACCATAAAGAGCTTTGTGGAGTTTGTAAACATGATCGGGTTTCTTAGGATTAACAAAGCCGGGAGGTTTTTTAACATAAACTTCCTCCTCAATTTCACCATTTAGAAAAAGAACTTTTAATGTCCATTTGGTATAAGGTGATATCATGGTGATTAGCATAGGCAAGTAAGATGCGGATGGACTCAAGTCCAGCAACGGGGGCATATGTATCACCATAGTCCATACCTTCGACTTGAGTGTAGCCTTGGGCGACAAGACGTGCCGTGTTGCAAACAACTTGTCCATCTTCGTCTTTCTTGTTGTGAAACACCCATTTGGTATCGATGATGTTGTGGTTGTTGTCGGGCTTCTCGACCAATGTCCACACTTGGTTTGTCTCGAAGTTGTGTAGCTCTTCATGCATGTCATTTATCCAATCAAAATCTTCCAATGCTTCTTCAACCTTCATAGGTTCAATGCTAGAGATGAATGATAATGTTCACAAAAGTTTGCCAAACGAGTTTTAGAGCGAGTAATTCTCCCGGTTTGGATATCATTGAAGATTTTCTCGACGGGATGGTCTCTTGTGACTCTTTCTCTAACTCGTGAGAGCTTTTGTTTGGGTCGGGGTGGAACATCTAATTCATCATCTCGTTCTTCTTCTTGGCCTTCTTCATTGTTGACGTTGTCTTTCTCTTGCCTAGGTGGAGAATGAGGTTGATGGGGTTCATCTTGGTGTACTTCCTCGTTCTCTTCATCTTGGCGTGTCCCACTTGTGGATGCTTCCATGTCAACTCTTGGTTCACCTTGTTGTGAGGTAGAAGCTTCCACTTGGACAGACGAGGTACTCTCCTTCACCTCTGTTGGACGAATCTTGCCAATAGACAAGTCTTGGATTGCTTCTGAAGGGTCTTTGTCTCCTACATCAATTGGCAATTGCTCTACTTGCGAGCCGTTAGATTCATCAAACTTCACATCTACCGTCTCTTCAACCTTTCGGGTGAAAATGTTGTAGACATGGTAAGTGTGAGAGTTTGAGCCATAACCAAGTAGGAAACCCTCATGAGATTTAGGAGCAAATTTAGAACGACGATGCTTATCAAGAATGTAGCTGACGGTGTCCTAGACTAGGGGGTACTCACCACATTGTCTCCCGATCAGTTGGATTGGGCCGAGGACCCCCATGGTCGTTTACTCATGGGCCGGTTCAGACAGCCGAAGACATATACGACGAAGATTCCACAAGACTTGGTGATCAAGACAAGGACTCCTCTTCACCGACGTATTCGACTAGGACTCTTGTTATCCTAGGCCTCTAGTATGTTATATAAGCCGAGGCCAGGCTGGTCGATAGATTATGACATTACTCATCATAGTTGTAGGGTTTAGACCACAACATACAATCATACCATAGGCTAGCTTCTAGGGTTTAGCTTCTCTGATGTCGTGGTAGATCTACTCTTCTAATACTCATATCATGAAGAACAATCAAGTAGGACGTAGGGTTTTACCTCTATCAAGAGGGCCCGAACCTGGGTAAAACATCGTGTCCCCTGCCTCCTGTTACCATCCATCTTAGACACACAGTTCGGGACCCCCTACACGAGATCCGCCGGTTTTGACACCGACATTGGTGCTTTCATTGAGAGTTCCGCTGTGTGATCGGCAAAGGATCAATGGCTCGCCTGCAGATCAACTGCGACTTCAGCATCTTCGTCACCAGCTCGACTGGTCTCCTTGGTTCAATCAAGAACTGCGCCCCGTGTTCGGATCACCATGTTCAGACGAGGGCCTTCATCAAACATCAACTCTGATCTCTATCAAGATCATGGAGGAATCATCGATGAAGCTCGGGGGCTCAACGTCAACATTGCCCTCGAGCGACCGTACTGTTTTTCTGGACAACGAACTCGTATCTGCCGCCACCGCCTCCTTGAGTATCGCTTTGACGATTGCTTCGGTGTGATTTTGCGGAATTGAGTCTACAACAACCATGCGAAGTTTCATCGACTTCTGATGGAGGAATCTCTAGCAATCTATGATATACCGGAGCCGTTTTGAATCTGGACGAGTTTCGATCCTGGCGTCCAGCATCTAGCTCGAACGTCCTTTGGAAGATCCAACCGTTGATCGGCTGTGGAATTCCTATATCTAGCACCCCTCAAAATTTCAGCTCGATCCGACCGTTCAAACTCCGGGAAACCTCCGATGAGCGCAACAATTTTCGGATCTGTTTTCTGCGCAAATACGGACCCGACCAGAATTCATGTTTCTTTATGAACATGATACTGGACAACCTTTTTAAGGAATTTTCTTCTATGGTATTGTGCATGTTTTTAAACACGTACCCATAAAATTTTAAGCCTCCTCCGAGGTAATCTTCACCATCATGCTGGTGTCAAACCAGTCCAGCAATATTGCTCCACGGCCGCTGACCTGCGCTAGACACATTGTCACTTTGTTGAGCCGTGCTCAACTTCTTCGGATCATCATCTCGGAAAGCCGAACAGGACTTCGGCATCACGAAGGATAAATCATCAACAACATCGCCGCCCCACGGATTACATGGAGCGGGCACAACGGCATCGCCGCACGGTCACTTCAACAAAACGACATTGATCACGTCACGACCTGCATCGGCAGGGTCGCACTGTTGCTTCTTTGAGCCAATGCCCATCACGCCGAACTACTTCAACACCTCGGCTGACATAGCAGCTACAACAACTCCTCACCGGCCTGCTCCGTCACCTCGGCTAGACCGGGGACTTGGCTATTTCTTCATCAACATACTCCGGTGACTTCGGCGTCACCAGCCGACCAGCTTCGTCACATTAGCTGGGCCGAGGGCTTCGCCTCGGCAAGCCAACCTTTGCCAGCATCACCAGACCATCGCTCTATCGCCCATCATGCAATGGGTGTGCGGATCGATTCCCAATTTTTGGGAGTCTCTTTTCTCCGGAATGCTACAACAAATAAACCAGGTGCTATTAATCCTAACAATTTTTGCTTGTTGGGTTTATTTTTCTTAAGAAATTATTACTCCGGTTTGTTCCATCATCTGTACATAGGTCTATCAAATGGCGACCACATTAAAAACGGCCGCGTGGTGGTTCGGTCAGTTTCTGTACATAGTTCGGCGAATGCCGCATTCGGAGCCCAGACCGCCCTGCAAATTCAGGCTTTGGCACGCCTTCACTGCGTAACGCTGACACCCTGCATCGACATTGGCTTCGGCTCTAGGCCACATTTCTTTAAATAAATTATTTTTGCGTAAAGCAATTATGCAAGGATTATATATATATATTATTTCCTGGACCACATTGTTTTATTTGTGCAGGTAATCGATTTTGACTGCGTTAGGTGGTCACTACTTCGGAGTGCAGAACTCCTTCCCGGACACCTCGGGCCCGGGGGCTGGGACCTCGGCCATGCCGAGGACTGCGAACCTTGTCAGATCTATCACAGATCAATGGGCGTCTTCGTCCTGCCACAAGCCCGAATCGTGTCATCAACACCGAGCACATTAACCATCTAAGTTGCTTTCATGCTAAAAAACATTTAGTTTTAAATTTTGTTCGGTTCGACCAAGCATTATACTTTTCGGCACAAAGTTGTTTGTGACTAAGTTCCTTGTCAAAACTTTGTTTGTGACGGGCATATTCAAATACCCCGTTTATTTGGGGGCTCCCTTGATGGAGCTTTTCCTCTTGCATATGATTATACTTGTACGGCTTCATTCCTTGTTCGTGTATTACGCCACAATATGCACCATATTGACCTAAGCGATTTGCAAGCTGGATTGCCTCGCTCCTGTGTTTACCCCTACGTTCCTGATTGTTCGGCTAGGGAGTAAAGGGAGCACCTCTTCGATTGTCATGACCGGGTCGTCCGAGCTCTGACCTTAGACTGGATGAAGCCGAAAGCTAGCGCTCTTATTGTTTTCAATCATGGTCAGCACACAACGGAACTCATGAGTACAAAAAGTCCATTGCACAAGTCTCATAGTAATAATGAGCACCAAAGAAAGGTATCGGTGGGGGTACTATTTTCTTCGAAGATGCTTCTTACACTTCGTCAGTAATATAGCATAAGTTCCCTAAGCGTGCTTTGTCTGTTACAGCCTTATGGCCAGATTGCTTGGTCATCGGAAACACCATCGATACTCTCGACAGGTGGAGTACATGACACTTTTCGGCGCTTGGCCGAAGAGGGAGAAGCCGATGGTCGGTTAAGACGCGTTTAAAGTTCGGGTGAACGCATATATGATATAAGTACTTCGGTACATACAATCATTATACATAAAATTCTTTTACCCAAGTCACTTGCGGCTCTTAAAATTTATATGAGTTGTTTTATAGTAAATGTGTTCTCTTCTTAAAATTTACCCAAGTCACCTCGGTACATACAAAGTCTTTTTCTACCGCTCCTTTTTCGACTTGAGTTTATGGTCAATAGCCGGATAGCCCGTCTTCTCTCTGAAAGCCGCTTGAGTTTAGTTTGCTAAACTGACCTCGGAGAAGTACTTCGCCTTTGGGATGAGGAGCTTGAAGCCGTAGGCTGACACGCGTGAAGTCTTGAGATCGGATGTGTCATGTTAATGCACGACAGAAGCACAATTTTTTTCCAATTTTCGGATTGGCACCGGACACTTGATCTTGTTCGGACGTCAAGTTTTTAGTGACGTTTTTTGGTTTTCCAAGCTTATGGCACTTTCAAACTATTTGTGTGTTTTCAGCACAAGTCTCACAGTGCAACGCCAGACACATTTAGAGATTCGGAAAAAACATTCTCAGATATTGCTATATATACATCGGTTTCGAATTGTGTCTTCGGTCAATAGTTGGGTTGCCCGGCTCCTGCTCTTGCCTCCTAAATTACGCTTTGTTCGGCTAGGTGTGCAAAGGGAGAACCACTACGATTGTGCTTCCAGCTCACATGGTTAAGCACCTCAGTGGAGAAAGCCGAAAACTGACTATCACAATAAGCGTAAACTGGTCGGCGATCCGATGACTGTGTTAAATGACGGGCCATTCATAACATTGGCCGAAGTGTTTACGGCTCGACCTTGACTGTCGCCGAACACCACCGGGGGCTAGGAAGTGGCTTCCCAAACTAAATCCTCAATATTTTGCCCTTACATTAGAGCTGAGGTTTCATGATCATGCTTAGCATGACAACCTAAAGAAAGGAACCGATAGCGGGACTATTTTCTTTGGAAGACATTTCTTATGTTAAACAATAATATAACATATCTCTCTGCATACCTTTGTTTATAAAACCGTATGGCCAGATTGCCTTGTTTGTCGTAAATCTCTGCGCTCATAAAGGCTTTATAAAGTAGGACAAACACTCCTCGGCTACTGGCCGAGGAGGTGGAAGCCGATGGTCGGTCAACAAAGTTTTGTACAATGTGGATCCGAGCATTAATGATGTAAAGTACTTGGATACATAGAATCATTACACATAATTTGTGACTTTACTCCGGATATCGATCCTTAATTCGACCACCCGTGCCCGCATTAAGGCTCGGGGGCTACTGGGCTCCGGGCTTATCATTTACTAATATTAAAGGGGGCACATTGATCCCCTGATCTGGTGTTGCCACCGGACCAGTGTCTCGGGGGCTACTGCATTGGCAATCCAGTGCAGAAAATTTAAGTGCAATATAGTTTTCGAGGAGATTATGATCCTTAGGTTGGTCGGCCGCACCCAACCTGAGTCTTGAGGACTCTGCACACCGTTTTTTGTGACCCGAAGTATTCTGCCGAGCTAGGAGTTGATCCTGAGACCGATTTTACAAATCAACCTGAGTCTCAATGGCTACTGGGATCAACGGTCTCATGTCATCCTTCATGTGCATCTCTGGTTTTAGACCGATACACACCTTGAGGGCTACTGGCTATATATCTCGGCAGAGAATAAATTGCACCAATCAAAAATATTGACAAAAAATCGGCCCACAGTCGGGGTGGTACACCACCTCTGAAGCAGTCCGGCATAAAGCTCGGGCGCCAGTGGCTGGCTCCATAGAGGGCATTCCCGGCATTAAGCTCGGCTAAACTCTTTCAACTCTTTCAACTCTTTTGAACCAAGGTGATCTATGACACCTCGGATATAGTCCGGCGTTGGAGCTTGGACATAGTCTGGTGTTGGAGCTCGGATACATTCCGGTGTTAGAGCTCGGAAGCGGTCCGACATTGGTGCTCATCTACAAAAGATACCTCGAATATAGTCCGACGTTGGAGCTCGGACGCAAGAGGACACTGCCGCCCAGGAATTCAAACCTGAGGTGTGGCATAAAAATAACAAGGCATTGATAAAGCCGAAGAATTAAAGGGCTCCTCAGATACCCGACGTGTGAGATCTTCAGGTATAGCTCGGCAATCCTCAAGATAGAAGATGTGAAGATTTGTTGAACCAGTTTTCAAGACCGACGACCGAAGACAAAGAATAGTTCGGAAGAACCGAGGAACGTCCCCAACTTGATGTCACAGCCCTAGAGTTTGATTGCAATTAGCTTCATAAGCATTCATGTCATCATGTTCAATTTAATAAATTTGAAATGGGGATTGATAAACCCTAGCACAAATGCAATTCAAATAGGTTCAACCAAAATATTTTCAAAGACCTCAAAATATCCTTTTAAAATGTTCATGATTTATGGAAAAAGGTGAAAGCCTCTACCAGAGATGATGCATATTTTTCCAGGACATTTTGGTCATTGAATTAAATCATTATGGTATTTGAGTTGGAGTTTAAAACTTACCATTAAATATTGGTTGCTCCAAATATTCTGAAATTAATTGTGTGGTTTGAAAATAATTCAAATATTCCTCACAAAAATTTACAAAATTAACCGAAGTGTTTTGGTTGGTATTTTATTTGCAAACATAAAGCAGAAAAATAGAAAAACAGAATAAAATTAGAAAGGACAGAGAGAGATAGAAGCCCAGCCACTTACCTGGAGCTGGCCCAGTTGGCCCAGCCCACCAACCCCTGCCAGTCGTTTCCTAGCTTCTGCCAGGAGGACAACACCGTGTCAACGTGCGCGCAACCGAGCTCCACCTCCTGCTTCCACTTCCTGCTCCCCCTTCGCCATGTCCTGGCGACGCCATGGAGATGCCCACAGACCCTTGTCCTCTCTCTCCCTCGCCCGCAACCTCTTCCCTCCCCTCTGCTCTCTCTCCCATGGCCGACCGAACGAGCCGGAGTGCACCGACGTTGTTTGCCGTGGCCGCAGCCACTCCCTCGCTCCCTCTCCGCGTCCCCGAGCTCCGCCACGACCCCGTGGAGCAACACACCCGACGCACGTGACCGAAAGAGGCCCCAGTCGACTGGAGCGTCGTCGTCTTCACCTCCGGTACTCGGAGATCGACTCCGTCGATTCGCCTCGTTCAGAGCATCCCCAAGTCCGCTGATCTGCTCTGCGTGTCCACTGTGAGCCACCGCGTTGATTTCCCCTTCTCCCCTGTCCTCCCGTGCCCTCTAGCTCCCTTGCTGCAAGAGCCGAAGCTCGGCTCCGCCATTGCCGCAGCACGCGTGCTCCCCGTGCTCCGTTCGCTGCTGTCGTGCAACGGACGCGCCCTAGAGCACCCCTGGTGCTGCCGTGCAGCACAGGCAGCTCGGCAGCGAGCCCTGACGCAGCACCCGCACACCACCGAGCTCCGCCGCCACATATGCTCGCCTCCGCCACCGCTACACGCCGTCCCCGGCATCCCCACGACCACCATTGGATGCGCCGCACCACGGGCTCTCCAACGCACCTAACCGCGCGACCAGCCGTGGCCGGAAACGGCCGGCCGGCAATCGTCGCCGCGTCGGGTCATCGCCGGCGTAACCACGCCGACGTGGCACGGCCATTAGGGGCTAATCCTACTGATTAGCCGCCCTTCAGCCACTGACAGTGGGCCCCGTAGCGGGTCAAATCCCAGTCAACACGGGATTAACTCCTAGTTAGCAGTGAGTCAATGACATGTGGGACCCGGTCATCAGGTTTGACCTGGTCAGCCACAGTTGACCTGCTGACGTAGTGCTGACGCAGTAATGCCATCTTCTGGATTTATTCTTATTTAGAAAATTCCAGAAAATGTCTAAAACTTCTAAAAATCATAGAAATTCAACCGTAACTCCAAATGAAATAATTTATATATGGAAAATTATCGGAAAAATTCAAGGAATCCATCTGTACCATTTTCATGCATGTTTGAGCAAGTTAACCTCACTGTTTAGGATGAAACATGATTAGGTTAAATTTCATAATAGGTTAGGAGTTGGAATTTGATATAGTTTTGAATTCCACTTCAATTAAAATGACTTTCTGTTGCATTAGCCCAAATCACAACATATTGCCATGTCATGATCATGCATCACATTGTTGCATTGCATTGATTGTATTCTTCCTTGTTTGCCGGTAATTGCCCCCTCTTAGTAGACGTCGTTTCCGACGACGTGATCGATGACACCGATGAAGAGCTATACTATCTTCAGAAGTGCCAGGCAAGCAAAAACCCCTTGTTCATTCCGATACAATCCTACTCTCTCGCTCATGCTCTCTTTTACTCCATTAGGACAACAACGTTACAACTATTACATGCTGCGGTAGCTGAACCCCTTTCCTCTGCATGACCTGTCATTGCCACAGTAAATAGATGAAACCCACTAGCATGAGTAGGAGTTGTTTGAGCCCTGATGTGCCTACTCATTCATGCTTGTTTGTCATGCCTGCTACTGCTTAGAGTTGATCCTGGTCTGATTCATCAGGAATGAATTGGAACATGGTGAACATGTCCAACCGTTGAGAGCTAAGTGTGTGAACACAATTTGGTAAAGGTAGCGGTGAGAGGCCATGTAGGAGTGCATGGTGGGTTGTCTCATTGCAGCCGTCCTCAGGAACTGAGTCCTGTGTTTGTGATCCATGAACAGTTACTACCACACATTGGGTTCCGGTAACTCGGCCCCTCTCGGCTTATTAATCAACTCGATCTTTGTCCAGGAGTTGCAACTAGTTTCTGGTGTTTGTAGGTAGTGTTAGTAGTCTACCAAGTGGCACCCGGTACAGGTGGGCTTGGGACAGACTAGGCACTGTGGCACGGTGTACCAAGTGGCACCCGGATGGTGGGCTTGGGAACCCTGCTCACATCGTTTGGGGCCGTGAGCGACACCCCGGCCGGATCTCCTTGCGGATGGAACCCGAATAGGCGATAAACCTGGACTAGAGACTTGTTGGTTAGTCAGGTCATGGCCGACTCCCTCCCCTGGCTTCCGCTTGAAGGTTGCCGAGGTACATGACGTGTACAGGGCGATAAGTGGCGAGAGCGTGTGTGAAGAAGTACACCCCTGCAGGGTTATCATTATCTATTCGAATAGCCGGATTCCTCGGATATGGAAACTTGGACCCCTTGCATAGTTCATAGACAAGTGAAAGTGGATACTCTAAAACTCGCAAGATAAGTGTGAGTGCTATGGATGGCATTCTCGGAGGGAGGCGGGAGCGGATCCATAGTGGTGTATTGGTATGGTGAATTTTTGGACTCGTGTGCGCCACCTCAAAAGAGTTACTTGTAGTCGTAGTTCAGGTTAGCCACTGAGTCAAAGCTGGCTTGCTACAGTCAAACTCCACCACCCCCTTTATTGATACCGATGCATATGTAGTTAGTTCTGATGTAAGACTTGCTGGTTACATTTGTACTCACGTTTGCTTATTTTATGTTTTGCAGAGAGACGTCAGTCTATCTAGTAGTTCCGTGTGGACTTTGACGTTTAGCTTGTTACCTCAGCTACGATCTTGTGCCCTCGGCAGGATCTGGTAGATAGTTAGGCTTCTTAGCCTTTTTCATTTGTAGATGTCTGTACTCAGACATGTTAAGCTTCCGCATGTGCTTTGACTTGTATGCTCTGAATGTTGGGTCATGAGACCCATGTTTGTAATATCTCGCTCTTCGGAGCCTAATGAATAAATACTTGAGTCGTAGAGTTATGTTGTGATGCCATGTTGTATTTACACATATCGAGCATATTGTGTGTATGATTGAAATGCTTGGTATGTGTGGGATCCGACAACCTAGTTGTTTATCCTTGGTAGCCTCTGATGGGGAAATGTAGTCTTGTGCTTCCATGAGCCATAGTAGTCCGCTACAGCCCGGTTCACCGGAGTCCTGCTAGCCCAGCATTACTGCTCAGGACACTTGACTGGCCGGCATGTGTTTCACTTTGTTCCTGTGTCTGTCCCTTCGGGGAAATGTCACGTGGTGACATCCGGAGTCCTGCCTAGCCTACTACAGCCCGGGTTCCCGGAGTCCTGTTATCCCAGTGCTACAGCTGGATTCACACGCTGCTGACCGACATGCTCGATGTGATACATGTATGCTTGTCCCCGTAGGTTGGTGCCGCTTTGGGTTCACGGCTAGCCATGTCGGCCCGGGTTCTCTGTCATATGGATGCTAGCGACACTATCATATACATGAGGCAAAAGGCGCAAACGGTCCCGGACCATAGTAATGCGACACCCGTGGGAATACCGTGCGTGAGGCCGCAAAGCGATGTGAGGTGTTACATGCTAGATCGATGTGACTTGGAATCGAGGTCCTGACAGTTTTGGTATTAGAGCCTGACTGCCTGTAGGATTACCAATCCAAACTGGTCGAAGTCGTGTCTAGAAATGCTTTAGTTATATAAGGGAATTGATTGTGGAAGGGAACATAAGGCTCTTTTTACTCCTTATACCTCATGCCCTCTGATCTGAGTCATCCTATTCCTTTCTACGGGGATTAAGAACTAGGCCTTCTCATCTATCTATCAGGATGACGAGTTACTATGCTAGAGACTTATAGGATTGATGGATTTAAGCCCCAGTTCAGTTTCTACCACCCCCGTGTGTTCATAGTTGGTCTCAAAACCTTGATTTTGTGCTTCTGAGTGGTTATGCCACCATTTTGCAGGATGCCTCAAATCTTTTTGAGCATTTACAGTCGTTATGCTGTCCGAGTCATCCCAGGTTTCTAAACAGTCTGATGCATTTGCAAATCTCTTCATCCCGTTTCTGATGTCCTTTTGGGCTAGATTAAGCACACTAATCGGTGAGTTGAGGTACTCTATTGCCTCGACATATATGTTGGAGTTGTTATTATGACACTAGGCTATCTTAGAGTTCGTAAGCTAGCCATGTTTGGTGTTCCCAGTGTGATGATTCTGGCCACCTTTCTTGAAAGCATCCCGTGATGTTACTTAGTAGTAGGTATTCTACTCCTGGGTTTCTGAACCCGAGATTCACCCTACTTACTTCATGTTGATAGTGTTGCTAGTTCCTTTAAGATATTAGTAACCTTTGTGATAGTCCTCGAGGTCCGTGGTATTTCCTTCTTCCAAATACCATGAACCATTAAGGCAGAAGTTCTTTGAACCAAAAGATCACCATTAGAGTACTCCTAAGGAGTTCTCCATCCATAATTGTGATTCTGCCAGTTCTACCTTTCTGCATGGGTTATCCGGAAGAAATATGTTGAACTCGTTCGACATACTAATCTATGCATCCACAACTCAGAAAGTTATATGTTCCTTTGAGTTGTCCCCCTCCAGTTATATCCCGACCATCATCTATCAATTGATAGTCAGGAGTAGTCGTGCACTCGTGTTATCGATGCCTATTACTCTTGTGGTTCGTCAAGCCATTCTATTCCGGAATGAGTATGAGAAACAAACTCCAGTACCTCATCCATATTCAGGATTGGGTCAAAGCAGTTGTAATCCGCAAATCAAATGCCAATATAGCTTTTGATTCTGTTCTACCTTGGAGTATTACCATCTTTATACCAAGAATGTCATGGAAATTGCACACCATCCTATGGACTCTTGATACAGTGATATTTCTTGCCATCATTATTCATTCTTTGGTCCCCATGCTTTTGTAACCGGAACACCGACAAGTGAATTATGATGTGTGAAATCAATACTCCTAGCAACCACGTTGCTTGGTAGTTAATGGACAACAATCTCATTCTTAGCGTGTTGGTTATTCAATCATCATCCTGGGATTGATCGTGTTACCTAGCCCATTTTTCCTGGTGCACTCTTCGGTCAACAAGTCAGGATTGTATCAATCCCTCGCTCTTCCTGATCATATCATCTTGCCCTGAAAAGCAAGATTGTTCTAGAGCTTACTAACATATCGGTGCTTCATGATTTTCCGGATATCTTCAGGGAAGTATCACTAGGTCATTCCCTGACCGATATGTGGAGTTCGTGATCAAGTTGGTTTCTTATAAACTAGCCATTCTCCATGAATCTGTGTTGGATACCCCCGAGCTAGTTGGTTAAGCTAAACAACAACTTGGAGAGTTGGAAGATAAAAGCTTGTCTGACTTAGTTCATCTCTAAGGGATATCCTTGTGTTTGTGTGTGTTAATTGAAGAAAGATATCTTCATCGATTGGTCCCTGTGATCAGATGTTGGATCTATTATCTTGTCCAAACTTTGATTTGAGTGTGGGCTATCCTCAAATCAAATCAGAACCGACGATGTTCATAATGTTGTCTTCCTCGCGGTTGTCGAGCATACACCATTATATATTTTGGGTCTGACCAATGCTATTACTTTGTTCACATAGTTATGGAATTCCATCTATATGGAAATCTTGATAAATTGTTGTTGAGCCCATTGACAAAATTTTCATCATCTCCATGATTCATGTTGAACATGCAGCTAGTGTTGGAAACTTCTAAAAGGCATTATCTTCATGTCCCGCTCATGAAGCAAATGTTGGATGAAAGAAGTGATTTTCTTTGATTCACGCGCATTTGGTGCAAGTTGCCGCCGTGAGTTCGAGAAAGATTGTTTTTGTTTCCTCTGGTACCATCCCAAGTCAGTCATGCAGGTGCGAAGTATGCTATGTTTTGACAGGATCACTACCTCCATTCCATATGTATCTCCTAGTACACAAAGCCACTGATTGATTTGTTCAAGGATAAGAAGTTCAACTGCTATTCCCGAAGGGCCCAGACGGACATGCACAAGACTTTGTTATTTCAATGATGGTTCCAATCTGAACCCGGTAGTGTTTTATTGTAAGCCTACTATGTGGTCATGCTTGTCTTGGACAGCGTGTTCATAGGTTTGTAGCAGAACCAGCTCATGTTTTGGAGCTTTCTATCGTAGTTCATTTCTCGAGAATCTTGCAACGCCATCTCATCGACTTGTGTTGCAAACTTTCTTTTCAGACATGCTGAGTCTGAAGTATCCTATCACCAATCAGATCTAAATCTCAGGCAGATATGATGGTTGGAACATACTCCAAGAACTATAATGTTTGTCTCTCTGTAATCGGTAACGTGGATGTCGTGGCCAACACACCTAGCCGGAAGGCCTATTATTGTAGTAGCTTGGTTGAAGAAGTTGGTCACCTCCCCATAAGGATCTCACAGGATCTGCCTCCGTAGTTATTCCTTATGGATTCTTGAGCTTCCGAAGTCTGACCTTTTACTTGATGTTCTAGATATCAAACCATATATATGAATGGATTACGCTAGCACATCAAGGAGAACATTAGAAGCGGAGTGCTAAATGTCTCCCGGTCGATTGTCCAGATTATGTTCCCTTAGCCTCGCTAAGGGAAGGTCTGAGAGGGTGTTATCTTCCTTTGTTTTCGCATCATCCATCACTAGTCATCATGGTAGTATGTCGTGTTGCCAGGATCCTTGCCATGGATGTTGGTAGAACCTTGATGATTACGGAAATGCTCAAGTTCTTAAGAGCACGCGCAAACAAAATCATCCCTTGTGTTGTCTTCAACAAGGTAGTCCACATCATGCATCCTAGTCGGAGTATGCCATTCTTTCGAACCCCTTCCAACGATCGATTGTGATTACCTCAGGCTGGTATAAAGAGTTTCAATGATCTTTGTATCAAAAGTAATTCTTTTTGCCACTTAAGGGAAATGCTCTACGAGTCACCTTTCCGTAAGGTGTCCTGTTATGGAATCATGGCAATTACCTCCTCACTACTTTGAAACCATGCACCATCCTACTCCAGCGTGGAATTGTTGCCTACCAATTTTAACCCTTGTCATCTATTACCTTCCATATCTCTCAATGTGTGTTTTGTGTCTCAGCTCAAGAGATGTTCTCATGTCTCACTCCATGAGTTGATCTTGAGTTGCTCGATCTTTGAGAAGATCGTTCCCTGTAGAGTTTCCTTCCATCTTCATCGTGTTGGATGAAGATCTCGAAGACAAATACGTCAAGAGCAATGTGATGCAATATATTGGTATCTTCGAGAAGGGCAGTTGGATCGAGAAGACTGTGATAGTTTGGTGACCCCTCTGTCTTCTTACTCCACTTCTTGAAATCTCGGGACGAGATTCTTGTTTTAGTGGGAGTGAGTTGTCACAGCCCTAGAGTTTGGTTGCAATTAGCTTCATAAGCATTCATGTCATCATGTTCAATTTAATAAATTTGAAATGGGGATTGATAAACCCTAGCACAAATGCAATTCAAATAGGTTCAACCAAAATATTTTCAAAGACCTCAAAATATCCTTTTAAAATGTTCATGATTTATGGAAAAAGGTGAAGCCTCTACCAGAGATGATGCATATTTTTCCAGGACATTTTGGTCACTGAATTAAATCATTATGGTATTTGAGTTGGAGTTTAAAAGTTACCATTAAATATTGGTTGCTCCAAATATTCTGAAATTTATTGTGTGATTTGAAAATAATTCAAATATTCCTCACAAAAATTTACAAAATTAACCAAAATGTTTTGGTTGGTATTTTATTTGCAAACATAAAGAAGAAAAATAGAAAAACAGAATAAAATTAGAAAGGACAGAGAGAGAGAGAAGCCCAGCCACTTACCTGGAGCTGGCCCAGTTGGCCCAGCCCACCAACCCCTGCCAGTCGTCTCCTAGCTTCTGCCAGGAGGACGACGCCGTGTCAACGCGTGCGCAACCGAGCTCCACCTCCTGCTTCCACCTCCTGCTCCCCCTTCGCCATGTCCTCACGATGCCACGGAGATGCCCAGAGACCCCTGTCCTCTCTCTCCCTCGCCCGCAACCTCTTCCCTCCCCTCTGCTCTCTCTCCCATGGCCGACCGAACGAGCCAGAGTGCACCGACGCCATTCGCCGTGGCCGCAGCCACTCCCTCGCTCCCTCTCCGCGTCCCCGAGCTCTGCCACGACCCCGTGGAGCAACACACCCGACGCACGTGACCGGAAGAGGCCCCAGTCGACCAGAGCGTCGTCGTCTTCACCTTCGGTACCCGGAGATCGACTCCGTCGATTCGCCTTGTTCAGAGCGTCCCCAAGTCCGCTGATCTGCTCTGCGTGTCCACTGTGAGCCACCGCGTTGATTTCCCCTTCTCCTCTGTCCTCCCGTGCCCTCTAGCTCCCTTGCCGCAAGAGCCGAAGCTCGGCTCCGCCATTGCCGCAGCACGCGTGCTCCCCGTGCTCCATTCGCTGCTGTCGTGCAACGGGCGCACCCTAGAGCACCCCTGGCGATGTCGTGCAGCACAGGCAGCTCGGCAGCGAGCCCTGACGCAGCACCCGCACACCACCGAGCTCCGCCGCCGCATATGCTTTCCTCCGCCACCGCTACACGCCGTCTCCGGCATCCCCACGACCACCACTGGATGCGCCGCACCACGGGCTCTCCAACGCACCTAACCGCGTGACCAGCCGTGGCCGGAAACGGCCGGCCGGCAATCGTCACCGTGTCGGGTCATCGCCGGCGTAACCACGCCGACATGGCACGGCCATTAGGGGCTAATCCTACTGATTAGCCGCCCTTCAGCCACTGACAGTGGGCCCCGTAGCGGGTCAAATCCCAGTCAACACGGGATTAACTCCGAGTTAGCAGTGAGTCAATGACATGTGGGACCCGGTCGTCAGGTTTGACCTGGTCAGCCACAGTTGACCTGCTGACGTGGTGCTGACGCAGTAATGCCATTTTCTGGATTTATTCTTATTTAGAAAATTCCAGAAAATGTCTAAAACTTCTAAAAATCATAGAAATTCAACCGTAACTCCAAATGAAATAATTTATATATGGAAAATTATCAGAAAAAATCAAGGAATCCATCTGTACCATTTTCATGCATGTTTGAGCAAGTTAACATCACTGTTTAGGATGAAACATGATTAGGGCAAATTTCATAATAGGTTAGGAGTTGGAATTTGATATAGTTTTGAATTCCACTTCAATTAAAATGACTTTCTGTTGCATTAGCCCAAATCACAACATATTGCCATGTCATGATCATGCATCATATTGTTGCATTGCATTGATTGTATTCTTCCTTGTTTGCCGGTAATCGCCCCCTCTCAGTAGACGTTGTTTCCGACGACGTGATCGATGACACCGATGAAGAGCTATACTATCTTCAGAAGTGCCAGGCAAGCAAAACCCCCTTGTTCATTCCGATACAATCCTACTCTCTCGCTCATGCTCTCGTTTACTACATTAGGACAACAATGTTACAACGGTTACATGCTGCGGTAGCTGAACCCCTTTCCTCTGCATGACCTGTCATTGCCACAGTAAATAGATGAAACCCACTAGCATGAGTAGGAGTTGTTTGAGCCCTGATGTGCCTACTCATTCATGCTTGTTTGTCATGCCTTCTACTGCTTAGAGTTGATTCTGGTCTGATTCATCGAGAATGAATTGGAACGTGGTGAACATGTCCAACCGTTGAGAGCTAAGTGTGTGAACACGATTTGGTAAAGGTAGCGGTGAGAGGTCATGTAGGAGTACATGGTGGGTTGTCTCATTGCAGCCGTCCTCAGGAACTGAGTCCTGTGTTTGTGATCCATGAACAGTTACTACCACACATTGGGTTCCGGTAACTCGGCCCCTCTCGGCTTATTAATCAACTCGATCTCTGTCCAGGAGTTGCAACTAGTTTCTGGTGTTTGTAGGTAGTGTTAGTAGTCTACCAAGTGGCACCCGGTACAGGTGGGCTTGGGACAGACTAGGCACCATGGCACGGTGTACCAAGTGGCACCCGGATGGTGGGCTTGGGAACCCTGCTCACATCGTTTGGGGCCGTGAGCGACACCCTGACCGGATCTCCTTGCGGATGGAACCCGAATAGGCGATAAACCTAGACTAGAGACTTGTTGGTTAGTTAGGTCATGGCCGACTCCCTCCCCTGGCTTCCGCTTGAAGGTTGCCGAGGTACATGACGTGTACAGGGCGATAAGTGGCGAGAGTGTGTGTGAAGAAGTACACCCCTACAGGGTTATCATTATCTATTCGAATAGCCGGATTCCTCTGATATGGAAACTTGGACCCCTTGCATAGTTCATAGACAAGTGAAAGTGGATACTCCAAAACTCGCAAGATAAGTGTGAGTGCTATGGATGGCGTTCTCGCAGGGAGACGGGAGCGGATCCATAGTGGTGTATTGGTATGGTGAATTTTTGGACTCGTGTGCGCCACCTCAAAAGAGTTACTTGTAGTCGTAGTTCAGGTTAGCCACTGAGTCAAAGCTGGCTTGCTGCAGTCAAACTCCACCACCCCCTTTATTGATACCGATGCATATGTAGTTAGTTCTGATGTAAGACTTGGTGGGTACATTTGTACTCACGTTTGCTTATTTTATGTTTTGTAGAGAGACGTTAGTCTATCTAGTAGTTCCGCGTGGACTTTGACGTTTAGCTTGTTACCTCAGCTACGATCTTGTGCCCTCGGCAGGATTTGGTAGATAGTCAGGCTTCTCAGCCTTTTTCATTTGTAGATGTTTGTACTCAGACATGTTAAGCTTCCGCATGTGCTGTGACTTGTATGCTCTGAATGTTGGGTCATGAGACCCATGTTTTTAATATCTCGCTCTTCGGAGCCTAATGAATAAATACTTGAGTCGTAGAGTTATGTTGTGATGCCATGCTGTATTTACACATATCGAGCATATTGTGTGTATGATTGAAATGCTTGGTATGTGTGGGATCCGACAACCTAGTTGTTTATCCTTGGTAGCCTCTCTTATGGGGAAATGTAGTCTTGTGCTTCCATGAGCCATAGTAGTCCGCTACAGCCCGGTTCACCGGAGTCCTGCTAGCCTAGCGCTACTGCTCAGGACACTTGACTGGCCGGCATGTGTTTCACTTTGTTCCTGTGTCTGTCCCTTCGGGGAAATGTCACGCGGTGACATCCGGAGTCCTGCCTAGCCTGCTACAGCCCGGGTTCCCGGGGTCCTGTTAGCCCAGTGCTACAGCCGAATTCACACGCTGCTGACCGACATGCTCGATGTGATACATGTATGCTTGTCCCCATAGGTTGGTGCCGCTTTGGTTTCACGACTAGCCATGTCGGCCCGGGTTCTCTGTCATATGGATGCTAGCGACACTATCATATACGTGAGCCAAAAGATGCAAACGGTCCCGGGCCATAGTAAGGCGACACCCGTGGGAATATCGTGCGTGAGGCCGCAAAGCGATATGAGGTGTTACATGCTAGATCGATGTGACTTGGAATCAAGGTCCTGACACTTGAAGACCGGTTCAGGGGGCTACTGATGGTGTCCTGGACTAGGGGGTACTCACCACATTGTCTCCTACTCAGTTGGATTGGGCCGAGGACCCCCATGGTTGTTTACTCATGGGCCAGTCCGGACAGCGGAAGACATATACGAGGAAGATTCCACAAGACTTGGTGATCAAGACAAGGACTCCTATCCACCGACGTATTCGACTACGACTCTTGTTATCCTAGGCCTCTAGTATGTTATATAAGCAAGGCCAGGCTTGTCGATAGATTATGACATTACTCATCATAGTTGTAGGGTTTAGACCACAACATACAATCATACCATATGCTAGCTTCTAGGGTTTAGCCTCTCTGATCTCGTGGTAGATCTACTCTTGTAATACTCATATCATCAAGAACAATCAAGCAGGACGTAGGGTTTTACCTCTATCAAGAGGGCCCAAACCTGGGTAAAACATCGTGTCCCTTGCCTCCTGTTACCATCCGCCTTAGATGCACAATTCGGGACCCCCTACCCGAGATCCACCGGTTTTGACACCGACAGTAGCACTTTGAGACGAATACTCGAAAGTATCCAACTTGGGGTTTGTTACCGGTGAGAAGCTGGTACCCCGTCTTGCCGAGTAGCTTGTGAAGATATAAGCGATTTGTTGCATGCCAAGCTGTCTCAACCGCTTCCGCCCAAAAGTGTTTTGGTGTCCTGTACTCATCACGCATCGTTCTTGCCATCTCAATAAGAGTCCGGTCCTTCCTCTCAGCAACTCCACTTCGTTTAGGTGTGTACGTAGCCGAGAACTCGTGTGAAATCCCTTCTTCGCCAAGAAAGGTATCGACATTTGTGTTCTTGAACTCCGTTCCATTGTCTCTGCAAACCTTCTTGATCTTCACTTCAATTGATTTTGGGCCTTCCTAGCAAAGTTATTGAAGATCTTTTGGACCTGCGATTTATCATCAAGAAAGAACACCCACATAAATCTTGAAAAATCATCGACTATGACTAGACCAAATGAGTTTCCACCGAGACTTTTGTAAGCATTGGGACCAAAGAGATCCATATGAAGTAGCTCGAGCGGTCTTCTCGTGGTCACAATGTTCTTAACGGCGTGACTTCCTCCAACTTGTTTTCCTGCTTGACAAGCACTGCACAATCTATCCTTGTCAAATATAACATCTTTCACTCCAAGGATATGATCACCTTTAATTAGCTTATCAAGATTTCACATGCCCATGTGACCTAATCTCCTATGCCATAGCCAGCCTTTAGAGGATTTACAAATTAAGCAAGTTCTAGGCTAAGCCTTTTTAGTGAAATCTACAATGTAAAGATCACCTCTACGTTAACCGATAAAGACCATATTGTGGTTATCTCTACGAAACACTTGCCAATCTACTTCAGTAAATAGGACATTGAAACCAAAGTCAGCAAGTCTAGATACAGAAAGTAGATTATATCCAAGAGATTCAACGAGCATAACATTTTGTATGGAGCTATCATGTGAGATGGCCACCTTACCAAGGCCAACCACCTTACCCTTAGAGTTGTCACCAAAAGTGACATACTTTCAAGGACCGTCATTTTCAGCAAGCTCACGAAACATATCCTTGTTTCTGGTCATGTGATCGGTACACCCACTATCAAGAACCCATTCCTTTCCTCCAGCCATGTAGCCACGAAGATTAGCCATAAGGCCGAAGTGTCTCATAGACTCATCGAGATCAAAGTCACTATCCTCATCCTCATCATAGTATCCATGTTCAACATCGTCTTGTGATTGATCAATTCCTAGAGAGGGTAATTCATTAGATAAATGGTCATCATAATGGTCGTATTTATGAATTCTAATAGCTTCAGAGATGATATTGCTAATGATTCCAACATCTCCTTTGGCACACATAACATTAGTAAGCTCAAATAGAAAATCACCAAATTTAGGATCATTGGAACTCATCTCACTCAAAGCAAGGAATAATTTGGAAATCGTTCCTCAAGAAATCTCCGTATAGTATAGGCGCAATCAAGAGCAGGCAACCTAGCAAGCAAGTTTCTAGGTAATCCTCTAGTGATTAAATTGATGGTTCTAAGATTACGGATCATGTCAATAGACTCATCAAGGGTAGGATGCATGGGGTCAACAAGACGTGCACAAGGGGTAGTAATGTACTTGTTCAAGTGATATTCATTGAAAATCTCAAGCATCTCAATTTTCCACTCATTAAAGAACTCTCCATCAAGTATAGGCACTCAACGTCTAAGACTCCCCAACATAGACTCATCCATCTTCCTCCAATGGTGATTAAACCAAAGCAATGGAGACCAATGCTCTGATACCAATTGAAAGGATCGAGAAGAGGTGTCTAGAGGGAGGTGAATAGACTCTTAACAAACAAAAGTAGCAACTTTTATTTTCTTCAAGTTAAGGTAGAGTTTTAGCACAAGTTTAAACATTCACAATACATTTCAAGCAAGCATGGCAAGAGTATATGAGGAGCAAAAAGTAAAGCATGCAAGTTGGAAGAATGTAAAGGGATGTGATTGGAGTGTGCAAATGCAATTGGAGATACAGAGATTTTTGGCGTGGTTCCGATAGGTGGTGCTATCGTACATCCACGTTGATCGAGACTTCAACCCACAAAGGGTAACTGTTGCGCGAGTCCATGGAGGGCTCCACCCACGATGGGTCCACAAAGAAGCAACCTTGTCTATCCCACCATGGCCATCACCCATGAAGGACTTGCCTCACTAGGGTGGATCTTCATGAAGTAGGCGATCTCCTTGCCCTTAAAAACTCCTTGGTTCAACTCCACAATCTTGTTTGAGGCTCCCAAGTGACACCTAACCAATCTAGGAGACACCACTCTCCAAAAGGTAATAGATGGTGTGTTGATGATGAACTCCTTGCTCTTGTGCTTCAAATGATAGTCTCCCCAACACTCAACTCTCTCTCACGGATTTGGATTTGGTGGAAAAGATGATTTGAGTGGAAACCAACTTGGGGAAGGCTAGAGATCAAGATTCATATGGTTGGAATGGAATATCTTGGTCTCAACACATGAGTAGGTGGTTCTCTCTCAAAAAATGTATGCTGGAAGTGTAGGCACGTTTTGATGGCTCTCCTTACTAATGAAGAAAGGGTGGAGGGGTATATATAGCCTCCACACAAAATCTAACTGTTACACACAAATTACCAAACTCGGTGGGACCAAATAATGAAACTTGGTCAGACTGATTTAGTTCAAAATGTGAACGTTAGGATTTTCGGTGGGACCGACATGATCAACTCGGTGGGACCGACGTGCTAAGGTTAGGGTAAAACCACAACTCGGTTTGACCGATTACACAAACTTGATGGGACCGATTTTGCTAATAAGCAAAATAGAGAGTTGGTCGAGCAAACTCGGTGGGACCGATTGCATATCTCGATGAGACCGAAATAGTTGCAACAGGTAACAGAGAGTTTGCAAGCCCATCTCAGTGAGACCGGGATCCCATCGATGAGACCAAACTTATTAGGGCTTCTGCCAGTGGCTATGTCAAGTGAACTCGGTGGCGCCGGATAGATCAAATCGGTGAGGCCGAGTTTGACTTTTGGTTTGGGACATATGTGGATATGAGAAAGTGGTTGAGGGATTTGGAGCATATCACTAAGCACTTTGAGCAAGCAAGCCATTAAGCAACACCTCATCCCTACGGACTCAATGTGATCTTGGATCACTAAAATGAAAATGCAGAGTCTTGAGCTTTTGAGCTTTTTCCAATCCTTTGTTCTTGGCATCTTGCAGGGGTTCCACATCCTCTTGTCCACGGCACTCCATTTTTTGAACTTATCTGAAATATACTAGATAAAAACATTAGTCCAACAAGAGATATGTTGACATTAATTACCAAAATCACCCGGGGAGCACTTGTGCTTTCAGCTGCTGCTGCTGAAGATGGGCCTTACCAGGCCGCTGATGGAGCCACGCTCGATCCCGCAGGCAGGCAAGTCTGGGCACCCCCGGGCCCAGAACACCAACACTTGAGGAGACATGTTTACAACATTCTTCTTCAAAAAGCACTCCTTCTTGTACTGAGCTTTCTTTGCCTGTCTGGCCTTCTCAATTTTCCATTTTTCTTCGCCTATAAAGGCATTGAGCATGTGGCTTTGGCCAGGAGTGAGGTTCAGATCAGGCAGAGGAGTTTTTGGGTCCTTGTGCCAAAGATCGATGAAATCAAGGATCAACTTTGGATCCAGCAAGAGTGGCACTTCACTGCCTTTGGCTCTAGCGGCCCTACGTGTGTCTGATGATTTCAGCGAGTTCTTCATCATCAGCCTCATCGTCACTTGACAGAATTTGAAAGGCAAATTACTTCTTGTGAGGACTTGGCCTCGAGCCGCGTCCAGCAGCAGCCTTTTTCTTCAGCAAGGTCGAAGCAATTGAGGAATGTGGATGAGTTGAGGAATGTGGAGATGCTCCTGAAGCAATAGAGATTCCTATAGTCCTTTGGCCCGTGGCAACATGCACATGTGCTGAGGACTTTGCAGTTGCAGCTGAGGATTTTGCAGCTAAGGGAGTAGGAACTGCTTTTAATGTGGTTGCTTGAGGAATAGGTCGTGAGGGCATTGAAGAGTTTGGCTGTGAGGGCATTGCAGCTGAGGAACTTGGCTTTATAGCTAGATTCTTCGGCATGGCCTTCTTTGGCTTACTAGCAGAGGCCTGAGTGGCAGCAGCAGCAGAATCTTTGTTGAATTTCTTCACTGCTTCTTTAGCCATTTTGGAAAGCTTAGCTTGGCACTTAGCCCATTCCTTGGGAAATTCCTCACCTCTTCTGATGCTAGAGGGATTAGCTTTTTGGCCTGGAGCCAATGGAGGTCTTGGGCATGGAGGGTGTACTACGAATTTCTTCATGTACTTTGGAGTCACATATCTGTACTCCCTCCATTCTCTTGCCCATCTTCTTTTGATCCGCTGAATGTGCACCTTGCGCTGATTTTTGTACTCCTTGCCATGCTTCTCTTCATCAGGAGTGCAATATTCATCATATATGTCTTCAAGGATTTCAAACATTGTGTTTGTCTCTGGCCTCTTTCCTCCCTTCTGAGGTCTTTTGCCATCGGCCATTTTCTTCACTTGAGAATTTTGAGCAACTGAAGTTTCTGAGGAAGTATGCAGTTTATCTTCAAGGAACGCTGGAAATGAGTTAAGTTGGTGAGAACCTAGTGATTCAGCAGCGGGCATGTGTACCTGTAAATAGAGTATAGGTGCGAAGAAGTTGGAGAGGTCATATGCGTTCTCAAAATTTTTGCAAAAGAATCTAGTTTGAGGAATTTCACCATGGATGTCTTGAGGAATTTCACTAAGCGTTCTTGACTTAGGTTCCAGAGTTGTATAGATTTGAAAATCCACACAATTGAGGAATCTTGAGGAAAAACATAGCTTAGAGAAATAAATCAAGAACATATGTGTTTTGGGTGTTTATGGATATGGAAGTTGAAGAATAAACACCTTTTGAAGATTATGAGGAAATCATCAGAAATAGTATAGGGCAGTAAAAATCAGATTTTATTTACCCCAGACAAAGAACACGACGAACTGAGAGAAGAAGTGGAGAAGCTTGTCCGTTAAGATCTTCCACGCCCTAACTTGGCAGCGGAAGACAGCTACGGCGGCGGTAGAGTGAAGATTTCCATGGCCGTCGCGAGTACGACGACGATGAGGTTGAGGTAGTGAAGCTCTTCCTCACCGGTGATGATGGAGAGTAGAGGCGTCGCTAGGTCTGAGAGCTCGAGTGAGGGGACTGAGATCGAGCGGAGTAAATGAGGTCTGAGGAGGTCGAGGGGAATTTATAGCCATGGTGAAAAACTACTCCTCCAAAGAAATTGGACGAACGTGCCCCTGACTCTTGCCATCCTAGCGACATGTGTCTCTTACGTACAAAGAGGTGGAGATCGTGGTAGATCGTGGGTGAGTATTTTATCTTATCATGAGATGCGGAACGGTTTGAGCGGCAAAAGCCGAAAATTCAACCAAGAAAATTTTAATGTTTCGTTCGCAAATTCTTCAGTTGACAAGGACATAGTGAAGATTTTGAACGGGTGTCAAATAGAATGCACATGAAGAATTTGTGAATAGATTGGGTTGATTTTAGCATAGAGGGGGAAGGGTACGATCACATTCACTTAGCAGAAAAGTCAACTTGAAGAATTAGGAATAAGTGAGTGATGTAGTGGACTTGAAAACTCAAATATGTATATATATATAGGACAACACTATTCTAATCCTGGGATTAGAATAGTTATTTGGATCACAATAGCCCTATATAGGGCCCAAAGACAGGTTCCCTAACTTCACGGAACTGTGGGCCCAGCCCGACAGAATCCCACCTGGACCCCGATCCTGATTGAGCCGCCCCTCCCCGACCCCCTGCTCCTCGCCTTGATCCCCGGCCTCCGCCGTGATTCGCCTGCCGAAAATCCACCGGATCCAGCCCATCCCCTCCTTCTCCAGATCCTGGCCGACCGAATCAAGATCCGCCCCCTCCAACTCCACCTCCTGCCCGACCGCCGGCGCGGGCAAGGGAGCAACAGCGGACCCGGCGCGAGGGAGCCCGCGTCGCCTGGAGGCGAAAAAGCCGCCGGAATTTCTGCCACTAACAGCCATGGACTTCCGGAAGCCTCCTCCTCAGTCCATCGTCACCACCTGACGGCTTAGCAATGCTCATGACGGCCAAGGCGCAACCTACGTTGAACAGCGTGCCCAAGGAAGCATCTCGACGGCGGAGGCCGCATCGGTGGCGCCTTTAAATCTAAGAACGGTATATGAATTTCCTCCCTAATCTTGCGGGCTCGTTCAATCTTCCCTTACCCGACCTTCTTGCTTCATGCAGGTGAACTTCGCGCCCTATGAAAGACATGGATTTCCATGCGGTTCCTCTACTAGCTCTCTGACAAATTGCTCTCATGGTGGCCTATCAACTGCTGGAAAAAGGTTGGCCGAACTTCTATCCAGGGTATGGTTGAACTTCTTCCTTCTGTTTGTTATTTTCTTACAGCCATGTGAAGTTCAGGTGGTGTGTGAGCATCAGTCTAGGCTACAAACACTAGAAAATCTGCCTGCTTTTCACATTCACATGTGAAAAGCCATGTGAAGTTCAACTAGTAAGTGTGTTAGAGTTCAGGTTGGTATGTATCTGGTTCTGTGCAAAATAAAATAAAAGGAAAATAGAACATGCATATGATATCACATGAAGGTCAGGTTGGTATGCATTAGTGGTTCAACCATTCAAACTCATGAAGGTTCAAGTTTTTTAACTGTAGACAGTATTTCCCCTTTGCAAAACAAGAAGTTCAGGTTGTTGAGAGTGCACAGTTTAGGTACATATAAGTAATCAAATAGTGTAGAATTAAAAGGATGTGAGGTTCATTCTATGAAGGGTGCTCAGTTCAGGTACAAAAGTATTGGCAGATGCTCAGCTCGGTGCATAATGTGATGCCTGTCCTAGGGGGAAAATATGTACATGAACACCACTTTTATATGAGAAGTTTAGGCTATGAATAATGCTAAGTTCAGTTACAAAGGTATAGGCAGATGTAACTTGTGTGCTAATAGACATTTTTTTTCTTTTATGTCAGCAAGATGAGAGACGCATGAAGAAGCTTAGAAGTTCCCAGCAGCAAGTACACAATCCAAAGCCTGTACGTGTTGCACCACCCCCTCAATGGGTCACACCTCAAATGCACCAACATCATTACCAACCTGCTCCAGACCAAAAATGGATGACACCCGAAACACATGGAGACTTCTAAGATGCTGGGTCATAGCCCTATCCGCACAACCTTGCGCCTCCACCTAATTGGGTGACGCCGGAAATCCCCCGCGGATTCTTTGTATCCACCAACAGACTCCCAAACACGTCGATGGAGGAGGGGGTTAGCTCAAGTCCTGTGTATAACTCTGGAGGTTATCCTGGTGTGCCTCATCAATGCCAAAGCGAAGCAACTAAACCGGATCCCAGGACAAATCCAACAGGAACACACACACGGAGGAGAGTGCTTTGCACACTACCACCGTTGGATCCTGCTGCTACTACAAGTCAGAATTGTACGGGACATAAGGTAGATGGATTGCTTCACAAAACAAAAGAGCAAACCAAGACCAGGATCGCAATACCTCCACAACCACCTCAAGCAAAAAGAACACAAACAAGAGAGAGGCCATCTTCAGCCCTCCTTCCTCCTTGTGATCCACTGATGCATCCTGCTATGATTACTCCGTCGTGCCCCATCCCCGAGGGACATCAGAAGACTCCGGTGGAGTTGTGATCATACACGCACATAAGTGAAACAAAAATATTTATATAACCATCTTGTATTATCTGCAAATTTTCTGCTCCCTCCAGGATAACAAGTTCATAAACTGCATTTTAACATGCCGTTTGGATTATTTTTTTCTTTTTCTGCTGACGCTGGATCTACCGAATTATCTAATACCAAGACTAAAGATGTGATTCAAAGATGTAGAGAAAGCAAGAAAAATTTTATAATAGATATGCCAGACATGCTGGTTTAGAATCAGGAAGACGGGCGGAAATAACAAGCACAAGTATTTTGTTTGCGCATTCCAAGGGATACACACATCTTCTATTTTAGAGGCTAATAGGAAGCGAAACAAAACATTGCAGAGGACAGGCTGCAATGCAAGAATGAGGGTGAAGGTGCAGGAGGATAACACATGCATGGCAGTGGACATTGAGTACAATCATAATAACCAACTCATGCAAACTGATGACATGCTGGTATTCTTGCACTCACACAAGAATTATGATCCCACTATTTTGGAGTACGTAAAGCTCCTGTTGTACCATGATGTCAAGCACACAACAATCATGTCCATGCTATCTAAAAATGAAGATGGAAGCTACTTCCTAAGCATGCCCGGACGAGACCTACTAAACCAGTAAGTATTCAAACATCCACATACTGCAATGTACATAGCATCCTAAGTTACAACCCTTTGCTAGCAAAAATAACAAGTGTATGTTTGCATGTAATTTGCAGGAAAGCCATGAATGCAAGGAGAGATGATTTGGATAATGTGCTGAAAGTTGTTTCATTTTTCAAAGACATGAAGGCAATCAATGATGAGTTTTTCTATGACATACAAGTAGACAAGGACAAGTCAATTAAAAACATTTTCCGGTCCAATGCAAGCTGCCGAGGAGCCTATCAAGACTTTGGCGATTGCGTAACATTTGACACAACATACCAGACCAACAGGTTTCATATGCCTCTAGGAGTGCTTGTTGGAACAAACCATCACTTGCAGTCAACGATATTTGTTGTTGCCCTTATCAGAGATGAAGATGCAAATTCATTCAAGTGGCTGTTCAATACATTTGCACACGGTGCATGAACAACAAGCAGCCAACTTGCATTCTAACAGGTGAGTTCAAAAAAAACCTCTTCAAGTTTCATCGTCTTTTCAGTCTATGGGTCTGTATTGGTTACATTGGTTTTATCTGAAAAATAATGTAAAGCAAGCAGTTCAACCACTGTTAGCATAGAAGTCCAACTAACAGTACAAGAAAGAAAAATTATCTGTCACATGTTTAGAAACAAAATTAGTTATGAATGTGAAGTTCAAATACAGGAATCACAGAAGTTCAAGGACAAAAGCTGTAAGAAAAATATATGTAACATGTTTAGAAAAATATAGTTATTTATGTGAAGTTCAAGCACTGGTACCACAGAAGTTCAATAACACTCTTTAAGAAAAATTTTGAGTGTGACACTACTAGTTACTGCTACTGCTACCTGTGAAGTTCAAGCACTGGTTCCACAGAAGTTCAGCAACACTGTTGTAAGAAAAAATACATGTGACATTCTTAGATAGCCATACTGCTAGATGTGAAGTTCAAGTAGTTGTACAACATAAGTTCACCATCAGTGCAAAAAAGAAGAAAGTTTCATTTTTTTAATTCATGCAGACCAGTTTCCATCGATGGTGAAAGCTATACCACAATCATTTCCAAACACCGTCCACAAGCTATGTCGTTGGCACATCATGAAGAAGTATAGGGAATACCTCGCGTTGCTGTACAAAAAGTATAAAACATTCAAAGAAGAATTCACAGCTATATTAAACTGGCCGTTGATGCCAACAGAGTTTGAAGATGCCTGAGATGAACTCGTACACAAGTACAACCTGGAGAACGACCAGATGATGATGCAGCTATGGAGTGATAGGAAGATGTGGATTTCAACATATTACAAGAACATTTTCTGTGCTAGAATGACTTCCACACAATGAAGCGAGAGCATGAACCACGTGCTCAAGAAAGGGTTTGTCAAGGGGACCTAGAACCTACACAAGTTTATTAGGCGGGTAAATGCTTGCATACAAACTCGGATGCAGAAGGAGAACGAGCAAAAAATGACCAGCATGGTATGATGACAAAAAAACACCACCATCATGTTTTGTTTTCCTTCAAACATGTTGATACGTCCATTTTGCAACATGCTTTTATATCAATATTTATTGCATTATGGGTTGTTATTACACATTATGTCACAATACTTATGCCTATTCTCTCTTATGTTACAAGGTTTACATGAAGAGGGGGGATGCCGACAGCTGGAATTCTAGGCTGGAAAAGGAGCAAATATTAGAGACATATTCTGCACATCTCCAAAAGTCCTGAAACTTCACGAGAGCACGTTTCAGAATATATAAAAATATTGAGCGCAAGAAGTACCAGAGGGAGCCACCCACCAGCCACGAGGGTGGGGGGCACGCCCTATCCCCTGGGCGCGCTCCCTGCCTCGTGGGCCCCCTGGTGGCCCTCTGATGCCCATATTCTACTATATCAAGTCTTTAATCCGAGAAAAAAATCATAAGCAAGCTCTCGGGAATAAACTCCGACGCCACGAGGCGGAACCTTGGTAGAACCAATCTAGGGCTCCGGCGGAGCTGTTTTGACGGGGAAACTTCCCTCCGGGAGGGGGAAATCATCACCATCGTCATCACCAACAATCCTCTCATCGGGAGGGGGTCAATCTCCATCAACATCTACCCCAACACCATCTCATCTCAAACCCTAGTTCGTCTCTTGTATCCAATCTTTGTATCCAAACCTCAGATTGGTACCTGTGGGTTGCTAGTAGTGTTGATTACTCCTTGTAGTTGATGCTAGTTGGTTTATTTGGTGGAAGATCATATGTTCAGATCCATTATGCATATTAATACCCCTCTGATTATGAACATGAATATGCTTTGTGAGGAGTTACGTTTGTTCCCGAGGACATGGGATAAGTCTTGCTATTAGTAGTCATGTGAATTTGGTATTCGTTTGATATTTTGATGAGATGTATGTTGTCATCCCTCTAGTGGTGTCATGTGAACGTCGACTACATGACACTTCACCATTGTTTAGGCCTAGAGTGAGGCATTGGGAAGTAATAAGTAGATGATGGGCTGCTAGAGTGACAGAAGCTTAAACCCTAGTTTATGCATTGCTTCGTAAGGGGCTGATTTGGATCCATATGTTTCATGCTATGGTTAGGTTTACCTTAATACTTATGTTGTAGTTGCGGATGCTTGCAATGGGGGTTAATCATAAGTGGGATGGTTGTCCAAGTAAGGACAGTACCCAAGCACCTGTCCACCCACATATCAAATTATCAAAGTACCGAACGTGAATCATATGAGTGTGATGAAAACTAGCTTGACGATAATTCCCATGTGTTCTCGGGAGTGCTTTCTTTCATATAAGAGTTTGTCAAGGCTTGTCCTTTGCTACAAAAAGGATTGGGCCATCTTTCTGCACCTTATTTACTTTTATTACTTGCTACTCGTTACAAATTACCTTATCACAAAACTATCTGTTACCGATAATTTCAGTGCTTGCAGAGAATACCTTACTGAAAACTGCTTATCATTTCCTTCTGCTCCTCGTTGGGTTCGACACTCTTACTTATCGAAAAGCTATGATAGATCCCCTACACTTGTGGGTCATCAAGACTCTTTGTTGGCGCCATTGCCGGGGAGTGAAGCTCCTTTGGTAGGTGTAATTTGGTAAGGAAAAATTTATATAGTGTGCTGAAATTTACTGTCACTTGTTACTATGGAACATAATCCTTTGAGGGGCTTGTTCGGGGTATCTTCACCCCGACCAGTAGAGCAAAGAGTTTCTCCTCATCCTACTAAACCTACTGAAAATGTTTACTTTGAAATTCCTTCGGGTATGATAGAGAAACTGTTAGCTAATCCTTTTGCAGGAGATGGAAAATTGCATCCTGATTTACACTTAATCTATGTGGATGAAGTTTGTGGATTATTTAAGCTTGCAGGTATGCCCGAGGATGTTATCATGAATAAGGTATTCCCTTTATCTTTGAAGGGAGATGCATTGACATGGTATAGGCTATGTCATGATATGGGATCATGGGACTACAAGCGATTGAAATTGGAATTTCACCAGAAGTTTTATCCTATGCATCTTGTTCATCGTGATCGTGATTATATATATAATTTTTGGCCTCGCGAAGGAGAAAGCATCGCTCAAGCTTGGGGGAGGCTTAAGTCAATGTTATATTCAAGCCCCAAGCATGAGCTCTCAAGAGAAATGATTATTCAAAATTTTATGCTCGGATTTCTCTCAGTAATCGCTCCATGCTTGATACTTCTTGTACTGGGTCTTTTATGATGAAGACTATTGAATTCAAATGGGACTTATTGGAAAGAATTAAATGCAACTCTGAAGATTGGGACCGTGAATTTAGCACTAAATATGGACTTGACTCTGCGATAGTAGCTTCCTTTTGTGAATCCTTTGCTACTCATGTTGATCTTCCTAAGGAGAAGTGGTTTAAATATAATCCTCCCATTGAAGTAAAGGTAGTTGCACCAATTAAAGTTGAAGAAAAGACTATCACTTATAATGATCACGTTGTTCCTTCTGCTTATGTTGAGAAACTAGCTTTCCCTGTTAGAATAAAGGATCATGCTAAAGTTTCAACTGTAGTCAACAAAAGTAATATTAGGACACACAAACCCCCTGAGCAAGTTAAAGTTGAACCTAATATTGCTATGGTTAAAGATCTCTTGGCCGATAATATTGATGGGCATGTTATTTACTTCTATGATGAGACTCCTAGAATTGCTAGACCTGATACTAAAAATAAACATAGACCTGTTGTAGGCATGCCTGTTATTGCTATCATGGCTTATGTGATATGGGTGCTAGTGCAAGTGCAATACCCCATTCCTTATACAAAGAAATTATGCATGATATTGCACCTGCTGAGATAGAAGATACCGATGTTACCATTAAGCTTGCCAATAGAGATACTATTTCACCAATCGGGATTGTTAGAGATGTTGAAGTCTTGTGTGGGAAGGTTAAATATCCTGCTGATTTTCTTGTTGTTGGTTCCCAGAAGATAGCTTTTGTCCCATTATATTTGGTAGACCCTTCCTGAATACTGTTAATGCTAAGATAGACTGCAATAAGGATATTGTTTCTGTTGGTTTAGGGGATATGACTCATGAGTTTAATTTTGCTAAGTTCCGTAGACAACCCAGGGATGAGGAATTGCCTAGTAAAGATGATATAATTGGTCTTGCTTCTATTGCGGTGCCTCCTACCGATCCTTTAGAACAATATTTGCTAGACCATGAAAATGATATGTTTATGAATGAAAGAAGGGAAATAGATGAAGTATTCTTTAAACAGGGACCTATTGTGAAACACAACTTGCCTGTTGAAATCTTAGGGGATCCTCCTCCACCCAAGGGTGATCCCATGTTTGAGCTTAAACCATTGCCTAATACTCTTAAATATGCTTATCTTGATGAAAAGAAGGTATATCCTGTTATTATTAGTGCTAACCTTTCAGAGAAGGAGGAAGAGAAATTATTGAAAACTCTAAAGAAGCACTGTGCTACTATTAGATATACTCCTTAAGGGCATTAGTCCCACTCTATGTCAACACATTTTTTTTGGAGAAAGACGCCAAACCAGTTATTGATCACCAACGATGGCTGAATCCTAAGATGAAAGAAGTGGTAAGAAAGGAAATATTAAAGCTCCTTGAGGCAGGTATAATTTATCCCATTGTTGATAGTCAGTGGGTAAGTCCTGTCCATTGTGTCCCTTAGAAGGGAGGTATTACTGTCATTCTTCATGATAAAGATGAATTAATTCCACAAAGAATTATTACAGGCTATAGGATGGTAACTGATTTTCGCAAATTAAATAAAGCTACTAAAAAAGATCATTACCCTTTTCCTTTTATTGATCAAATGCTAGAAAGATTATGCAAACATACACATTTTTGCTTTCTAGATGGTTACTCTGGCTTCTCTCAAATACCTGTGTCAGCTGATGATCAAGCAAAGACCACTTTTACTTGCCCTTTCGGTACTTTTTCTTATAGAAGTATGCCTTTTGGTTTATGTAATGCACCTGCTACCATTCAAAGATGCATGATGGCTATATTCTCTGACTTTTGTGAAAAGATTTGTGAGTTTTTCATGGACGATTTCTCCGTTTATGGATCCTCTTTTGATGATTGCTTGAGCAACCTTGATCGATTTTTGCAGAGATGTGAAGAAACTAATCTTGTCTTGAACTGGGAGAAGTGCCACTTTATGGTTAATGAAGGTATTGTCTTGGGGCATAAAATTTCTGAAAGATGTATTGAAGTTGATAAAGCTAAAGTTGATGCTATTGAAAAGATGTCGTGTCCCAAGGACATCAAAGGTATAAGAAGTTTCCTTGGTGATGCCGGTTTTTATAGGAGGTTGATTAAGGACTTGTGAAAACTTTCTCAGCCTCTCACTAATCTATTACAAAAAGATATCCGTTTGTCTTTGATGATGATTGTGTAGAAGCATTCAAAGTACTTAAGAAAGCTTTGATTTCTGCACCTATTGTTTAGCCACCTGATTGGAATTTACCCTTTGAAATTATGTGTGATGCTAGTGATTATGCTGTAGGTGCTGTTCTAGGGCAAAGAGTTGATAAGAAATTAAATGTTATTCAATATGCTAGTAAAACTCTAGACAATGCCCAGAGAAATTATGCTACTACTGAAAAAGAATTCTTAGCAGTTCTATTTGTATGTGATAAGTTCAGACCTTATATTGTTGATTCTAAAGTAACTATTCACACTGATCATGCTACTATTAAATATCTTATGGAAAACAAAGATGCTAAACCTAGACTTATTAGATGGGTTCTCCTACTACAAGAATTTGATTTGCATATCATTGATAGAAAGGGAGCTGAGAACCCCGTTGCAGACAACTTGTCTAGGTTAGAGAACGTTCTTGATGACCCACTACATATTGATGATAGCTTTCCTGATGAACAATTAAATGTCATAAATGCTTCTCGTACTGCTCCATGGTATGCTGATTATGCTAATTATATAGTTGCTAAATTTATACCACCTAGTTTCACATACCAGCAAAACAAAAAGTTCTTCTATGATTTAAGACAATACTTTTGGGATGACTCACATCTTTATAAAGAAGGAGTAGATGGTGTTATTAGACATTGTGTACCTGAGCATGAACAGGAATAGATCTTACGCAAGTGTCACTCCGAAGCTTATGGAGGACACCATGTTGGAGACAGAACTGCACATAAGGTATTGCAATCAGGTTTTATTGGCCTACTCTCTTCAAGGATGCCCGTAAGTTTGTCTTGTCTTGTGATGAATGTCAAAGAATTGGTAATATTAGTAGATGTCAAGAAATGCCTATGAACTATTCACTTGTTATTGAACCATTTGATGTTTGGGGCTTTGATTATATGGGACCGTTTCCTTCCTCTAATGGGTATACACAAATTTTAGTTGTTGTTGATTATGTTACTAAGTGGGTAGAAGCTATTCCAACTAGTAGTGCTGATCATAACACCTCTATTAAGATGCTTAAAGCAGTTATTTTCCCGAGGTTTGGAGTCCCTAGATATTTAATGACTGATGGTGGTTCACATTTCATTCATGGTGCCTTTCATAAAATGCTTGCTAAGTATGATGTTAATCATAGAATTGCATCTCCTTATCACCCACAATCTAGTGGTCAAGTAGAATTTAGTAATAAAGAGCTTATATTAATTTTGCAAAATACTGTTAATAGATCTAGAAAGAATTGGTCAAAGAAACTTGATGATGCATTATGGGCCTATAGAATTGCATATAAAAATCTTATGGGTATGTCTCCATATAAAATGGTTTATGGAAAAGCATGTCACTTACCTCTCGACTTAGAACATAAGGCATATTGGGCCATTAAAGAGCTCAATTATGACTTCAAACTTGCCGGTAAGAAGAGGATATTTGACATTAGCTCACTTGATGAATGGAGAACCCATGCCTATGAAAATGCCAAACTGTTTAAAGAAAAAGTTAAAAGATGGCATGATAAAAGGATACAAAAGCGTGCGTTCAATGTAGGTGACTATGTATTGTTATACAACTCTCGTTTAAGATTTTTTGTAGGAAAACTCCTCTCTAAATGGGAATGTCCTTACGTTATCGAGGAGATCTATCGATCCGGTGCCATAAAAATCAACAACTTCGAAGGCACAAATCCGAGGGTGGTGAACGGTCAAAGAATCAAACATTATATCTCAGGTAATCCCATAAATGTTGAAACTAATATTATTGAAACTGTAACCCCGGAGGAATACATAAGGGACACTTTCAGGAACATTTCAGACTCCGAAAAGGAATAGGTTCGTGGTACGGTAAGTAAACCGAGTCCAAAACAGTTCTAATGGCAATTTTTCTCCGTTTTGGAATATATAATAAAATAGGAAAATAAGAAGCAGACCGGAATGGACACGAGGCTTCCACGAGGGTCGAGGGCGCGCCCTACCCCCCTGGGCGCACCCCCTGCCTCGTGGGCACCTCGTGTGCCCTCCGGACTCCGTTTTCTTGCACGATACTTCTTTTAGTCGGTAAAAATTCGTTATATAATCTCCCGAAGGTTTTGACCACCGTATCACGCAAATATCTCATGTCTTTGTTTCGAGTTGTTTTTGCCGTAGATCAGAGCAAGATGTCCTCTCAAGAGTCAGTCGGGGAGAGTCAGGTGTCTCATCCGACACCAGGTCCAGGGGCAAACACGATGCCTATCACTTCGGACCTCAACGGAGGAAGATATGGAAGCTGACTTGAAAAGGATAGATGCCATGGAGGAGGATCAAGAAGTTACTTCTCGTTTCCGGGTAGGATTCACGATGGGGGAACTACAGAGCTCAGCTATTCCAAACTCGGTCATCCCTTCCAATGTTAGATTTCTCTCTTATGATAATATGAAAAAGAGTGTTACTTGTTCTCCTGCAGCTATGCAACATCCTAGGGTGAAAGGAGCTTTAGCTGTCACTGGAAAGCTTCGTAAGGAAATAATGAACCTCAAGCAGCAAGTCAATAAGCTCGAGGAAGAGAATCGTATCCTGAGGGGCATCATCGCCAAGAATATCACATCACCACCCCTGAAGAAGGAAACATAAACACATGGGTATGGGCACTCCCCTTGGCAACTGCCAAGCTTGGGGGAGTGCCCCGATATCGTATCACCATCACACCTTTTATCTATACTGTTTTTCTTAGTTTGATCCTTTTGATAATATCTTGACCTAGTAGAATAAAGTTTTAGTATGATCTAGTTGTGAGTTTTGCTTTATGATCCTTCTATGTGATCGAGTCCGTGAGCTATATATAATAAAGATTATTGTTGAGTCAAGGGCTTGATTATTTTTCTATGATCTTGAGGGAATAAAATAAAAAGAGAATAAATAAAACAAATAAAGAGATCATATGGATATTATGGAGAGTAATGAGCTCACATATAAAAGGGTATGATGAATAAAAGTTGTTGAGAGTTGACAAACACAGTTTTGGTCATCGTTGCAATTAATAGGAAGTAATAAAGAAAGAGAGGTCTTCACATATAAATACACTATCTTGGACATCTTTTATGATTGTGAGCACTCATTAAAGTATGATATGCTAAAGAGTTGATGTTGGACAAGGAAGACAACGTAATGGGTTATGTTTTCTTACATCTGAGATAAATTATATTGTCATGGATCATCCAACATGTTGAGCTTGCCTTTCCCTCTCATGCTAGCCAAGTTATTTGCACCAAGTAGAAATACTACTTGTGTTTCCAAATATCCTTAAACATAGTTTTGCCATGAGAGTCCACAATACCTACCTATGGATTGAGTAAGATCCTGCAAGTAAGTTGTCGTCGGTGCATGCAATAAAAATTGCCTTCTAAATATGTATGACTTATTAATGTGGACAAAATAAGCTTTATACGGTCTTGTGATATGGAAGAAATAAAAGCGACGGACTGCATAATAAAGGTCCATATCACAAGTGGCAATATAAAGTGATGTTCTATTGCATTAAGATTTTGTGCATCCAACCATAAAAGCGCATGACAACCTCTGCTTCCCTCTGCGAAGAACCTATCTTTTAGTTTTATCTTCTACCTTACATAAGAGTCATGGTGATCTTCACCATTCCTTTTCACATTTTATCCTTTGGCAAGAACAATGTGTTGGAAAGATCCAGATACATATAGCTAATTGGATGTGAGTCTGCATGAGCTATTATTGTTGACATTACCCTTGAGGTAAAACGTTGGGAGGCAAAACTATAAGCTCCTATCTTTCTCTGTGTCCGATTAAAACTCCATACCCATAAAGATTGCGTGAGTGTTAGCAATTGTGAAAGACTAAATGATAGTTGAGTATGTGGACTTACTGAAAAGCTCTTATAATATTTCTTTCCTATGTTATGATAAATTGCAATTGCCTCAATGACTGAGATTATAGTTTGTTGGTTCTCAATGAAGTTTATGATTCATACTTGAAATTTTGGTTGAATTGTTACTTTAGCATAAGAG